>NC_134312.1:53552639-53858552 GCF_964195595.1 Calonectris borealis
AAATTCAGAGACTTATAGCCACAGTCCCCCACTAGCTTGAGGAAACCTTGAAGGAAAGGACAGAAACCCGTAATTTGGCTCCATACTTGTGAGGAGCCAGTGCAGAGGGAGGAACCATGGCCTGTGCTGCTGAGTAGGTGAACTGCCATGCTTTGAACTGATTTTTGCCCTTTTTCATATAAATTGTCTCATCCTATACACCTGCTAGAGAAGCAGTTAAAGCCTAAAATTAATGAATTTGTAAGACCCCCTTCCTTGTGAAGGTTTGGTAGGAGATGTCACTAAAGACAAGAAACAGAACTAGACAAATTTCCCATGTATGTAATCTACTCGATCACTATTCTCTAGATAACCTGCTTTTGTTATACCTTTTCTGTTGTGGGATGATATGGGAACATGAAATGTATCTGCCAAGTGAGTTTTGAGATAAATGAGGGATCTGCCAATGCAAATGATTCATATTTTGGGACATGACCCAATTTTGGACAAAGAGGGTATTCAGATTAGGTTTTGATAAATGAAGCTCTTCTTCAGAGTGAGCCCAAGATAACACTTCTATGAGATAAGTAACCTCTGCATTTCCCGATTTGTGTTATTTAAATGTAATAAACTTTATATTGCATTTAATTTCTTTCTTCAAAAAAAGGAAGTAATTTGTTTTCAGAATGCAATGATATAAACTGAAGATTAGGAAAGAATCCTTTAATTCTCCCAAGAGCTATTGTTCAACATCTCCTCAACTTCCTCTTCAACCACCCCACTTTTCTTTGGCCTTCAGACCTCTTTCTCTCCTCAGTACCAACTGTTTTCTAGGTGAAAACCAAGAGGATGATCTGACTGACCGGGGCCCTAGTACATGAAATAAGGATCCTCTGTCCAGTCTGTGGTCTCCCTCACTCTCTTCCATTTCACCAGTGTGTTTCTTAACCACCACTACATGGGCACTGCCTGCTCACTTGCTTGTTACTGTTAATTATGGCAGTAAGTACCTTGTGCTTTTTTTGCACTTCCATGGCTAAGGATACAACTGTCCTAGGACAGCCGTGGCCTTTTCAGAGCTTTTTGCTGTAACGTGCCTAGGAGCTGTGCACCGGTTATCCCACCAACTTCTTCCACAATGAGGTGGGAAGGGCTCCACCAACACAGTCATGGCTGACTTTGTTGGAATTAAGGTGGAGGCAATCTTCTGAGTTTGGCAGTATCTCAGCTATGTCCAGGACCGAATGTTAATCTAATTTTCAGCCCATTTCAATTTTCCTTAGCTAGGTGGTGTCATGAGTACTCTTCAGCTGAACTTGTGACATTGAATTTTTAATACCTCAGTCTTTCCAGTGCAAACTGGATATTAAGGGTCTAGTCCTACTGCTGCTCCTCTTGCCTGCCACAGGTGACTATAACTGTGTTCACCATTTGTCCAAATTCTAGGAATAAGGGAATAAAGAAGAGCCAACAAAAGCTTTGAGAGCTGCTCTACATCAGGGTCCTGAGGACACTAATAGGCTTTAACAGCCCTGACCAGCCTCACCTGGGGCCTCGCACACACCCTGCCCATGGGCTCAGGATGCTATTTAAGCTCAAGCCTGGGCCTCAAGTCCCAGCCTGTGATGAGTGGGAGGTGTGCTTGGTGTGGCCTCCTCATGTCCTGGCTCACTGGTGGATTTTTCCTGGGTGGACTGCAGGTGTAAGCTGTAGCCTGTGTTATCTTCTGTCCTGCCTCTGCTCTGCCTCCTGGCTGGACCTCAGGCTGATGCTGCGTTATCTGGCCCTATCTCTTCCTGCTGCTCTTGGCTGGTCCCTACATGGCCCCTGGTCCTGATTCACCACCTTGACTCCTCTGGGCCTGTTGCTATCAGCACCCTGGCCCTGCTCAGGTACTGTGGGACTATGCCCTGTTAGTGGGATTATCCTCAGCTCCTGGCTTATCCTCCTCAGGGAGCAGCCCTGCTCCTGTTCCTCCCTGATGTACAAGTGTCCTCTTTGCAGAATGAAGAAGGCAGCTTCTTCCAAACTGAGTCCTGCATGATTCCTCATAGCCAAATCTGATATTCCCCTTCCTCCTGGATGTATAGGCAGGTGTAATGAGCTTTCCATCAGCTGCCGAGTGTGTGATGTCCCCCTGTTCCCTGGGGGCCTGATGTCCCCCCTCTTGGGGCAGGATGGGGCCGTTCCCCTGGGCTTTGCTCTGGGTACTTGTCTGGGGTCTGATGCCTGCCTCTCACCAAGCCATGAGAGCAGTCATCTGCCTGCAATGCTTCAGAGCATGGTAGAGCTTCCTCTAGAACAATGAAGTATAGAATTGAGGGTTTAAAAGGCTAACAGTGACTCTAGCTTGCCAAATAGCATTAGTAGAGGCTCCTCCTGGCCCTCCAATGGCTTACGCTGTCCATTCGTATGATGTCTAGACTATATTTCCTCTCCCATCCTGAAAGAAATGGTTTCTTGTTAGCTACTGAACTAGTCCTTTTAAACAACTTTTTTTTTCCTTGACACTAGGCACAGTATGAGAAACAAGCAGAGTTTTAAAAGTTTGCAGAATGAATATATTTAGTGTGAATATTTTAGTAATTCAAAAGCCCATCTAAAAATATCCCAATATTTATTTTTTAATAATACTTCACTCATCATCTTTGACATTTAGTTTAAAAGAACTACTTATTAATGAAAGGATAGTGCATGCATTTACTGGAATAGACCAACATTTAATAACATTTTTATCTCTCCAAATATTTACATAAATGAAGGCTAACCCTTATTGAACTCAATCACTATCATACTGTATAACATCAAAATGTCAAGAGGAAAAAATTGAAAGAATAAAGTATACATTTACTCCGAGGCTTCCAGGACAACTTCTTATCAGCTAATACTAACATATTTAACTTAAAGCTGTGATTCCTCTAGGAACTTTTAAACTTGTAATCCCTAGCAGGAGGAGGGGGGGAAAGAGCATGTCATATCAGTACCTTAATTAAAATTTAAAATCATGAGAGAGAATCTAATGTGGAATAACCAGAACTTATTTATAGAAAAACACATTCTGAATTTCAGCTGAAGTCAGCTAGAGGGAGGTAGACCAAGTTCCCCATACTGAAGTTTAGTATCTGATATTGTAGCTGATTCCACGTATGCTCAGCTCTCCTCTTGCACCCAGGCAGCTGTAAGATGGTATCTTGTTAATAACATATATGCTCTTGCTAGAGCATGTTGGCTAACTATTAACTGCCTGCCATCAGGGAGGAATTCCCCCTCTTAGGACAGATTGTTCCATGGTCATTTTACCCTTCATGACACTGCACTTTAAATATGTGAGTGATAAAGACAGAATATTGGATTTCGTCAGGGCACAACATAGGATTGTTGAACAAATTTTGCTCTGTTCAGAAACCGAATGGTCAGAGAGCAAATTATAACGAAGAGGCTTTGAGTAATGAAAGACTTTATTGAATAAGCTAAATTAATCTTAAAAGCGGAGTTATTCCTCCACTTTTGAAATGCAGGAGAAAAAAAAAGATGAACAGCTATTAGAGTTCACTTACTGAAACTTTGCATCCCATTCCTTTCCTATTTTTTTTAGCCTGTATAGAAGCAGCCTTATCTATTAAGATTACTTAATTATCTTCACATGATAAAATTTATTGTAAGCTGGTGATGATTTTGGCCATCCTTCAAGAAAAGAAAAGCTTCCTTTATTCATTAGAGTGGTGAATAGTGATATTTCTGAGAGTGCCTAAGAGTAAGAAAAGGCAGGTCTGAGAAGACAGACCACGACCCAAAGTGGTGTAGATGATGTGTGTCCTCTGTGTAGCCATAATAAGTAAGGGATGCTGCAGGGATGCAGGTGACTCTGCTGTTTAGTGACAACTGTTTAAAATCAAGATGGGAACACTTTCTGAGCTGTAATCAATGGTTTGTGCTGAGGCACAGTTTGGTTCAGATGAGCCCTCAGGTGTCTGCAGTACCATTCACGCTGGGAGCTGTCAGCATGGGGGAAAGAGGTTCTTGAGCACAAGCAGATCTCAGTCAAGACACATGTCCCTTGGTCTATCAAACAAACACAGACCCGCTAAGTCTCTCACTAGTTGTGACTGGTTGTCATCTGTACAATGCTGCTGGAGCTCCAAGCAACTGGCTGTGAGTAGGGAGAAAGTTGTACAGCTGTTGACAAGATCATCTATGCAAAAAGGAGAAGGTACTGGTCATTTGTGAACGTACTATTTTCATATCTTTTTTAATGTACGGTGATGCATTCATAGGGGTGTGAAGAGAAGGGAATGTTGAAGATGAATGCCCAACCTACCTTTTCTTCCTTTCCCCCATGTCCTTTTGTGCTAGATTTTTCCTATCCACACTTTTGATGACAAACTACTTTTTTTCCAGGATTTGTCTTGTCTTTTCATGCCTGAAGCCATGGAGCTACCTTGTCAGTGCAAGTGTGGGATGGCAATTATTTCAGTGGAGAAAAGGCAGAGTAGCAGGAGGAGGAGCAAACAGGAGCTACGACAAAATCTCCAATTCTTTCATGGAGTGTGGAGTTTATGAAGTGGTATTTTCTAGGCAGACAGATTTCTAACCCTAAATGTTATATATCTCCCTATTTTTGTAGCTGATTGCTGCATTGATAACGGCATGGATGTATTTTAGAACAAGTGCTATTTGTCAGTTACAGAAGTAATGTTACTATCGTCTAGAGAAGTTTTAGGATGTCAATTAATTTTCTGAAATTTAAAAAATTATAGCATGCAATGCTATCTTAAAACAGATATTCTGTTTATAAGTAACTGGATTTTAATCTTTTCCCTTCCTCTTCTTTTCCTTGATGCTGTGTAGGTAGTCTCTCATAACACTACAGAAGATATTTCTGATTTGCTCTAATTCCTTTCTGTTCAATTTTCATTTGCACATCAGCCACAATAAAGTATGAACACGTGGCTTGAACTAGTAATGCCACATGTCGTTGCTACAGGCAACGTCTCCTCTTTTGATCATGTGGATTCTTTCTTTGCTTTTTCCAATAATGTCTTGAAAGTATTGATTAGTGGACAAAGCACCACTTTGCCACTTGCCTCTCTATTATTGTAAGGAAAGGAAAAATGTTTTAATGCAACAAATTTGTTAGTGAATAGGGGCATTAAATTAGGTTTCCTTTGTGGTGAGCTCTTCAGTGTCTGACAAACAGCATCCACATAGAGGAAAATGCTTTTTGGGGAAAACCTTTATTGAAGGTTGGTCTCTAGGGGCTTCTAAATAGCAATTGCTCTGTGCCACCAACTATCTAGGACTAATGCTGCAGGAGACTGAAAGCTGAAAAAGAGATTTAAGGTCTTCAGAACTAGCTGAGAGATGGAAAGCTCCATGAGACATAATATGACATTTGTTGGACTTGTTGGCTCAGCCTCTGCTTCTTCACCTGATAAGGGACAAATCCCATCACTGGCCTCATGATGACCAAAGAGAGAGGGGTTTTTTTGGCAAATGTTTTCTAGGCACCACTGGAGTGGACATTTACTGGGAAGTGTCAGATGGGATGTTGGCATGTTTGGAGTTGTGGAGACCACTTGTCTCCTGTGCGTAAGGTTGTTTAGGAAGAATTCTCTTATTTGAAATACTTTGTCAATTTTGCTAAACACGAATTTCTAAAACAGAAATCTCATCGTTTACAGTAGTGATGCCTCTCAGAGAGTCAGAAATGAGGACTGAGCGAACCTTAGTCTTAAATGTACTTATGTGGCCAGTGCCTGCTGGAATGAACTGTAGGCATAAATCCCTGAAAACAGTACCCCTTTGGGAGTGCTAGTGTCCAGTGACAGCCTTATGGCATCATTCTCCCATTGATCTTTTCAGAAACCTGTCATACCACGTGTGTACCGGCTGAGTTTGCAAGAGACAGAACACATGAGAAAGACCCTTTATTAATTACATTTTAAAGAGAAAGATAGAGAGTTTCAGTTTCCTTGATATAAGCTTGATGATGAATATACCTTTTTAAATTATTTTTTTCTCTTAAACGGGGGCAAAGTGAGGGAATTTTACTCTTGGTAACTTCAGGGCCAGCAGCTGTCACCTTTCTCCTAGAGAGGACTGTGTTTGCTGCTCGATGCCTCTCTTTTCTGGAGTAGGAGGTACAGCTTGTGTCTCTGTGTATTCACTCTTGATCAGACAGTGCAAATATGTAGAGAAGGACGGGGAGCATATACCATGTGGCAGACCTGAACTCACTTACCACGAGTGATGCTGCCAGCTGTCCCCTCTGGCTCAAATTTGCCTCAATGCCACTGCCAGATCACTGGATATGTTTAGCAATGCAAAACAGGGAATTATTGCCCTTGCTGTGTAGGCGGGATGTTGAAACAGAACAGCCTGGATTCGCTCCACTTCACTTTAAATACCTCTACTAGGTAAGTGGGGATGTAATTGTTCAAGGTCCCTTTTCTGTCATAAGCAAGAGCTCAGCATTTTTGGATGCAGTGCAGCCCACCCAGGATGTGATTCAGCATCTACAGGTACCAGTTGCTTCCCCTTGTGGACAAAAGGTACATGAGTCTACTAGGTTTAAAGTTAAGGGCCTCAGTTTCATGCCTAAAGCTTTATGGGATGAGCCCAAATCAAAATGATGCAGTTTGTTAGAGAGTGTGGCAGATCCAGGAACTGAAATTTAATGACCCCAAATCTCTGCGATGTTGTAATTTATAGCCCATTCTGCTTGTGGGGAACTCAGTCTAATGCTCAGTTCCCCTAAATAGAGTAAAGAATAACAGAAACACTTAGAAGTCAAGTATATGTCTTGGAATGACATCTGGGCTCCTTGGGTGGGAAAGACAAGGAGGCTGAGTGTGTCATAAAAATGTACATGTGCAAGAAAAGTGTTATAATCAGCAACAAGGTACTATCACCCCACTTTTTGAGCCAACTGCCCCCCCCCACACCCAGCCAGAGCATTAATAAGCATCTCAAGTTCCTGTGCTGATGGACAAGCTGGGATTCACAACATTTTAATACAGACTGTGTTTGGAGAGTTTTGCAAAGAAAGAATTGTTAATGAGTAATCCTTGTCCATTAGGGCACTGAGCCAATGAGCCCAAGCTTTGATTCATTGTGTTATCACTACAGGCTTCTGCTAAACCTAAACCAAACCAAAACAAAACAAAAATGTTCCTGTGTGAGAATCGTTAGGATACTGAACTGAGCGCAGAACTGTCTTACATCCTGCCATCTGCAGCCTTCCAGAAAAGAACAGTAAGTAATAATTCCTTAAACAAATAGCTCTTGCTGTTATGGAGTATAAAAGCAGTTTTCTCACCCAAATTATTTAATGGATGTTAATGGATTTTTGACCAGAAAAAAAAAGGATTTTTTAAGCTAGTATTTTATTGAAGAATAATATAAGGAGAATTTAGTCTATAAAACTGGTGCAACAGCAGGAATTCCTCTTGGGGAAAAAATGGTAAGGTCATGAAAAATAATGACAGCGTTGGAATTTGTCTTTAGAAAGCTGGCTTCTGTGTCTGTGTGTCACCGGAAAAGAAAGCATAACTTCGATACTGAGTCTTTTTTGCAATAACACTAGCTAGTTAATTACGTGCATCAGCTTTAAAATGGTACTGGTTTGTTAATTTTTTATCATTTTAGGAACAGAAAATGTTTTAAATGTGATTAATGGGAGAACAGAGGACAATCCAGAGCAGAACAGTTATATTTGTTTTATGAAATTTCTTTGTTTGATGGTTTTGTGTGCAGATTCCAGCTGCATCTTACGAAGTCCAAGACTTTAGCACTTATTTCACATAACTAGCACAAGCAAAAGGGCGTTTCGCATTTCAAGTGATTACTGTTTGAATCCATGGCCAGTTTTTAAGAAAATGTCAGTTTATTCTGAGTGTTCCTGCTAGCCATTTATCTTCAGAAAACTATAATCACGGTGGAACACATTTGGCTTTTGTTATTTTTATTGCTATTGCTTGTGTTAGAGAGAACCTAGAGATCCCAAACTAGATTGGAATCCTCCTAGGCTAGATGGGAGTCCAAAAACAGTTTAAGAAAGGAGGGTTTGCAGTTTTATCAGGTGAGACAGGAAAAAGATGCTGGAGAAAGGAAGGCACAGAGAAATGGTGTTCAGCAGGTCATCCCAGGGACAGTCAGAAGCTGGGCCCACTCTTTGAATTTACTTGCCTACCTACAGAAATGCCATTGAGACTTTTGGTAGAGTTCTCAGTTCTACTTGTGACTGACTTACTTAAAGATATATATTTTCATTTCAGAGTAAGCTGTAAGAATATCCTGTATTTTTCCCGTGTCTCTCTGCTCCTCTGATTTTAAATATCATATTAAAAAAATCTAACCAGTAAATTTCAAATAAACACAGTAACACCAGTCCTGCCTCTCGCTTCCTAATGCTTTCACGTCTCTTTGATAGATTTTAAAACAAACAAGCAAGCAAATAAAAAAGCCTCTCAAATAAGCGAGGCACTGCATTAAGTATTCTACAAAAAGGCTATGAGGCCAGATCAAAAGCTTGTGAACTAGATGGGAATCTTCCCATTGATGTTAACAGTGTTTGGATCAGGCCATAGATTAATGATGTTACTGAAATTTGTCTTTGAGCAATTGGCAGCCAGATGTGTAAAGAATAGGACAATATCAGAAGACAGGAGGAGGGAAATGTACCTCACTTTGTTTCACAATTTGTGAAAAAATTTGCCAGTGCTTTGATATATTTTCCTCTACTGAGTAACTGAAATAGATTCAATCATTCTTCTTCTGAAGGTAAAATGCAATTAGACTATTATGGAGATTTCCTGATGATCAAATGTATTTTTACTTTACCTGAAAATATGAGGCTATGATGCTTTTGTCTTTCAGTGAGCCCAGTGGATTTTAACTTTAATTATTTCATTAAGAGGCTTGGTTTTGCTTACGCAGAAGCCAAGGAAAGCTTTACTATTGACCATTGTAGGGTCAGAGGTAGTCCGCTGATAAGAGTCCACAATAAATCTGAAACTTACACCCACACACGTGTGCATATGTGTATACATATATATTTGTTTACGCCCATGAACGTATATTCCATAAGAAAGCTAAATAAACATGCATGCACATACATATGGTGAAAGAATGTCATGTATATGACAATATATATCTCAATTTTCTCAGTTAAACACAGAATACATAAACATGCATT
Organism: Calonectris borealis; assembly: GCF_964195595.1. NCBI lineage: Eukaryota > Metazoa > Chordata > Aves > Procellariiformes > Procellariidae > Calonectris > Calonectris borealis. Next base: position 53,561,815 of record NC_134312.1, read on the forward strand.
GATTGACTGTTCTGAAGTATGCTAAGGGATACATGTAATAAAATTATATGTAATTCAGAGCTCTTAATATGCAATTAATAAAAATACTCTCAAGCAATTGGACATAGATTTTACTTTATACATACTGATCTCTGTTTTTCTTTGCTGTATAATTTTGACCTATGAAAATCTTCTAAAAGGTGGTGGAGTAAATAGTTTTTTAAAAAAGTTAACTAAAATAATTCTTTGGGGAAAAAAAACAACTTTTTAACTTTTCCGTGCCTCTTAACTTCTCTTGAACGGCTTTTATTTTGGAGAGCAATATTGATTTCCTGTGCACCTATTGCCTTTATTTCAGCTTTTACCTGATCTGATGCACCTTTTTTGTTACACCTCAGGATGGAATATCAATTAAGTTGGCTAAGATATTCCAGATTCATCTTGGTAGAAGTAGCTAAAAGATGCACTTCATGTAAGGAAGGAAGCACGAGGTAGAAATACCTATGAATGTTTAGTCATACCAAATATGCCTGTGAGTATCAAGAAGCATTCCACTATTATGTCGTTTTGGTGAATAAAGAAATCTGAATTAAGAGAGTGGTTATTGATCCCAGTTCATGTAGATGAACTGATTCTGGAAGCTGAGATGACATAGCTTTATGCCACCAGCCTCTATCTTTGGAAAGAATACTTCTGCCGAAAGGTTCTGTGCATAGGTGCTGCAGGTGGCAACCTCTGTCACCTGGCCGTGTTGCTAGCAGTTGGGGTGCCTCTGTGTGTCTGCTGGGTGGGACTATCCCACTGGCCAGAGCAATGCCTCTGGAGTTGCTCCATGGGAGTTGCAGCCAGCTGGGACAGAGTTGTTTAGCTGCAGCAACAGCCTAGGAGGATTAGGCTGAGAAGAGACTAATGACAGGCTGTGTGTTGTGGAACCGGCTCTTTGAAAGCGGAGTCCACCCCTGGGTCTGTGATGCTTTGTGACACCAACTTATGGTGACCTACACTATTTCCCAGAACTGAACAATGATGTGTGGAATAAGTGGTGCTTAAACGATCTATGTTGTGTACCTGGTGTAGGTCTGAAAGCTGGAAATCGGTAGCTGCTGCTTTTGAATATTGGTGAAATGAATTGGATAAATGTAATATATGATAGATGGCTCACAGCAGGCTGGATTCAAGGGCGAATCAAAGCAAAATGTCAATCAGTATTTAATGAAGAATTTGGTGTTCAGGCAAATTTACAGTAGCAATGCTACATGTAATGGAAAATATATTTCCAGCCTTTTTAATGGTGCTCATGTCTTGTGCCTTGGAGAAATCCCCAGAAGATAGGCTTAATTTCTGCTATGAAATCCAGTAAATGGTCTACATCAGCTGAATATATTAAAGAAAATGAAGTATTAAAAAAAAGGTGGGAACTGTAAAATCACCATGAACATTTGACTCGAACTGAATCCATCCAGATCAAAATTAATGTGGCAGGAGGGGTAGAGTTACAAAATCTGTAACATTCTAGCATACTGAGAGGTTGTGACAAATATATCCTCAAGTTTCTTACTATAAACAAGGCAGTATTAATGGCACCAGGTTGTTTTTTTGTGTGTGTTTATGTAAAGAATAATAGATTCTAAGTAGTCTATCTTGAAGTCAGAGTGATGTTATCTAATGACATGTTAAAAAATGGAATAGTCTCAAAGGAACAAGAAATAAGTTTATAGACATTTCAAAGAGACTGTAAAAACACCAACACTATATTAGGGTTTAAAAACATAGCTTGCTTGCTTTCTCCTTACTTGCAGCACAGACTAGACAGATGCAGGATATATACCTTACAAGCTATTGGAGCTATGCATTGAAAGTCTGACTGTATACTGACAGTCTGACAAAATACTTTGGAACGGATATCTTCTGGGACTCTATTTAAAATACCCTGATATAACATACAAAATTCCCGAAGAAGATAAGTTCTAGGCTCCGTATGTACATATAGAAATTCACAATCCCAAAGCTGACATGTTAGCACTTGCAGTGTTAGCTCGTCATATAGGGTCCGAGAAGGAAACATGAGAAATACCAGTAGTGATGGAACGTAATCTTCAAGTCTGACTGCAGGGAGAGCTAATCATGCAAGCAACTGCACGGGTTGCATGCCCGTGGGCTGTAAGAAAGCTATTGAAGCCCTTGCACGTGAGGAGAGGGTGGAGATGGCCTCTCTTCTCTGGTCTTGAGCCAGAAAATCCAGAGAAACATTCAGGAGCCTTCTGAAGATGCCTCATTTTGACATTTCTCTGACTGACCATTAAAAGGGTCCTGATTGTGCTGCTCTCTTCTCCCATGGCAGAACCCTTGTAACAGGCTGTAAGAGGAACCCCCTCCCAAGGGTCTGTCATGGGCAGTTCATGAGAAAACTGTCTTGCAATTCCTGACAGCCCTTTGCAGCCGTGTGGGCAGCCCCACCGCTTGGGCAGCAGATACCTTCCCCAGCAAATGTGGTGGCGAGGCAGTAAAATGGTTGGAAGTAGACGTGGGCCTAGTGGGGTGGCTGGACTGGTTGCCAACCCCCATCCCAAGATACGTGGAGTGTTTTGCTGTTGCAAAACTGTGTTTCTGTGCTAGATTGGAGACTTTGTGTTTACATGTTATTTGCCACAAGAACCCTATCTGGTCTGTGACACAAGTAGCTTTTGACATTCCTGAGTAAACTGTTTAAATTATCTGTCGGCAGACATTTAAAATGCATCTGTCTAATTAGAGAGCCTTTGTTTATGTTAAGAAAGAACTTAATGAATCATTACGGACAAATTTGAGTATAATTACACAGTGTGTTTGCTGCTCTCAGAAGCTACTTCCCAGTCTGCTCAGTACTGGGGCCTCCTGCTGCCTTCACGTTTTTGTCAGATGACTTCACTTCTGCCCAGGAAACATGCTGAGTCCTCACTGGGAAGCAGACTGGGCTATAACTCTCAAACGCCTTCAGCAAGTGGAAACGTAGTCCCAGGGACAGTCCCATGGGAATAACACTGAATAAATATTTAAGACTGTAAACCAAAGCAAAACAGGTTTCTGTCATCTTTATGCAGAATCCTCTTGGTGTCTGCATAAACCCTTGAGACATTTCCTTGTTGGAGCTGTATGTTCTCCTGTTGCTGATGGTCCTGCCCCAAATGCAATCTTGAGGTGCCCCATTGCACCCACATGAGTCAGACGTGGGCAAGGGAGCCTCTTGCATGCCCTCCTCCTGGATGAGGTGCTGCTCTAGCTATAGCCTCTACTCAAGTAGGAGGCAATGGCAGGTTTCTTGCCTCTTATTTAATAGCCTAGCGGTCAGAGTGGGAAGGAGAAGACCTGGGTACAGTGCCACTGTCAACCTCAGGAGATGAAAGTTGCTCTATCTGACCTGCCAGAAAAGTATGCTAGTGAGCGGGCACAAGCATCTCCCAACCTCCCCAAGCAAGAGTTGTACGGCTGCTTGAGACCACAAAGGGAGCGGGCGGGTGAGCCTGGTTATTTGACCAAGGCTTTGCTTTTTGTGTTTGCCACCATTTTTCTTGTTCAGACAGTAATTGCTGAAGGCAAGATAAAGAGCCAGTTGCTAGAAATTAAACTCAAGTTTCCTGGCTTAGAGTCTTCTGACCTAACCATAAACTTGCACTTTTTCAGTAAATGAAAACAATGAAATGATGAAAGGGTGATGAAAAAATAATGCAAACAATTGGTATTCCCTGCAAGGGGGGCTGGGCAGCGTGCCCTCGGCAGGTCAGGCCAGTGCTTCAGTCTGTGAATATTTGAATAAGGTTGAGCATAAACTGCCATTAGCTTTAAAGGAACAGGAGAAGGATGGCAAATAAAATATACCACAGTAAGGAAAAAACAAACCAGATGCAGCATTTTATTTAAAGGCTAAATTAGGTATTGTAACTTCAAGCCAACGTTTGTTACAGTAAATATTGAAACAACCTCCTGAATCCTGCCTTACAATAGTTACACAAAAATGAGTTATCTTGTTTAAATACTCTTTTTGCTTTCTATCTTTCAGGGTCTCCTTTCAACCTATTTCTTAGTTAGCATATTCCTCCTGAACTGAAGATTAAATGGGATCTGAAATGAATTTAATAGGACATCACCAGCTAGCCACTGCTGATGGATTTTCTCTTGCTGAAGGTCCTCATTTGTTTGGTAAGTCACCAAATTAGGTTAAAATAGCAAGCTATCCTTTACTCAGAAGCCTAGAAGAAAATGGACTGAAGTCTCAAGTCGAGGACGTGTGGTTGACATATGCCAACCTTCTTGAATCTTCAATACCTATGGAAGGAATAACAAATAACGGATCTGTGCTGTTAATGTAATCCTGCATCACTATTGCTCTCATCACTGCTAATAGCAGAGCTTGTAGGTTGTTTTTATAACACTATTCTAATACCTGAAATCATTCAGCAAAGACAGACCTTTGTATGTAGGCTGGATGTTATCTTCACATGAGTCATTAAAATCAAGCTGAGCAGATATATTTTCAGTTAATTTGTAATAAAATTATACTGCAATGTGTTTGCATTGCCATATTATGCAAATTTATGAAAGTAATTTCACCTAAATTAAAACCATTGTCCTATTGAGACCGTTAAAAACTTATGTATTAACATCAATGCACAAGAAAATTTATAATGCAGGCTGGAAAATTCTCCTTGCTCCAGTTGCACTGAATTTTTCAAGGCTTAGCATGGGTTTATTAATGAATGAAGAATTCTTGGTCAATATTTTATAAGCATGGAGAAGCTGTCTTCTGTTATATGTACTGCTAATAAAAAAAAAAGAGAATAATACATTTTTTAGCCTTTCTTTTGGCAGCAGAGAGGGGCCCTTCTTTAAGTAACATGATACATTCTGGGCCTCACACACAATACAGACCCCCACAGAAAGCTGCAACACTTCAGAAGTTTCCAGTCCAAATAAGACCAGAATTCTGCCTTTTTGAGTGCTGGAAAAATTGAAAACATTTCAGTTTCATCTATCTGAAACAAGAATTGTGGCTCGGGCATGGAAGGACTCTGACACGTGGAGCCACTCCTGCTGCAGAGCTCTTAGAAGTCGGGAGCATCTCTCCAAATCAGACCACTTCCAGTGTCCTGGCTCCATACAGCTAAACTAAAGCACTATCACTAATGATAAGCAAAACCCATTGCATTACTGTGTGTTACTGTTTTTTTTTTCCCCAAATGTGTTGGGTTTTGGTGGGAGAAATATTTTTGCAGTTGTTAAAAATGTATATGTAAATAGCTAAAACACTTCCTTGTTACCTGTTAATTCCAATGTCAGGCCATGATATACAAAGAGGATGATGTTCAAATCTGGGGTGCCAAATTTTATATCCAGTCATCCCTTTAAAAGTTCTGCATATAATTGAACTCCTTCAGATTTTTGTCAAGAAGATTTTCCCCCTGATGTCTACTTTTTCACTAATTATTTCATTAATTTTAAAGAGTAATGATCAGGTAGCCTCAAAATACAAGGAAGCGTGTTAATGTAAAATACTTTCCCTCCACACTGAAACCTTACTCAGAAATTGTGAGGTCTTCAGAAGAGGGATTGTGTCTCCCATTATAGGTATTCACAGCTTAGCACAATGGAGACTTAATTCAAACTGACGTTTCTGTAACAGAAAGAAATAATGTATTAAGGGGTTGAATCAGGGGATCCCATCAGGAAGGAGACTTAGCACTCCTGCTGTGTTTCACTTAAGCTGACTTCTGTTTTGTATGGCTACTTGATCCTGTTTTGTGGGATGTCACTCACATCTCAGAAGTGAATTCTTTACAAATTCGATGTCTTTTGCTTTTATAGCTGGAAAAAAACATCAGAAATAATATGCAACTGAGTCCACAGAGAAAGTAACTTACTGTGAAAATATGACTCCATCTCTTCAAGATGCTTGTAGGAAATGGTTTTGCCTCTCGATATTATATTTGTAAACTACTTGCATTTTTTTGACATTCAGTTTTGGCAGGTAGAGACTTGTGAACCCAAGGAAACAGGAAGAAAGCTTTTCTTTTAAATGACCCTTAGAATATACATTTCTCCCAGGACTTCTCACACCTTACAGCTCTGATGTAATACAAGTGAGAAACTGCTGGCTTACAAACATCAGCCTTTACACAAAACAGTCTCCTTTTTCAAAGATGCATACTCACATTCTGTAAAAAACTTTGGAAATATTATCTTTTCATTATGCTTCACTCAGTCTAAGGGGAGAGTGTTCTCAGAGCTTCAAAAATAAATCTAAGTGCATCTCCAAACATTATCACCAGGTCCAGGTCTCTTAAAAGAAATGTTGCCAATCGTGAGTTGCTTGTGCTGTGAGCCTCATCACCATGGTAATTCCAGGGCACTTCTATGTATTCATCCTCAAGATTTCTAGTTGCAGCCGGTTTCAGAAGAGCTTAAAGGAAAAAAAAGGTTTTCTGCCTTTCAATAGTTGGAAATTGTATGTTGCTATTTTAACAGTATATGTCTAAGGTAAAGTATCTCTTTATGTCTTTGGAGATAGTGTGTTTTAACTGTAGTTTTTCACTTCTGTAGTTATGAGTCCCTGGAAAAAGGGGCTCAAAATGCAAATGAAGAAGGATCTTTAACCTAGCAGAAGTCAGCATCCTTCCCTTCCACTCTGTCTTCCTGGAAAACTGCTACTATTTTTCTACCTCACTACTCAGGTGATTTAGAAACCTAGATCTCTTTATAGAAATCCTAGCTCTCTTTACAGAAAACATCTTTTTTTTTTTTTTTTTTTTACGAAGTGGCCAAAACCAGATATGTAAAATGCATCCTCTATAGCATCTGCATGCAAGATCAACTTTTTATTCCTTGCAGCTCTGGTTTTGCCAGTGAGGAAAAGGGACTCTTGATGACAAGACATCCCAGAGGTGCATGGGTCTCCATGGGACCTGTCCTGTTAAGATATGTCTCTTCCTCAGTGAAACCCTGTTTTTATTTCACAAGCCCCATTGAATTGAACCAGGCCAGCTCTGTGAAGACTGGTCCAATTTCATATCCTGCACTAAAAGAAAGTGACACGCTTACCAATCTGCATTTTTGAACGCCTGTAATTTAGGACTGAAATCCTGATCTCCTTTAAAACCTCTGGGAGCTTTGTAGTTCACTTTAGAGCCATGAATTTGTCTTGTGGGACCTTCCACCATGATAGACATAGACTGATCTGAGCTCCTCTGCTTTGCTCCAAATTGGCTGGACACAAGCTGTGACCCAGGAGACGCTGAGGTGCATTAGCAGAGCACTGTGCTGAAGCTGACAAGCCTTGCTCTAAGGCAATAAGGCAATTCAGCTGGGACAGCAAGACTGTTGCAAAAAGGTATTTGATAACATCTTTCAATTGCCTTTGAAAGTTTTTCATTTTAGGGCCAATACATGTGTTAAATACCCATATCTCCGTTTTCTTATTTCTTCCAATGGTTATCATTTGCTCTTTTTTACAAGGGACTGAACTAATTTTCAGACACCAAAAATGTCTCCTTCGTATTTTAAATGTGGAGGATAAGCTTATATATTTGCATGGCATCTGAAATATATATACAGCATTTGACTCAAACTGTCATTTATATGATAAGTAAGTAGCAGGCCTATAAAGTAATAGCCCCATTCTATTTTCTGTGAAAGCACCTTATATAGGAGTTATTAATATGCAAGATATTAAGTGTGAAACTTCAGCTATCAGAGATGGAATTATTTCTAAGAACCTGGAAAGATAAGTCAGTACTACTACATGTTTAATTTGAATAAAGACCTATTTTAAGTATTTTTTGATGGCCTGTGTGTTTTCTTGTAATGTGACATCAAAATATAACAAGACAAGAAATGTCACCTTCATTGTATATGTCCCTAGCTGAGAAAAGTTTTTTGGGGTGAATGAGCACTCTTAAAAGCTGTATTGAAATGGACAAGAAAGAACAAACAAAAATGAAACCTAACAAAGGGGAAAAGAATGCAATACATCTAAACTTGTCTTAAATATTTGACAATGTAAGAACAAAAAAAATGCCATTGAAAATTGATGTAGGCACAGAACAGTGCCTAAGATGAATTTAAAAGGCTGACTCCTTTCAGATAAATTTGTATTTGTTCTGGTTATTCTTTGTTTTTTTTTAAAAAAAAAGGTAGTAGGATCAAGTGTCCAAACTGATTAAACAGCTTCAAGATCATAAGATATGTTGAATAACTACTTGTCTTTAGCACCACCTGGCAGGTGATGCAACATCTGGCTTCATCTCTGCAGAGAAGATAATTAGGCCTGTAAAAGACCCCCAAATCAAAAGGAAACAAACCAACACAAATTAAAACAGAAAATTGTGTATGTATAATGATTATGAAAAGAGCCACACCAAAAAGAGTGGCAATCTGAGAAAAAAATTTAACAACAAGGAATGCAGATGAACGGGGCTCTGAGGGTGAAGGTTGCACCACCAAGCAAGGCAAAACCAAAACGCATTTGTGCGAAGCTTTCTTTTGTGCATGTGTGAGTCATTTGTGGATCTCAGCCTGGAAAGGAGACTGTTTCATGAAATAAGGGGAATCTTACAGTCTGGGGTTTGATTCTCTGCCTATTTACTTCCAGGTGTGATCCTCAGACATACTTCTGGTCACAAATCTGATGTTGGGTTTTAGTGGGCTCATCCACAGTGCTAAACGAAAAAGGCTGAAGACTGAAAGAGGCACAGCACCCTTGACTGTCCATCTTGACACTACCCAACTCTTATCTTGCTCTGGATTTGTTTTGGATTGCTTTAGTAGGTGCCTTTAAGACATGGGCTTACTGGAGGGACTGTTCCCAAAAAGGCAGCATGGACAAGACTGCAGTAGGCTTGGCTCCTTTTACTCTACACTGTCCTCTAACACAGAGGGGTTGTACCTTCATACCTTAGCTGCCATCAAACCAAGGCGTGCCACGCAATATTCTGACTTCATGCTGTCCCAGTACTGCTGTGGTGGCATCCAACACAGCCCTCTCAATGTTACAGATGCTTTGAACTGAAATGACATCTGTTAAACAATAATGTCTGAGAGCCACAGGGAAGCTACGCGGGCCCAGAAGAGTAAGGTCAGCAACAAAGGCTACGCAGTGTGGATGCATCCTGCCCACTCTAGAGGGAGTTAGAGTTACCCCTAAGCTACACAGATGAGAACTGATCTTTGACGTTTGGCCTTGGGGCGAGGACCTCTCTCTGGCACTATTCTGTCTTGTCACACAGATGTGTCCAGTACGGCCTGAGCACTTTGGCCTTCTTTTGAGAATATAACATTTTTGTGCTTAAAAAACATCTGTTAATCCAGTCAGCTAAAACCTACTTCCTGTGATATTGAAGTGGTTAATTTACTGCACAGAATCACCTGACATTACTATATATTTATCGATAAAAAATCTGTTCTAAATAAACCACAACGAATACAAAATTACAATGGCTAGGCTACTTGGAGGCATTCCCTTGAATGGTAACCAAATTTTATCCAGGTAAATCCACACTGGGAATGGACATTGCTATTGTTTCAGACATTTACAAACAAGTTTCTCTGTAATTAAGTTAATCAGTAAACTATATAACCTCTGGCCTGTGTCACTCCTTTGCTAGTCTTAAAGAAAGTTCTCACAGTAAAGAAGTCAACAGGATACGGACAAAGCAGAGTTAAGAAGTTTTATTTATACATAGTCTTGAGGGGAAAAGAAGAAAAAGAGAGGGAAAGGAGGACTGAGGACCTTAAGGAGAGTATTTTTCTTCAAGAAATGGTCAGACCAAAGACAGCCTAAGGTAGGATATTGTTGTGTTCTTGCTTGGACATGTTTGTCATCTGATCTTGTATTCTTCCTTGAAACTGTAGGATGCTAGAAGGTTGTTTAAGCCAAATAATCTTTAAAGAGCTACAAATAATTTGTTTAGAGTTCAGAATTTCAGTAATGGTTATGTTATGATTTCCAAATTACTTAATGCTGAATCTTGTTCTTACATCTTTAAGTTCCTTCATGAATATCCTACAGAGAGCCGGAGGTTCATATTTTAAACCTGCCTAGAATTCTTTTCCCTTTAATTAGCTTTATATACTGGAACAGTAAGTTTTACATTGAAATGTAAATTTCTGTAATATTCTGAAAAAAACATGTTATTCTTCAATCTGCACGTAACCTCAGTATAATTCTGCAAATCGAAAACACTTTCTCTAGCTCCTACAAAGACAATTCCCTTTCACTTCGACAAGTGGTTAAGCCTACGTCAAATATTTTTTCAAGTCTTATGTAAAATATTTTGTGTAAAATTTAAAGGAACAAAAGCAAAACTCTCCAATGAATTTCAGTTGCAAGTGATATTGTGGAAAAATATTTGTAAAATGATGACCATATCCATGTGAAGGTTTCACTTTGACATTGGCAAGCTTTCCAGAGTTCTGTAAAATTTTTTTCATTGAAAAACATTTATTTGCAAAACATAATCTAAAAGATCTACAGCTATAAGTAACATCATATTTGTGTGCACTTAAGCAGTCTTTCTTTAAAGATGTAAAAGGTATGCTCCCAAAAGAAAAAACAGAGAAATGTTTCAAAATAGTTAAGGCCACACAAACATAAAATATTGCTGTATTCCAGTGAGCTCCTTTCTGATTTCACTTTCACTGCTTTATACTACTGCAACCTCCAGCGATTTCAGTGGGCTGGCTCATGCCTTACAGCGACGGGAGACCAGCCCATCTCAGACTTCTGCAAATATCTGGATAAAAGCATTTGTACATTCTGGTTGGCAAGATAAGATTAGTTTTCTGTTGCGATAAGAAACTATTTGTTCTAGACTCACATGTACTTTGCAAAGCATAATTCCAAAAAATCAGTGTGGCTTTCAAATACCATGCAGGACAGAGCAGTGCACCGTATGCCTCTGGAAGCAGAACCCCTTCAGCTTTTGTTGGAAGCCTCGTGCACGCAGGGGGCTGGGGAACACAGCTCAGATCACGCTTTTTGGATCAGGTCATAGAAATACTTTGTCCCGGTAATTTCAAGGCATCCAGTTTCATCCTCATCATTTGTTTCAATTTTTTAAGATAATATTTCAGAGCAAAAGGACATTTCAACTAAAAAAAAAGAAGAGTTTCATTTTGAAATAATCTTTATGGAACACCTTCACAGTTTTAAACAATTGTTTTTAGGAATGATTTTAGATCACTAATGCTTTGGAGCAGACCATTTCTTGCAATGTTTAATTGTAGACTCATTGACAATTTTGTGGGGAAAAAAAAAAATCTGACAACTGTTTTTGATCTGCTCTGGGTAGAGAATGGTGTCTCTCAGAGTCAGCCCACATTGGCTGATTTCTAAGGATGAAATACAAATACCCACCAAGCCCTTCAAACAGGTCTACTTAAAAAAAAAAAGAAAAAAAAAAACTTTAAGCTGAAGTGGGAAAACCTACATAGTTACAACCTAATTATCTTTTAAAATCACTCTGATCTCCGTAACTGTAGTATCCGAGCACTTCCCAGAGTAATAGCTGTAAGCCTGTTTTACATAAAACAAAACCATGTTCTCTCAGTCTCTCTCGACCCTGCCTGTTCTCCCTTTCCCTTCCGTTGCTCTGCGCGTGGACTCAATTCAGCCAAATTGTATAATGTGTGCCTGACACAGAAGGAAAAAAAAGGAAATACAGGCTGGTTGGGTTTTTTTTTCCCCGTATTTAACTTTACACATTAAGACTCAGATCTTTTTGTTTGCTCCAGAAGCAGAGTAGATATTGTTAATGATTGTGAAGATTTTTCTAAACATGTCCGTAACCCAAATGGATCTACAGTGGTTTCAATAAACACCCAATATTGTCGCAGCATGTGCTGCAGTTCTTTAGCAGTCCTGAGTTTTTTAACAAGCCCTGAGATTATTTTTTTGCTGTGAAAGGAGTGTTGCCTTCTCTTATTGCCCTTTCAGAGGCCCAAGGAGTTCAGGAGGCTGGTATAGAACTTTTGTGGAATTTCCTGTGGATGGCATAAAGTTAAAAATCAACAGTTTTTTCCTTTTCATTTTGGGATCATCCCACTTTCCTTTAACAAACTTAATCAACTAAGTAATTACTAACTAGCAAATGACAGCTTAGGTCTCCATGGTGAACAGATTCCTTTCCAAAGAGAGACTGAATGATTTGTATAATGATTGCGTATCTCACATTAACATCAGTTTTTGTACCTGAAGTACCTTGACCAGTCTTAATGAGCAGCAGTCTCAACAAATGGTAAATATAATTAAAGAAAGACCACCCACTCATTAAACCTATACCGAACAATAAAGGTCAGCATCAAATCATTGCTGTCCTCACCCTTTACATGTTTTGTCAGCGCTGCAGCTGGCAGGTATCAGTGACAGTTTGCATTTGATGCACGAAGCTGTAACTTCACCTCCAGGCTCCTCTGTAGAGTCCCCAGGTGCCTGTATTTTGTCTCAGGTCTCCGTACGTCTATGCTGTTTATTTAAAGAGCATAAACTTGGGTTTGGGGAGTGCCTTCTGCTGTTCTGCTTCTAGTGTAGTACTCGGGGGCCCTGACCTCTTCTGGAGCAACTAAATGCAACCATAATTAAACTAATTGTTAATAATAAATGGCACCATTATTCTCATTTGGTTTTGTGTCACATTTTTCCAGACATACATCTTGCTGCTTATTCTTGAACTGGGACCTCAACATTTGCTATTGTCAAAGATGTGCTGCGGACAATATGGCAATCACATAAATCCAAAACACTTGTATGGCTTCTGCAGCACGGTAAAGTAGGAAGGGCAGAAGGCTGCAGAGCAAGAGCGTGAGACCTTGAAAGTGAAAAAGTAGGTGAAATGAAAAGGTTAGTTTCTGGCACTAATTGAAGTGAGACAAGGGAGAGGGAAGAATCCCATACTACAGCTCTGAGTGTCACAGGCTTGCAGGGGCTGGGGACCAGGCTGCGGAGGCTGGCTGGGTGGCCATTGGAGGCTGGATGGCGAGAAGGTTGCATTTCACCGCTTACGTTAGGAATATCTTCCCTGCTCCTTCATGGTAACCTCACTTTCCCCTTTCAGGCTCTTTTAAAAGGTTTACTTCATGTTCTTGGTCTTCTAATTAAGCCTCACTCTTGTTGTCTTTTCCCAGTGCAGTTTTTCCCTATCACGACATATTCATTCAGCATTAAACAGCAATTAACACGATGTTTGAGTCTTGATCTAACTTTCACCAATGCTATAGGATTTTTGGCTTTTGTTTGGATTTCTTTTATTCTGCTGTGAGACCTAATTCAGGTTGCTAGCTTCTCTGTGGTGTAGATTGCTCTTTCTTGTAAACTGAACATTTATACGATTAGCTGCATGGTATCTTTCAAGTTTTTTTTTATGTAAGTGCCAAGTGCCGGACATTTCCACCAATAATAAGGGAGTGGCTGAGAATGGCTAAGTTACTTTTAAAGTATCTTGCAATGTATTTGCGTAGCACCAGGACCACAGCAAATCTGAGCTCAGATAATGCAATCTTTATGATTATGCCTTGGTTTTGAGACGGATGTCTGGAAGTGGAAGCTTCTCTGATAACTGCAGTTTCATAGTAGTAATAGAAATTGGTTTTGCATTATTATTTTCCAGGTGTCCTTTCAGAGCCAATGAGTTCTCCAGTGCAAGAGGCAGATGTGTCACCTTACACACAGTACAACAGTGTGCCATTTCCCCAAGTTCAGCCTCAGATTTCATCGCCGCCTTATTACTCCAACCTCGGCTTCTACCCTCCGCAGCATGAGGAATGGTATTCCCCTGGGATGTACGAGCTCAGGAGAATACCCTCAGAGACCTTTTTCACAAGGGAGACAGAGATAATGGATATCCCTGCAGCCAAAAAGCCTAGACTGGGTCACTCCACGGGACGAGTGAAAGGAGAAGAGCTCTGTGTGGTCTGCGGTGACAAAGCCTCTGGGTACCACTACAACGCTCTCACTTGTGAAGGATGCAAAGGTAGGGTGAAATCAATTACAGAATACAATTCAGCTAATAAGCACAGCAGTTTCTGAATTTTTTTTTCTTTCTTGTTAATTTTATCTGAGTCATTCATCATTTTAGGGATTTAAGTTTGGATCTGGTGTATACTATTCTGTATTTTCCCCAAGACAGATTGGCAGTGTCTTCCATTGTCTTCCATCGTCCTGTGAATGTAGAGCACAGTTGGCCAACCTATGGCTCTTAAGCCACCCTTAGCTCTTGGTAAACTGAGGAACAGCTTCCATGTGGGGGCCTGGCAGCCTGGCTCTGCTGTCTTGGCAGCTGTTGATGCTGATCTCTGGCTGTGGAAGGAACCAAGCCCATGGAGGCCCCTGGGAGTTCAGTGCTAGGCTGCCCTAGAAATCAGCTGCGAACCCAGCCCAAATGCCTCCGGTAGTGCCCATGGAAAGGAAGGGAAAGCTGTCAGCTCCCACCTGCAGACTGTTCCCAGAGATTTTCTTTCCCTCAGCTCCCAAAGGATATGGTGGGTGTCTTCAGGTTTGTGAAATGAATGGATTTCTAATTCTAGACTTGCTTCTAGGGATAGCCCCTCTTCCTAGGGAGGGAGCTGCTTCAGGAAACAGGTGGTATCTGTAGGATAAATATCTTGCTTCTCAGGAAAACAGTATTCACAAGTTGGTGTCAGGATAAAAGGAAAATCATTGCCATTATTAGAAACATGATTGCCAGATATTTTAGCAGAGAGGGACAAAAAGGTTATGCTGATGGAATAATTATTACACCTAAAGACGGTTACTCTGTCACAGGGCTGAGATACATTATAGAAAGAAAAATAATGCCCCAGTTTTTCATTCTATTCTGTGAATAAATATTTCATTATCATTTCTGTTCTACGGATAAAGGCTAAAGCATGGACATTACTGAAGCACTAAAATATCTTAATGTGGAGCTCACTGTCACTGAGAGTGGACTTTGAACTAATTTGGGGGTTTTGCTTTATCATCTATTACGAATTCATTTCTGAGGGCTCAACAGACCACACTGGTCAACCACTCTAAACATGAATACAGTCAAGGGTCATATAGTTTATCTCAATAATTCCAATAAATAAGAGATTCATTTCTTTCTGCTGTCCGTGTGAATACTATCAAACTGAAAAAATATTAATTAACTCGTATGAATGTTGTCATTATAAACCAGATTAAAATAAATTTTAATGTGAAGATTCCAAGTAATGATATATTTACTCTGTTAGTAAGCTGTTCCTACTGTTTATTAACTTCATTATTAAACGTCTTAGTAATTTTTCAAAGACTTATGCAATTATATAAAAAATTACAAACTATGGAATTTGTAAAGAATGTTTCTAGCACAGAGGTTAAAACCACCAGGTAAATACTCAGACTAAAACCCACAGTGAAAGGAAATATGTGTTCATCTCTCTGCTGATTCACTTTGAATCACTCTATGTAACCATAATTTTACTGGTTTACTGGGATTAAGTATTTTATGTTTTCACTCTGTTTCACGACTGCAACATCAATTACAAAGAACAGTACCCTTGATCAAACATAGTAAAAGTTGATTTAAAGATAATGCATTGTGTCTCTACAATAAACTTTAGAGGTGATTAAAGTACCAGCTGATTCAGTAAAAAGATGTGCTGAGGATAGCAATTCTGTTTGACAAGGTGAAGAGGATACTATGTTTTCTAGACTTCTGATAATTCTTGTGTATATCTGTGGAATTTTTCACATGGGTATACATTACCTTCAAAGCATGGTGGCCAAAATTGGGCTTGGTACTTCAATTGTGCTCTTATCAGTGCAGTAGAAGAACTACCTCACGTGTCTCACATCCAAGTATGAGATTAGCCCTTCTTTTTGGCAACAAGACTGTTAATTCATCCTCAATATGTGTCCAAAATAATATGCAGATCCCTTTCTGCAGGACTAGTCTCACCTTGCAGCACCCCTGCCCCACTGATGCCGTGGACATTCTTATTCAAAGGGGGAGGCTTTGTGCATTTTTTTAAGGGATTCAATCCTCTATGATGAATATGTTAATTTATTTTTTCGTTTCTTTGTTGGGTAATGCACTCAGCAACACCCTCCATTCTTTTTGCTTTTCTTTCTTGGGCAGAAGGAACAAATATTAAGATCTTATTTATCGTCCCTTATGAGAATATTAATCTAAAGACATGGGCAGGAGTATACACTTCTATATTTTTTTTAATACATTATGATCCATTAACAAATAAGTATGAACTATTTTATTAATATTTTACATATTATGCAAAAGCAGATTAAACAGAACATTTGCTCTCATACAACATTTGCTTGTGGTACTATAAAAAAAAAGAAATGGCTTCCTTGAGGTTTCTCTCACCTCCAATATATCACTCAAGAAAATGCTGCCTTGATTAACAATAATAGCATCACAATTGTGGTCCATAAAGGATGAGGCAGTTCACAGGCATTGCTATAGTATAGTGACCAATATACAGTGCTTTAAAGCCTGTTGCTGTAGATGTCATTTCTGAGACAACCTTTGCAGAAAGACACCAAAGATTTTTGGAATAGCCTTAGTCTGTATAGTGATACTGTGTTTTAAGGGCCATCTTCAGGTGTTGCAGAACAAGTGGGACATAGTATCGCGCTTGTTCAATAAAGCCACAGAATAAGTCCTGCTGAGAGAAAAGCCAGTTGTGAACTCCCTCTGCACAGGCTGGCGGTATGAGTTTTTGCAATCCTCAAACCAGTCCTGATAATGCTTGATATCAAGTCAAGCCAGACTGAAAATATTTCCTGCAAAGAAGGGTCCCGCTTTAATCTTCTCCTCGCACTAACACCCACCACGTGGGCATGGGAGGAAAGAACGCTGTAGCATGCCCTGACAGAGCGGAGCAGGTGCTTTGCTAGCAATTGTGAACTGCAAAAACTTTTAAATTGAAAAACCCAAAGCAGCTGGCCATCAGGATGGCAAACGGAGATATTTGCAGAGCTTTCATCTACACTTTTAACAGCTGTCCTCCTTCAACGTTTATAATTTGCCTAAGAAAAAATCAGCATCAGTAGCATTGGATCAGCTCTAGCCATAATTAATCATATTCATGACTAGCTAAGAGAACAAAGGAAATTCAACATTTCCAGCCAACATAGCTTTTTGTAATTTGGCAAGATCAGATAAAAGTTAGACTGTGCCAGAAAAACCTTCAGCTTTTGGGGCTGCCCTGTCATTAGTTTAACAGATGCCATTTCTGATTTACCTCTGAATTTTTGTAAAACTCCTCCTATTATAGAAGGTCAAACATAAAATATTTCAGGCATTTATGTTCATTTTGAATTATTAGTGAATAATATTATTCACTATTAGTGAATAGAAATTCCATTCATACCAAAAAGCTAATTTCAAAATTAATTATGAAGAAGTCTGTTCAAGAAGACAATGATTCAAGAGTCACTTCATGATAAAATTGAAGCGAGTGTAGGGTTAAAACTACTTTTTGCCAAAAGATATTTCACTTTTCACTTCACATCATTCACTTTTTGAAAAACTTTGTTTTCAAGAAAATATTTGACTGCTTGAATCCTATTGGCTCCTATCTTTTTGCATCCCTAGTTTTGCCTTCGTCTTTCACATTCTTACATACTTCTAAAAAATTCATTTACTAAAGCTCTTTTTCTTTGCTCTTCCATGAAAAAGCACTCTTGTGGACAAGTGAGTGACAAAGTCATCAATCAGACTTAGAATGTCATAAATATTTGTGCAGAACTTTTCAACACTTACTACTAATTAAGGTGTCATGAATTACAGGATTTAAATTTAACAAATAAAATTTATAAATGATGTAAAGCAGATGCAGTTGCCTTTAACTGACACTGAGAACCTACAGCTTAAATCCAGGCCTTTTTCTCCCTTCCCTGACCAGTAAATGGTAATGTATTAAACACCACGTGAATGATGAATAAAAATAATGCCTGGGGCTGCTGGAGGTTCTAAGCAATCTGCATTTCAAAAGAGACTGATGCCAGTCAAGTTTATTTATCTGAAAAGAAGCCAGTAAAACAGACAGCATGGAAGAGATTTCAAGCAGGAAATACAGCAGATTCAGAGAAATGCCCGATTTTTTGTGACCAGATAGTGGAATTGTTTTACTGGTAGCTACACACTGGTGCTTGGAAGAGATTGTGCAATTATAAAAACATGGGCCAAAGTTGGGAAATTAGTCATCTGACAACGGCAAAATCATCACATCATCTGTTTTCTCGCCTAGATTCAGCGGGATGGTATCTTAGCTCAATGCATTCTGAAAACACACAGACAAATCCTGCAATGGACAACAATTCAGATTCACATCTGAATTTTCCCCACGATTTGAGTATGGGAGACTGGGTCTTATCTGGTGCCTCTCTTTTAGAGCATCAAAGTGCCAGGTTGGAAAACAATGGTGTTTTTATTGTGCCAGCCAGTGGCAATGAGAAAACAAAAGGTTTGTGAATAGCTCTGGTTAATGTAAATTTACGCAGAGCTCTAGTTTGAAGTACACTATAAATCAGTGATGTGCCAGCAGAAGCTCCCAGGAGTCTATTTCAGAAGTCTGCCCTCAGATGGGAAGGAGAACTGAGCTTCTCTCCTATGCCAGAGAGAGTTCATTCCCTCTGTAGTTGATGCTAAATAGTCTCTGCCATATGAAGGACAATGTAAAGAGATTGCAATGACGCAGTGAGTCACATTAAAAATTCAGGAAACATTCAAGTCATGATTGGCAGCAAAGACTGTTGTTTTGTGATGACTTTTTTATTCAATTACATTTCATATCTTGAGCACTCCACATTTTGCCCACAGTGCCACTCTCAGAGGTGTGATAGGCAGCAGCCAAATAGGAGACTGAGGAAAGGTCCTCTCGATTTCTTGGATCAGTTGCCGTTTGCAGTTACCACTGTGCAATTTTGGAGCAAATCCAGTGACGATACCAGTAGAACAGCCTGCGCAAGTGAAATTAGGTGACTGCTTAACCCATCAGGTGGACAATATTTAGTGAATGAGGCTGGACTATCCTACAAACAGGGGAGGAGGCTCATGTACAATAGGCAGATATGATGCAGCTTCCTTATTAAACTTGGAGGTGGGCAAGCAGACCAGTACGTGGAGCTTCTGCAGCTCCCAGGAGCTGAGGGAATGGTGATGAGTTACTCAACTCTCTTTCTGCGAATCCTGTACCTCAAGAGACTTAACAGAATCATATTTTTTTCACTGGCTATTTTTATGGTATCAGCCTACCAGCTCTCGTGCTGGTGCTCAACTTGCTCCTGGCAGGTTTCAGATATGGGTCTGAATTTTCCCAACATTCACTTTGGGCTAATGTCTAATGTTTGGGCATGTGATTTATCATGGTGATTTATTAAATTATATTACTTTGATACTATTCTCAGTACAAATATCAAGAATATAGTCATCCAGGCACTGAAAGACACTCGCAGTGCAGCAGAAGATGTGTCATTCAGAAAACCCAGTGGAGATGGAGGTGCTCTTCAACTTGACTACTTTGCTTCTTTGAATGTTTCCTTTTATCTATGTCACTGCTGTGTTGTGCAGGGTTCTTCAGAAGAAGCATCACAAAAAACGCAGTATACAAGTGTAAAAATGGAGGCAACTGCGAGATGGACATGTACATGAGGAGAAAATGCCAGGAGTGCCGCCTAAGGAAATGCAAGCAAATGGGCATGTTGGCTGAATGTATGTATACAGGTATTTGCATCATATAGTCAGAGTGTGCAGAGAACACATCAAATACTGTATTTGTTTAATTGGGCTGGTTTTAATAATAAAGCTATAGAAGATATCATCTGGCAGGTTGAAGGTGCATTAAAGATGATGCCGTGCCTGTGCATCAAATCCTGTTGAAAAAGGCAAATGTACTTATAAGCAACAGGATTTAGTTGGTGGTCAGGGACATAAAGGTATAAGAGCTGAGCAAATGGTGAAGGAAGGGCTGTCCTGCACTAGACGACAGCCATTAGTCTGCTTGAGCGGAAAGGAAAAGCAGTCGGGGGAAGCAAATCTATGGGAGACTCCCCAGGAGTGAGGAGTTTGCAGCGTTGTGGAAGCCAGAGCAGGGAAGTCCTGGCGCTTCCCTTTGCTACTCTTTCTGGGGCTCTCCCTGTCAAGTCCTTGCTAGCCAAGTCCAAATTTTGGCATTCAAACAATGCTATTTTCAAGAAAAGAGGAGGACTGTCGCTAGCAGGAAGTTTCTGTGGACTTGCCAAGTGTATGTTCCCAGACCTCACCCAGCAATCAGGCAAAGCCTGCTAAGGGCTAGCCCTTTTTTATAGTCTCATTAGCTTTTCTCACAGCACTATGGATTTTCCTGCCTTGCATATAGGCACATAGGTAGAGCCATCTCCAGAAAAGCTGCTGATGGACTTTAATAACGTTTCATATTAAAGCGAATATGCTATTCAGACTGAGAGCTTATAAACTTCATTGAGCTTCACATTGGATAACTTAGAACAACAGGGATATTGGAGTACCACTTTAAACACGTTTAAAACTCCATTTTGAGTAAAATGTTGGCCAATCCATTATTTTTGCAAGCTGGCGCCTGAAAAGTCTGTAAACATCTGCTCTTCTGCCTTCCATGAACAGGGCTACAATTTATTTCTCTTGATGGCTCCAATCATTTTAGCATACACGTATGTGTGAAACCAATTTAGGTTCATACAGGAAATTAATATACTTGGAATTTTTAATATACTTCTATCCCTCAATCTGATCAGAAGTTGCTATATTAACTGTTGGTTTTGTGAGAAACAATAAGCTCCATCAATATTTGGAATGCATTGCCAGCATAATGTAATTAATCTTTCATTCTGCAAATTGAACAGGCTGCAAAGATCCTGAGATATGACATATTCTCGTGCAATACGTAAATATATGAGCAGAAACCACCACTTGATGACAGCACTCAATGTGTCGCTAAGTGTCAGGAGAAAATAACTCCCCTGTGGTGCTGATCCCAGATCCATTGTTCAAAAATTTTGAGGGTTCAAAATAGCCTGAGTGACTCAGTACGACAAAAAAACAACCCAGCTCCGAAAAAAATAGGTCAGCGTAAATAATACTGACTGGGCCCACATGAAACTTTTAAACTGGCCTATCGTTTTCGCAAACTGGCATATGTGAAATAAAAGCCAGCGAGTGCCACTGCCATCTGACTCTCTCTCTGCAATGGAAACACGGGGTATCTTGTGTTGCTCATGACTTAACCATAACCATGCTCTAATGCACTGCAATGAGGGTGTTTGGCAAGGTACTATTTAATGGCTTTTACGTAGGAGTGTGCTGTATAATTGCTTTTAGTTCAAGGCAATCCAGGACAGTAAAACACGAAGCTTTTAGTAGTATAGAGCATTTATTTGAAAAAAAAAAAGGCTAGGAAATAAAAGGTTACCTTGAACTTTGTTTCACTTACTCATTTTGTAGGATTGTAATTGCAAGCTCTGTGGATTCTTTTTTCTCTCTGAACAAGGAGGTAAAGTCTTATAAACGTTTATGGCATGGCTACTCAACAATCTTAATCCTGCCCTTTATACACAAACTACAGACAGATCAAATTTACTAACCAGCAATTTCAGTCATTTGCTGTGATTTTGACATAAACTGCAAGTTTCTTGGGTGAAATGTCTACCTAGGGAAGACCCAGGTTCTGCCACTCTTCCTGGACCATAATATCCATTTAATACCCATTGAAACCTAGCTATCTCTGAGGTAAAAAGTAAAGTCCTGTCTCTCACATGAGTTTTCCAGCTAACTTAAATGGAGCCAGAATAAGATGTCAAGGTACTTACTTACTACTCAGTAACAGGAAGCATAAGAAAAATCTATCTTACTGCTTAAGGCAAATGTAAACCAAATTTTTCCTAGGAAGGTAGTAGACCAGATCCTAAGCTAGTGGAAAACAGTACAAGCCCATTAACACCACCAAAGGATGCACTGAATAATTTAGAAAAAGAAATCTATGATGCTGTGTGGCAGCACAAATTACATGGCTCGATACCAATTATTATCTCCATCATTCCTATTCCCCCCTTTTGAGGTATTATTTGCAGGTCTTATTTTAATCATGTAAATTTCCTCTTCTCTCAGCGGTTCAGGTAGGTTATTTTATATAGTGCTTAAACAGGAAATTAAAAACATTCACAACGAAATTCACTGTTTTCATGATATCTTCCTCCACTATCATATACTCTCTGAATGAGCCTCCTTTCCTGCTCTGCATTTTCAAAGGTGAAGAATGGGAAGGATACTTGAAAGAAGCTCAAAAAAAAAAAAAGAAAGAAAGAAAGAAAGGAGTCCTATGCCGATAGGTTCATTTTTAGATGAATACTTAGCTGTTTACTTTTTCATTTGTGCTTTCTGGCTGTCTTCCACAGGTTGAGTAGGGTACCTATTGTCCCTTTCTTTTGTTAGGACAAGCAAATTGCTAGTTTTTATGACTTCCACACAAGGATGCTCCCTGGTTCAAGGTACTGAAATGTAGTCTAGAATAAAAAAAAAAAAACCACAAATGCAAAAATCCTTTCATTAGAGCAAGTGAAACTCTATAATAAAACCAGGGCTTTATTCAGTCCTCTAATACAATGAAATGCAAAATAGCAAGGCCAGTCGGGTAACATTTTAAATAAATACATTTTTCAGGTACATTTGCCAGCCTGAGTTTCTTCTGAGACTACATTTCAGCTGTCGCTCTATCTGTATCCTGACACCGTAATGGCTAAAGCCCTGGAGTCCTCTCTTCTGAGAGGGCTTTCTATGCGAAGATTCTGCACTACAGCCATAATACTGCTCAAAGGTTATTGAAAACATTCACTGCTCTTTCTGTAAGAACAGCTGCACCTCGATTACTGTTTTGGATCAGATGAGGAGCACACTTTTGATGACAGTCTTCCAACTGACCCCATTTACTGCACTTTGGTTCGGGTGTTGGAGCACATGAAGGGGTTTTCTTTTGGATGAAACTAAAGACACACCCCAGCACACTCCCATCGCCAATGGGTTTTCTGTCTGTAAGACCAGATTAGAGCTGGTCCAAAGCAAGACCCCTGACATGCACACTGTGTGGATGCTGGGTCACCAGAACTGTTTTGCTCTGCGGATGGGCTCTTGCTGGGCTAGACTATTCATTAGTGCGTACTTAGTATTTCTCATTAGACTCCAAAGATAATGACATGTTCGGGAAATGATCTGACCCACAGGTAAGTGGGTTTGTTAGTGTAAAGGGCATTCATGGGCATGTTTATGCACTTATTCAGTGTCTGAGGCATATATAAATCCAATTGCTATATCTGTTGTATTATGTGTTCTAGGTCTGTTAACAGAAATACAATGCAAGTCAAAAAGGCTACGGAAAAATGTGAAACAGCCCCCAGATCAGACAGTCAATGAAGATAATGAAGGCCATGACATGAAACAAGTGACGTCTACAACTAAAATATATAGGGTAAGAAAATTCTTGTAATAGTTTGTACAGTAGTGGCGATGTTTAAGCTAAATGTGGATAGTACAGTGAATATAGTGTACTTGCCAACTTTCTGGAGTTGTCTGCATTAATTAAATCTCCATCTCCCACCATGTCAAGGAAATACCTTGAGTACAGAAGTAGTTCTGATATTTTTAGTCAAAACTCAGTAAAGCATCCATAAAATCCATAAAGTATTTTTTCTGTGATACATATGACAGGTATATATCACATACAGTGAGGTGTGGTATTAAAGTTTGAGCATACCTTTTTTTTTGCTAAACATTTCCTTATTTCTAATAATAAACCACACAAACTCACGCAGTTTAGAAGCATTATACACCTCTCTTCTGTACACTTCTATAGAAATCTCGGTGACAAGCAAACCTCTTGTCTGCTTGGTCTCCAAGTGTGAGAAATAGATGTATAGCTTTTGCCTAAACCAAGAGATGCTAGATCATTTCTATGACTGCATTTCATGATGGGCTTTTTTTTTTTGCCAGTATAGGAGAAAGTAGAATTTACCCCAGAACAGCAGAACCTTCTTGATTACATCATGGATTCATACAGTAAACAACAAATACCACAGGAGGTATCAAAAAAATTAGTAAGTACATTGATGAATTCATTTTTGAGATGCGGATGATGAAGGATTACACAGCAAAAAATAAAATATTTGTACTCAGCATAAGTAGGTGTAGTAAGTAGTAGAGAAAACGATGAGTAAAAGTTTACAGTTAAAACATGCTGCAAGACAGAATGTCTCCCATTCAGTCAACAGTTAGACCACATCTTTGTTTATCAAACTTAAATGCTAAGAAAAAGCTTTCAACTCTGGAAATACACTTTTGTGCTCAAATCTAACCTTTGCTGATTGGAGCTTTTGTTTTTTGCACTGTCAATATAGGCAGTGATTTGAGTTTGACTTGCAGCCAAATTTCCTTTCTATAAAGATACCAGCCTGGAAGCTTGAAAATATTTCAATTTTTTGAACCCTAATTCCCAACATTTTCCAGGTTTGGATTTTTGTTTCATCCCCTCTTCTTTCCTTTTCCTCTCTACCTTCCAGAAATTTCATTTTCCCTTTAAGAGCTCCCAGTTTTCATGGTAGGATGGAAAGAGGTTGGGAAACAGGGAGAAGAGGAAAAAAGGATTTAAAAGAGAGATTTTTTTTTACAAAACTGTCATGTTCAATCTTAAAAAAACCAAACCAAAATGACTGTTGGAAATTATTTCCTAAGTCATCAACTTTGAAAACTAAAAGGAAGACACTTGCAGGGGGCGGGTTGAATAACTCATGACTAACCGTGGAACTTATTTCCATGGGAGGTTGAGGAGGTCAAAACCAAAAAGATATTAAAAAAAGAAATAGACAAATTCATGGATAACAAGGCTTTTGGTTAAATATTATGGTACACATAGAATTTCTAGCTCAGGAACTGCCTAAATCATTGATTGCTAGACATGACACTGAAAGTGAGACATATTCCAGGGGAAAGGACACTGTCTACTTTTTTTACTTCTTATGTTGCCTTCCAAAATACCTGGTTTTGACAACCATTGGGGACAAATTACAAATTAGGGTTAGATGGACCTCTTGCCTGATCCAGTCTAATAGGTCTTGTATTTTAAGCTCTTAAATGTTAAGTGACAATTAATATTAACAGATTTTGTTTGGTTTGATTTTTAACAGTTACACGAAGAATTCAGTGCTGAAGGGAATTTTCTGATTTTAACAGAAATGGCTACTAGTCATGTGCAGGTTCTTGTGGAATTCACTAAAAAACTACCAGGTATATCCAGTCTGTTGGGGCAAATTTTGTTATTGCAAAGCTTGCATGCCTTTCAGTTGCCATTGGGATTTGTTGTGTATATTTTGAAGACTATATAAAAATGCCTTCTCCTCTGATACATATGCATTCTTCAGACACTGTCTAAAGAAAAGGAGCTTTGTGCTCTGAGGAATAATACGTTGAATAATTCAAACTCTGCCACTCTGAGATGTGGCACTCTTTACCTATTGACAAACAAAATGCTTAGAGAAGGGGTTGTGACTCTAGAGAGATTTTATTTTCATATATCACTGCAATGCCAAATAGTCTGCCTCTAAATTACCACTAATACTTGCCAGAGTCTGTTTCACTGGGTTTGCTGCCTTTCTAGCAAAGCCTCTAGGTCATGGCATCCACTGAATTGTGAGTCCCAAACAAGAACTTTCCCTAATTGGTGGCACCAATCATTATAGTCCTTGCAAGGTGTGTTATGGACAAGCACCGAAAATCTGAATTTATCATTAGTATTTTTTTAAGTCTCAAGTTGATGTTACCTCAAGAGTAAACACTGGGCGTGGTACAGGTTCCTTGTAAGACAAGTGATGTTTAGCTGTATGAAAACATTACTTTCCTGGTATTCCCATGATATTGACCCTTTCTCTGTGTGTTATGGGCTTGCTTCAAAGCCTAGCACTGCAGTTGTAACTATATTTTTTTATGCTAACTGGGATGCTGGCTCGCAGGAAATGAACGGAGCACAAATTAAGCAAAGGGGTACAGTAATGTCAGCGGAAAGATGCTAACACTGCTCCTTAACGGAACAAAAGAAAGAATTTAATTTGCTACATGACACTCTGGCTGAACATAATCATTGCTCAAGCACAGGGTTATGCATGCACATCCACATCTAACAGGGAATGAAGCTATGAGCTAGAAACTTAATGGTTGTTTCATAAGATAGAAGAAAAACCCTACCAGACTTCTGCAATCCAAGTGGTCTCATGCTGAGGAAAAGGCAAAGGGGCCTTAAAGTCAGAAGTACTGAAAAAGATCCAGGTCCTGCTGTTCAGTTTATGTTGACAAAGACGAAGGGAGGAGCTTTGTAATTGAATAATCTGCTATTTTCAGTGTTGACTTAAAGTACATCTGGCAGCATTTATCACCTTTTTGTTTCATTCTCTACGTTATCTTTTTCTGTGCTTCCCCACAGAATCAAGGGGTGGGCATAAGGTGGGTACCTGCATTGGCAACTATGAGGAGAGTTTCCCACGATCTTCAGCTCCCCGTTCTTCTTCAGAGGAGCAGCTCTGTATTCACACAAGTTACCAAATTCCTTCTGATTTCTTCAGTGGGTTTTAGAGTCCTTCCCTTTCAAAAAGAGAAACACGTATTTAAAACACAGCAAGAAGCCTCTATGTAAAGTCGTATCTTAGTCCAAATGCAAGGTGAAATATTTAAAATCAGATGCTTCAAATGCTGATTTTTGCCATCAGAGCACAGAAAGAGCTGAAAGCAGCATGGCAGAGGGAGAGTCATACAGAGAGCTCTGGTGGAAACACGGCAGAAGATATTAGGCAGTGCCATCAGGCTAGACAAAATCTCCACTATTAGTTGTGCTACGCCACTAAATTTTGCTTATCGTATTCCTCTTAAAGTACCACGAACACTGAAACACAAGTCTAATTCTCAAAATTCAGTGAGAATCAAATCTGTGTCATTTTCTGGAATCTGGGTTTCAATTTCTGCAGCACTTGGCAACCCTACTGACATCAACATCAAGGTTATGCAGATGTGTGGCACCTCACATGCAAGAACTTCAAGACAGAAAGTAGCGGGGACTTTTCTGTTGCTGCCTTACTTATCTCTAATGTCTCCCCAGGCTTCCAAACCCTTGATCATGAAGATCAGATTGCTTTGCTGAAGGGCTCAGCAGTAGAAGCCATGTTCCTCCGTTCAGCTGAGATCTTCAGTAGGAAACTTCCTACAGGACATACTGTCCTTTTAGAAGAAAGAATTCGCAATAGTGGTAAGTATCTTGTTTAACGAGGCAAAAATAAACTACACCATTGCACTTCTGTGTCAGTATTCTGCCCTTGAGAAGCTAGTAAAATTGTTTATTAGCATTGAAATAGGTTTATCTGAATGTTGTTCTTTATATTAACTAGAACAAATCTAACTCAGTCTTGAGTCTAAAGGTCATAAGGTAAAGGTTTATTTATAAATACATTGCAAGTATTATGAATGATGCTGTATCAAATAAACTCAGTGCAAGTCTGAAATTGTAAGCATTAAAGAACAATGAAGTACCACCATTTCAAATTATTTCTGTAAAATATCAATATTTATGCTTTCAAATGCAATCACTATGTGAAAGAAAGAAAAAAAAGATATTAGGACGTTACTGGAGATGACTGTAGGGAAACACATATTCTTAGGGTCAATTTGGTAAAATTGAATCACACTGCACAAGGTGCACAGAATAATTATAAACATGGCATGTTCTCAGTATGTTTTCTGCTTCTTAAGGTCCATCAAAGGCTCAGTGGCTATGACAAATTCTACTGGTTCTAGACATAAATCTTAATAATTATGCAAAGCCAAACAGGGCTGGATATCGTTTGTTCCTTAAAGCACAAAAAGTCATGTTTAGCATTGTTACGTATTCTTTGTGCTCCACTGATGCAATACTGAATGTTTTGCCTTTTTCTGTATTGACCAGCAAACTTTATCCACCCCTCAGCTACCTATCATTCAAAATTCAAATGTAACAAAAATTCTGAATCAAAGAGTCTGTCTATAGTCAGAGAGTGTGCTTTGACTCTGGCTTCTGGCCTTCCTTTTCAATGGTCAGAAGGAGAAGAGATAGGATAACACTTAACCTCGATACTAGTCATAGAAATGGGCTTGAGCTCAGTTCTGAAACTCTTAAAATCAGTAATGTGAAGGTACTACTGATGTAAGCAAAATTAGGCGAATACTTATATATTTGAAACCCTGAAAAGAAGTTAGGAAACACGAGAATAACTCACTTGCTGAAGGTATGTATTTAGTTTGGCTTAGCACACTCAATTCTAGGTTTATATTTTGTAGCTTTTTATATTTCTTTCATTTTGATTTATTATAAGAGGCTATTGTTTGATGGACTGGAAATGATGACTTCGAAAGTAATATGGATGGCTTCTGGTCCACGTTCTGCAGGCAGAGAAGTATGCCAAGAAGGCCAGAGATATCTCCTGGAAACTGTAATGAATTGTCATGGACCCAAATGTCTTCATTAAGAGATTTTTCTACTAGAATATAACCTAATTTTTTGATTAAAATAGGTCTTAAAGAAATGAATCCATATGAATATATGATTACTGAAAGCTTCTGCTCCTCTAATCTACACAGTCAATATCAACCTTCTTGTTCAAGGTGTCAACTGTTCCTAAAAAGCAGAAGCAGGAAATACTTTGATCCAGAACATTACATAAGCTATTATGTCATACCAATAATTTTTCCTTACTCATAATTTTAAAATACCCTGTTAATTCTCTGCAACTATTGAGTCCAGATGAGATGCAATATAATTTTTTGCAAGCTAATACTAGACTTAAAGATAGCCATAACATGACTAGCTGGAATATGACATTGTATCCTGTAGTAATATTATTTACCTGTCATGAAATAGATTAAAAAAACAACATTTTGTGTAGAGGAAAGTTTCAAGACAAGTAATGATTTCAGATGTGGTATTATTTATTCCAAAGGAAGATTTCCTGCAATTCTTTTTTTTTTCTGGGGGAAAAAAACCACTAAGGTAAATTTAAAATGAGTTCTGGATCAGAACAAAACCTGGGCTGAATAGTTGGCAAGAAATGAAACATAACTTTTTGTGTGTGTGTGTGTGTGTATATATATACAAATATATATATACACACACATACATATCTTACTGGTCTTGGAAAAGGCTCTCAAAAATATTTTCCCTCAAGCCAGGATCAAGTTGGGGACATAGCAATGCTGCTAGAATTGCTCCCTCCCTATATTACAGGAGAATAATGTATTATCCAGCTTACTTGCTGCTGGCTGCATTCTTTCCTCCCATTAATAGCCAGAATACAGCACAAAATACCCTTTTCCATGTATTTTATATCTCCACTCTGTGCAGATTCAAGCCTTCTTAAACACATTTTCCTTGGCTGCCCTTAATGGGGCTGTGACAATAAACAACAAAAGCAGCTTGTAAATCTTTGCATTTGTAGCAGTGTTAACTTAATTGCTGCTACTGATGCTATTTAACTGTTAGTGCTACTGCATAGACCCAGAAGTCACTCAACATTTCCAGAGTCTCTCATTTTGGACTGACACTGCTGCATGCTAGAGTGTATCTGTGAACCCGGCAATGTCCCTTGCATGAAAAGGCTTAAATGTGTTTTTTAGATGCCCCTCTGCCTATGCTTTCAGTACTGGTAACTGCCTGTTAGTGGTATCTCTTCCTTTGCACCAAAAATGCAAGCAAATTAGTTTATAAGAGGAAGGATTTTTACTAGGTAGGTTTGAATATAGGTTTGAATCTCTCACACTTCCCAAGTGTATTTCTCAGTGTTCACTGAATTTTCATAGGAAATCTGTTTGCCATCACACAAGCTACCAGAGTTTTTTGTTTTGACTTTAAGAGCTCGCATTAGCGCAATTTTTCTGCATGTTTTGTCTTAGTTTATGATAAATTCCCAAATTACACATTTAGGCAAATTGAATAATTGTTGGAAAAACCTACTACTGAAATATCTTATCATGGTCATTTTCAGGTGTCCCGAGTTTAAACAAAATGAAAGAAAGGCATCCAAATTATTCTGTTATCATTGCCTACACATACGGCTTTCAAAAATATTAAATATGCAGTTCACACCCCTGCATGTCATAGGACTCAACACCAGGGCTCTAAGTCGAATAACAGCCTGTACTAAATATGGTATTAGGATAGAAACTTAAGCAGCCTCTTCCAGCCTTAACCAGTAAGGACACATGCTACTAGAAACTGCAGCTGGCCATTATCATGTTATAGACTGGTCCAAGAGATAAAATGGCCAGAAAAGATTAAATCCAAGTCAAATAAAGAAGAAAACCCATGAGAATTACACATAAATTTGAAGATAGGGCCTTTTTTTTTTTTTTTTTTGCATACATCTCACTGAAAAACAAGACTAAATGTAGCAAACTGAAACACCCTGCAAAGACAATAGAGAGCAGCGGAGGAAATGCAATGATAGCTGAGTGAGAGTTTAGAAATTAAATTTATAGGTAATGAATGAAGAAGAAGCATCAGGATTATTCATGGCTCCTAGTGAGGTCCTAAACACTGTCAGGCCATCAGCCATAAATTATTGCTGTTAGTCAGAACTTATGTCCACATATTTTTAGGTGCAGACAATTGTCTGAATGTCACATAAGTCCTATTGTCAAGCCTTGATGTCTGTATCCATAAAATTAGGGGGGGGATCCTGCCTAAAAGTCACAAGCTGTCCAGACTTCTGTCACCTGCCACCATGTCCACTTGGAAGCTGCTCTCATCTATTAATATTTATGCCTTCCCCAGTCTGATTGTGCGGAACGTTTTTTTTTTTCCTGATAAAAAAGCCAGAGATCTGGTGGTGATGACCTTTGAGCATTAGCAGCCTTCGTTTTTATTCTCATGCTGATGAGGTGTATTTTTATTTCTTAGCTTGAGCATATTGCATCTGGCCTTTGTTTGTGCCCTTATGGTCTTTCTCCATAAGGTGTTATGGAAATTCTTTCATTAGTTGCTCCTGAGACTGAAATCCTCTCCTACTTACTCTAACATTGAGACTTAATGAGAAACACAGACATTTTATTTAATGTTAATGAGAGCTTGTGTCACCTACTCATCTTATTTGATGCTTCACTACGCATACACCAAGTTGTGACTGATTGATTCATTCTGTGAAAGGCTGACATCCTAATAATTTAATGCCTACTTTCCTTCTGTTATTTTGAAAGCAAACTCTCCCCATTATCTAGTAGTACAATATTTTTAAAAACAGTGCTGAAATACTGTATGTTTTCTCAGTGAGCATTTATAGCTTGTTTTCCTAAGGACACCTGCTTTCACCAGTCATGAAGAGCCACAGATTTTTATTTCATCATTTTATTCTACAGATAATTTCAGTACCAGGGAATAAGATACTATCTCATATGGACAGAAACGGAAGAATCTGGACCCAAATTTTCAGTTGGCAGCAGGACACGTGACATTGTGAAATATACTGTTGTCTTCCTGGATGGCTAACAGGTGCTGAAAGTACAATGAGATCCAAGGAAAAAAAGAAATAGCCACAGTTTCAAACCATTGGCAAGAGGCCACCTTTTGCCCTTGAATGTGGGATACAAAGTTCCCATTGATTTGGACCTGAGACTCCTGCAACCGAGGGCAAAATTTGGCACCGGAACAATGGATACCTAATCCCTTCTGCTGCCTTTGGCTTTTATTATTTGATTATTAGTACTGAGTAATGGTGATGCTTCAAAACCCCATTGTGCTGGGTTTTGTGCGAGAAACAAAATTAAATGATCTTCATTGCTGAATCCAAATAATCTAATCTAAGAGAGAGCAACCTGGCCAGCATCTAGCCTTTTGTTTCTAAACATACCTGCAAATCATAGGTGTCTAACTCTCCAAATGGTCATATACATCCACACGGAAGGAGAGACTTACCATCCTGTGACTTGACCCAAAACTGGCACACTGCCCAAAATATTTAGAAATTAGGACCACTTTAAATTACAGAGTATAGGAAAGAGCTTTTCTGTTCGTACGTGGTACTGCACAATCTACCACACTGAGTTGCCAGTGCCATGTTCCTGAATTACAAATAAAATTGATAAAAGTGTTTAAATCGTATCTACAGAGTTAATTTATACCCATGAAAACAAGAACAGCTGTCAGAGGACCCAATCTCTTTTCTTCTGCGTAAGTGTGCTTCTCCAGGCCAAAAACTAAATAGATTCAACCTAGGAAGACTAGCTCAAGGCAGTGCAGATGCTGCTGCTGTGTGCCAGACCCCACTTCCCTCCTGACTGCAGGCACTCAGGCCACTGCCAAAGGATGGTATGCGGCAATGTCATTTGCATGCTCCTTACAGGTTTGGCTTGTTTGTCGTTTTTTGTTTTGGTTTGGTTTTTTTAACTAAGGTTTCTTTGCTTGCAATGATGGCTTCGCAGTGGTCCTATTGATTGCTTTGGAGAAGATGGGGTTTTGCTATCCTGACTGTGAGTTCTCCTTGGCACATGCTAACCTTGCACTTAAGTTGGCCATTTAACCTCTACAAGATGATGGTAGAGGAGAGGTCACATGGCATGCTCTGGTGTATCTTCTCTCCTGGCTAGATTTTCCCCTTTTCGGCTCTCGGCATTAACACGGTGAATTTGGTCAGTGTTTAAAGGGCCACTGGTGCATTTGAACAGGTTAGAAGACAGAGCTCATAAGCAGCATGGAAAGCAGTTCCGGTAGATGAAACACTGTGAAAGATAAGATGTAATTTTGCAAGTAATTAATACATTTTATTTTCATAAAACAGCTACTAATATACCCTTGGTTTAATATCCACTGGCACCTCCATGTTTATCAAGAAAAAAAGATCTCTTTATCCATATTAATCACACAGTGCTATTTACTGTTAATTAGTACTTACTCTCAAGCTTTCCTCTTGCAATAGATTAATCTATTCAGTTTTAATCAACAGCCAAAATAGAAGCGAGAATACTGGTCTCAAAAAGCTGGCAATACTGACTGGATATCAGAGTAAAAACATCTATTCCAGGATTATGTTAACCAGATAATTATTTATGGCCTGAAACTGCAAAGCTTATGAAAGCAACAGTCATCTTACCTTTAGAGAGAAATCACAGGAACAAAATCCTAAAAAAGGCAAGGTCTAAAACAATGCTGTGTCTTAAGCTATAGATAGGAATGAAATTGTGCAAGAAGTAAGGGGTGCTGAATGAATAATGCTCATGGGTTTAAATCTGCTCCAGTCTAATGCCGCAAGGCCGTACTCAGTAAAGCCAGTATTTCCCGTTGACTACCCTGGGGTTTACAGCCATTAACATAGCGAAATCAATCAAGTGAATTGCAGGATCTTCCGCAGATGATAGAGTTGGGCTGGTGGTTGGGTAGAAATCTGTGTAGTTCAGAATGATGCACAGAATGAAACACAAATGTCCATTCGCCGTAATGCTGCATGAAACAAAGTTTTTGAAACCTTTTTGAAAAAATGTTAAGAAGGAGGCACCATTAACACTGCCCAGGAAGCTCTGCCTATCTGACACAGTCCTGTGCTCTTCTCTGATCTAAAGAGGGCTAGGCAGACTTAACTTTTCAGTTCTCACTGAGGCCAGAAATACATTATAACTTTATCTATTGGATTTTTTTTGCTTTTGGAGTATGATTTGTACCAATGACATTTGAAAAGTCATATAATTCCTTTCTCCTCTAGCCTTTCCAGTTATGAGCACCAAATTGCCTTTAATTCTTTTTCTGATAACCTGAATTGAAGTGACAACATCTTGTACAGTAGATAAGAAAAAAAAAAAGCAAGAACTATAAACATCTGTTTCCTGGTTTTTTGCTTTCTGGTGGAGCTTATTAAATCCAAGCTGAAATGTTTCAATCCCATTAGAAAACAGCCCCCTCTTGTGATTATCAGCGGTTTGTGTAACGTGCATACAGGATGATGAAATAACAGGGAAACTCCAGCACAGATGGGATGAGGGCAAAACTAGTAACCAACAAAAAATTCCATTATCCTAGTCTAAAAATTGCTCATTTTGCATGTTTCATTCATAATTGTCTCGTGACATATATCTATTTAAAGATTTCAAAGTTCTGTTCTCTTTAGTAAAAGCACTTAATCAGCTGCATTACTGAAACATCCCTTTTTACTCCCTTTCACCTCTTGTGTTTTGTTTTATTTCTCTGTTTGGAGTACGGTAGTGCAGAGAAGCTCTCTGCCGTAATTCCATTTGCTTCCACATCTATACTTAGTTTTTGCTTCACGCATCCACGCTTTAGTTTCTTAATTATAAGCTTTCTGGGGCAAAGATTGTTTTACTGCATGCTTATACAGTGCCTGGACCAGGGAGGGCCTGAATTGGTTATTCCACACCCTGTTCACCAGCATCAGTTTCATCTCACTTCTGCTATATTGACAGTAGGACTTGAGGAGCTTTGTGGTCAGCAAAACAATGAATTCATCCAGCTGAAAACTAACTTGACCCAAAAAAAAGAGAAAACAAAAATCAAATTATGAATATGAGAAACAAATGATGGGAGTCTTAGTCACAGCCCACTTCCTCCCATTCCCGGTCTGCTGCCAAGACGAGCGTGCCCAGCGGCGCGATACCTTGCACAGAGACTTTTAAAAATATCCAGTTTGTCTTGGACTTTTTTCATGTCATTGCTGAGCTATTCACTTCCACGAAAGGAATTCATTTACTTTGCTTTAGGGCTCAGCTTGACTTACTTTTTTTCCTGTTTCTAGATTCACGCAAACTTTAAGACTTTGGTGTGTCATATGTATGTGTTCCTTACATGTGTCATATTGTAAGGAACTTTGGCATTTAAAACTGCCCGAGAGAGAGACAGGCGGTTCCCCAAAACTTAGCAATAACAAGTGTTCAAAATTCTAAATCGTTAACGCTGATGACTAACAACATAAACCTTACAGAACATTAGATGCTATGACTAGTGTTTGCTCTGTATAAAGCTCCAGCTGCGTTACTAACTTCCACAGGATGAGCTGACTCGCATCATGTATATCTGCTTAATTGACTTAGACTCTTCTCAATAGTGTCGAACTTGTTACAAAAATGAGATTTGTGGCTTGTAATTTAAAGTGAACATAGGTTGCTCATGTCACATGTTTAAATACACCATTCAGCCACAAAATAAACCACACCCTGCAAGACCATACTTTCACTCTGTTGGGACACATAACTATTCCACTGAACGAAGTAAGTTCTCACTGTCACAGCAAAATGTGACTTGTTCGTAGTTAAGTCAATGAGTTCATGTTTCCTTTCTTTGAGTTCCACCTGCTGAGTTTCATTTTGAATTTCCCCTATTGGAGGCACTCCAAACCTTACCAGTCCTGGACTTCAGCTTCGTGTTGTATACAACACTCAAAATCACATTATTTCATGCGGTTTCCACACCAAGTTATAAAGTCTTCTCCCAGAACAGCTCAAAATTAAGAGTAAAATGACAAGAAATCCTATGGCCCCTCATCTGGGGGAACAGAGGAGGTTTCCATCCTTTCAGCCAAGACCAAAAGGCTTCTTGCTGCAGAACCACTGGTTCAGATCTCTATACCTTGTCTGTGCCACCACTTCCGAGTTGCAAGCAGCCCTTGTCAACAGTCTAGTGGCTGCTCTGAGTGACTCACACACCAGTTTAAAAAAAAAAAAAAAAAAATTGATGTCACAGGACCTACTTCTCTTTTACACCAAAAAGCAGAATGAAGTACATCTGTAATTTAAGGCTAAGTAAGAACATTGTGACCTGATGACAAAGTCAGTAAGAGGAAGCCCAGTCGGCATGCCCCAGTTTGGTAACCCCAAAGGGTCTCGCTGATGGCGAGAGAATCGCATGATCCTATCCTTAAACTGGGCTGGATTTTAATTATTTATGGCTCTGTACTTTATAATACACTAGTTTATGCTTTAAGGTAGTAGTAGTTGCAAACAAGTTGATCTTGGACTACAGGTAATCCTAGACCTAGCTAAAGTTTCAGGCTACATAAAAGGAGCAATCAAGACACTTTATAGAGACAACTGAAGCAACTGCCCAAGGCAGTTAGCTGTAGAGTAGAGTTGGGCTAGAATTAAACCATACACCCTGAGAGGTTTCCATACAACTAATGTAAAGATAGGGAACATGGGGATTGTTTCGCAAACTGTGCATACTGGAAACAGAAAACAGTTAGAATATCAGCAGACAGTGAGAAAACATGTATGAGACTTATCCTGAAGAGCTAGATGGACAAACCTGTAGAGGAAAAGGAATTGCTTGGAAGAAAGAATTTGAAATCATGCGAAAATGAAACAGCGCTTGCCTGTTTCTACTCTGATCTGGAAAACAAGGATGTGCTTGCACTTTTGTAACTAATCGTCTTCCATCAGGCCTGATTTGTGTAGTAAATTTCTCCCACCAAGACAGTCAAGGCTTCAAATGCTAAATAATTGCTCTGTGGCAATAAACCAGATTATTTCAATAATTAAAAAATATTACAACTTGTTTTTCTCTCACAGGTATCTCAGATGAATTCATAACTCCCATGTTTAATTTTTATAAAAGCATTGGAGAGCTGAAGATGACACAAGAAGAATATGCGCTGCTCACGGCCATAGTTATCCTGTCTCCAGGTAATTTCTAATCCAGAATTAAATATTAGTGGTTTTGGAAAGAAAGCACGAGGAGTGTGACTTGAGACTTGCAAAAACTTACATTCTACATAGAGTAAGTGAGCATACATGCTTATTTAGTATATTCAGCTGTTAAACCAGAAAACAAGCACACAAATCCAAACTCCAAATGTCCTGCTACACCATCTGATTTTGCATACAAGGGAAAAAAGTGCCTAAATACGCTGCTTAAAAAAATTACTGGTATCTCTTCACTGCTTAGCATGACAGGCTTCTTCCTTCAGAAAATCCCAGATGTGGTTACATGCACATCACTGCAGACCATTGTGGAATGTCACATTTTTTAGAGGGAAATTGGGAAACCCTATAACTTAGAATAGAGGACGGCAATGAAGGTCTTCAGCCTTTATTGAACAAACACCAGCTGGCAAGAGCAGAGGGACAGTAGCAAGTTGCCCTCTCGACTATAAAATGTTGGAAACTGACCTTTCAGAAGTATCAGCATAATAGTGTCTCAGCCCTGATTATAGGCTTTGCTGTAAAAACTAATTCTTTGACAACACAAAACTAACCGGCTCTACCTACAACACACGGAGGGCCTCAAACAAACTGACTATCATAGGAATGGGAGAAGTCTGATGCTTCAGGACAAAAGACAGACACTGAGGTTTCCAAATCAGGTTTCATGGAAGATGGGAGGATGAAGCAATTCCATGGCTCTTTGAGTCAGGGTGGCTCAGGAAATTTTTTTACACCAAAAATTTCAGTGACAAAAAAACCCATCCTCCTCTTTTCTTCCCTCTCCAAATACGCAAACACATACTTCCATATGAACAAAATAAAAAGACAACTATTTTCTAATAAAGAAACTTCATCTGAGGATGAAGATGTTTGATTTCTCCCTGGTGACCCGTCTGCACACTCTTCTCTACTGGTCCAATTCCCTGGTTGTACTACATCTCCAAGAACTTACGCTGTGCTGCTCAGTTGTTGCAATGCATCGCAGGACGTACTCAGGTGCAGAACCGTGTTGGGAGATGATGATACAACTCCAGAGAAACATTTCTGAGTTAAAACTCTTCAGTTTCTGAAAAAGTTGAAAGTTTTCCTTAGCTAGAAGTGGAAAGCTTACATGAAAACCCCGAACCAAAAACACAATGTTAAAGCACGTTTATTCCCTCTCAGTTTGAAAAGAAATATTCTTGGTCGGCGTGAACATCAGCGCCCAGTGTAAATATTTGAATGTTTTGATATTCATTTATCAGTCTGAATATTTACATTGTATCAGAGCACATATTTGCTAATTACTTCTTTTCTTTTAAAACCGTAACCAGATCGACAATACATAAAGGACAGAGAGTCTGTGGAAAGGCTTCAAGAACCCCTGTTGGATATTCTACAAAAATTCTGCAAACTTCACCACCCAGATAACCCTCAACACTTTGCATGTCTTCTGGGCCGTCTTACAGAATTACGGACATTCAACCATCATCACGCAGAGATGCTGATGTCATGGAGAGTGAATGATCACAAATTCACACCTCTTCTCTGTGAGATCTGGGATGTGCAGTGATGGATACTTTTTATTTTATTTTAGGAAAAATATCTTTTTAAAGGACCACATAGCATTTATTTTCATAGAAAAATATCCCACTACATTAAATTTTCTTTGCTGCATTTTTATAGAAACACGCCATGGATTCATAAAAGTCATTTTGTTCACTATTCACAGAATATTGTATATCTATCAGATTTTCACACCTGAGTATAATTTTCTCTGTATTTATATTCTCTGATCAGAAAGAGTCCACCAGCTCCTCAGAGGAACCCTGTTAATTCCCGCTGCAATTAAGCTGATTGCAGTTACAGTTCCTCTTGACAAATGGGGAAATGCAGGTTTCCATTCCATATTTTTTCACTGCAGTGTTTTTGTGCTTGGCCTCCATTAAAGAATATATTCCACATATTTACAGTAATAAACCAGCTGAAATGATTAATAGTCATTTGCTGTTCAACTGTGAAATGCGTTCACAAAAGATGTACAAGCTCTTATTTTTTCAGAAGATGAAAAATTATGTCATGGAGAAAAGCCACACGTACAAAAAAAAACCCTTTTCATGATATAAACATGTAACTTCACTGGCATTATTATTTCAAAGTAAAAATTATACAGTATCTATACTTTGTGAAAGTGCATCACAGGTTACTTTACAACTTTTGGTTGCCGGTGCTTAGCGGCTCAGAAAAACACCGTCAGCCGCATCCCCGAAAGAGGCAAGCGAGCCTGAACGCTGTGCCGGGCGGCGCGGGCTCCCTGCGGCTAACAGGGGCCGCGGGCAGGGCGGGGGGTTTCCTTGTGCCTGGCTCTGCTCCGAGCGACGTGAAACCGGGCAGCTGGGACACCGATGTGCCGACCACGCCGTCCCCCAAGCCGTGGCCCTGCGCTGCCGGCAGTGCCAGAAAGACTTCGGGCGCAGGAACAGCGCTTTGCACTGCTGCAAAAAGGCCTCTCCGGGAGTAGGCGCCTCCACGGGCTTCCCCGGACCGCCGCGCACCGCTGCCCCAGGGAAGCAGAACTGCTTTCAAACGCAGTCGGTGACACAGGGGACCGTGCTTTCCTGACAGCCGAGGCGGCCCGTGGGCGGGAGGGCCAGCGGCCGCAGCGTCCGAGCGGGCAGCCCCCTGGCCGCGCCGCCGCAGCGGGTGGGACACTGAGGCCTGACCTGGCCCCCGCGGGGGCCTGACGGGGGAGCCCGGCTACCAGCGGGGCCGTGACCCTGCGCCCTGCCGGAGGGGCGGCTCCGCTACGCAGCGCCCTCACCCCAACCGGCGGGGGCTCCGGTGGAGACCCCCAGGCTGCCCCCTGGTAAATCGGGTGTAGCGGAGAGCCGCGAGGGGCTGCGGGGGCCGGGCGCGGGAGAGGGGGCGGCGGGAGCGCGGCGGGCGCCAGGCACCGCCCGGGGGGCTGAGGGCTGGGCGGTGCCGCGGACCCGGGCCAGGTGCGGCGGGCACGGCCCCGCCCGCCCGGCCCGGCCCCGCCCCGCGGGCGCTGATTGGCCCTTTCGAACGGAGCGGCCGGCGCGGGGCGGACGGGGGCGCCGTGGCGCGGGCGCGGGGGGAGCGTGGCGCGGCGCGGCGCGGGGGCAGCTGCCGGTGAGTACGGGGCCGGGGAGCGGCGGCAGTGGGAGGGCGGTGGCAGCGGCAGCGCGCAGCTCCCCCCGCATCGAGGGATGGCCGGGGCTGGCGGTACCCCGGCTCCGGCCCGCGGGGAAGGTGAGGGGTGGCGGCGGGTCCGGCCCCACGTGGGGACCAGGGTGCTGCTGCGGGGTTCCGCTTGCGGTGGTGCATAGGGCGCGCAGCTGCGGAGCGGTGTCACTCGGTCAGTTACCTATCTATAGGGGCAACGTGGAAAACGTGTTGAGCATCGCACGTCGCGGGGAGCCCCGTGCAGCGGGGACGGACCCCGGTATTGGGCTAAGCCTGTTACCGGGATTGGCTCGGTAACCCTTCCAGGGACAGCAGCTCCTATCCGGGCGAGTTAGTCTCTCTGGCATCGATGTGGGAAGCGAAGTGCCGTGAAACTTACCGCGGGGAAGGGACAGGGGAGAGTTTTTGCATAACACCCTTCAAACCAGTCTCTCCTGTGCCTCACACAAGCATTTGAGGATGCGGTGCTATTTGTGTAGGAAATTTGCCCTAGTGCTCTTGGCTAAAATATTCATATTGCTTAGTAAGCTGAAAAACGTCTGGCTCCTTTCTTTGCCCAAAAGCTGGCCGTATTCCAGGGATGCTGTGTGTCACCTTTGGCATAGTGTCAGATCAAGACATGGGAAAAAGTACGTGTATATCTTTAGGACCTATAAGGCATAGCTGGCCTATGTGTTTGTAATTCTAAATGTACTGGGTGGATCTTTCATCATACAGGATTTTATATTTAAGTCATAATAAATGCCTCCTGACTATGGCCAGCCAGCAGCCTGCTTCTTGGACATCAAGCGATGCTCCCCTCAGTGTTGCTTTGCTGGAAGAAGTGTGGGGTGGAAATGGGAGGGAGAGAAGAGTTTGTTTGTGAACGTGAGCGAGCGGCAGGGGTAGTGTGTCTCGTGTTAACCAGCCTCTCCCCAAACTGGATGCTCTTGTGGTAAAGGAGCCATCTGAACGTCTCCTGCAGAGATGCCAGCTGAAGTGCTCCTCCCTGATTTCAAGTGGGTTTCTCTCACCTGACAGGTGAATCCACCGCCTTTGCCGCCCTTTGGAAGGGGAGAGCGGGCTCGCTGCCACGCGCTGTGTGCGCTGTCACTAAAAGGTGCGGAAAGGCAGTCCCCGAGGAGAGCAGTCGGTGTGCTTTAATGTAAGGAGTTGGTTGCCACCTTAAAAGCCCTTCACCTTGGACTGACTAGTCTGGTTCTTTCTCTTTCGTGGCTCTGAGGCCTCCCCAGGGAAGCAGAGCTCCTGCTGACTCAGTAATGCAACAAAAGGGCTCTCTAATTGCTGTAGTGACGGAGAGAGTAGCGCTTCATGGATGTGCCTTGTTGTGCCTACCTCTTTTCTTCTGCATGTTAGGATATGTGTACAAAAAAAAAATCTTGGCTATCCTGTAGGTTTCAGCAGATACTGACTTGACAGCTTCTTTCATTTTAGAGTGTTTAAAAATGTGGGTTTCAGTAGGTACTGTCAAGACTAATCTACGCTTTCCAGCTGCTCTGTGTTAGTCTGTTGTGACTGCCTTTGGGTGTTGATGGAATAGAAGATGATGTGTGATATATCTTAAATATAGGGTGAAGATGTAAAAGTGTTTCTACCCAAGGTTTTTTTAATGAGTCTGTGAACCCAAGGCTTTTTAATGAGTCTGTGAATCCTTTTAGGTTTTGCTTAAGCTAGGTCAACAGCTGCTTCATCCATGTTTTAGGTATCTGTGGAGTTGTGGATTATTTTTTTTTTTGCTTTGTAAACTGTGCAGTCGAGTAAAATGGGACTTGGACTCGGTTCATCTTGTGCTACAGAATGGCTTGTAATTAGTGCAGCGTGTCTTGCTGGTTGGGCCTCAGAGAATGATCTATAAAACCTGATACAACTGATACTAAGTAGGCTATCTTGTGTAGCATCTAAAGAGCATGTGTTTAGCACCCTGAGGTATTTGCGTAAAGTGCTTTAGTATTTGCTGACTTTACTGTTTCTCAGATTGCCTGGGGGCAAAGTGGTGGGCATCTCTGGAGAGCAGAAGCAGACTACAGTCTTGCGAGGCTGTCCTGTGGGCGTCATGTCTGGGGTATGTCTGCACCCCCTTTCCTGAGAAATGCTGTCCCTGTGCCATGTGTCAGAAGATAGGTACCTTTTTCCTCTCCTCTCTTTCTTAATGTTGATCCATAGCTTTAGTCCTTTATTGGAGGTTTGGCAGTCGGCCAGCTGAAGGCAGCTCTTGCCTTCCCCAATATATCATTTGGGGCTGACCGCCCGTCTCGCAGTCAATCAATGTCGTTTTATTGATCCAGCCGTAAGGCGCTACTAGGCAGCCTTTCTCCTCTCCTCCCATCTCGCGGAGCCTGTTGGCAGCAGAAGCGCCAGCAGAAATGAGATATTTTCTGGGAGTGGTGCGGGGGATCGGGGACCTCTACATTTGCTGAGCTTGGAGCTGGGCTGGTTGCCCCCCTGGTTGAGAAGCGCTTGCATTTTAAGGGGTGAAGCAGGTGGAGAGCCCTCCTAGGCACCTTGGGGATATCAGCTGGCCTGGAGATGGGAATGGCATGGCCTGAGGCTATGCGTGGGAGATGATACATGGTACATTTTCGTTCTGGGGTCTTTGCTTTCACAGCTCTGAGCCCTGAACACCAAATGCCTGTTGAATGAAGCTGAGTTGAAAAAACTGGCGTGCAGGGAAACTGATACGGTTCTAGCTGGAGCTGACTGAATTCAATACCGAATACTTGATTCATTCATTACATACAGCTTTTTGATGCAGGGAACCCAACTGGTTTTAGAAGTCAGATCTGGTTATGATTCTACCTGGTACTGCAGTATTTGCCTCACCACGACACCTTCTGCACCTTTGCGGGTTGGCTGCTTGAATGTGGCAGGCTGCTGGGTCTTCTCATCTCGTGCCTCTCCCTGTAAGTGATAAGGCTACGTTAATCTGTATTCCCCGCGATCTCAGAGCTGGACTGTTTGGGATCTGAAAATGGGTAATTGTTACTATATTCATTTTTCAACTCAGAATTCGTGCAGGGTAGTCTGTGTCATCAGAGGTTTTTCTGTTAAATGTTATTCAGATGCCCTGATAATAAGTGAAGCTGTTTGACTTTCTAGAGAGCCCTTTGGCATATAGGCTTACAAAATAACTTGTTTAAGAAGAGCAGGCCCTTGAAGTTCAAGTGCCACAATTTTCCTCAATCTCCTTTTTTTTTATTTTTCCTTTTTTTTTTTCTTTTTTTCTTTTTGTTTAAGACTAGTTTTTCTTAGGCATGCCACAAAACTGCAGATGCTGAGCATTCTTGTGATAGCTGCTGTGTGACTATTTTGCTTTGTTCGTGTTTTGAGTGCTCTCTGTGAATTAGGCTGCCTTTTGTTTTCCCTTGGCAGTTAGTATGCTAGAGCTCTTGTTAGCCTATATGGAGCTCCTTATTTTAATGAGACCAACTTCTCTACTGGCTGTTCTGCTGTTGTTTTATTTATTTTTTTAATCAATGAAGCCTCTTACTGCGACTCTCTTGGGACAATAGCTTTCTTATGCTAAAGGAAAATGTATTCCTCTGGACAAAGCTGTGGGAAGCATAACATGCTCATTAGTAATGCTTGGTATATACACTGCCCTTCCCTTGTTCATTCATAGAAGGAAAAATGACATGAAGGAGAGGATGTCTCTTCTTTTTTTTTTTTTCGTCCCTAGAAATAAAAGGACGGGGAAAGATATCACTTGAAGTGTCTCTGATAAAGTTTGAGAAGCGCTAGCAGTCCTGATAGAAGGAAGTGGCTTCAGTCTGAAAACAAACCGGTTGCTCGTTTGCTGGTCGTAGAGGTAAGTTGTTTGAAATGTGTGGTCCTATGTAGCCTGTGAGGTTGAAGGCAGTGGGAGGGAAAAATGGGGAGGAAACGGCACTGTTCTGCTTTCTGGGTAAGAGGAAGGGGGAGAATTTTTATGAGAATTGGGTCTTCTGTGATGGGCTATTCAGCCTTTTGCCGTAGGAAGGTGAGGGTGTGCAACAGATGGAGGAGACAAGAATACTGTCTATAAAGCTTAAACATCTGGGACAGGAGAGGGGAGTTATTCATTTTTAAAGGAAAACAGATGAGTTAAAATTGTCTGACTATGTCTGCAATCTGGTTTCCAGCCTAATCAGGCAAATGAAGTTTTATTGCAGCTATTAAGTAACGGAGCAAGAAAGTTGTTTTTAACTGATTTCAAGTCACAGATAAGTACATTTTGACGTTGTAATGCCTTCCACTACCACTGTGGAGAATTATGTTGG
The DNA here is from genome assembly GCF_964195595.1 of Calonectris borealis. NCBI lineage: Eukaryota > Metazoa > Chordata > Aves > Procellariiformes > Procellariidae > Calonectris > Calonectris borealis. The sequence goes on from NC_134312.1 coordinate 53,605,949, forward strand.
GGAAATTCCTTCTGGTGCGTGTGTATGCTGCTAGCCTGGTAACCCTGTGCATCTCTAGACCTGGAGCCTACGTGGAGAGACTTGCTGATCCCCAGCCCAGAGTAGAGTTTGTGCTGGGTTTTCCCATGATTGAAAGCATTGCTGGTAAATACTGTGTTGGCTTCAGGAGAGAAGGCGTTGACCAGATTGCCTTTAAAACTTCTCTTAAGGATTTTTTTTTGCCAGGGGATTGTCTTGATAACCATATTGCTACAATGGTTTGCAGCATTCTGTTGAAAACTTGGGCATGTGCTAGCTGCCTGGAAATCTAAGTCAAAATCCCAACAGAAATTAATAAAAACATTGATTTCTCTCATGTATCTATGCAAGAAGAAATCTCATTCTTCAAAATCATTTTCTTGCTTTAAGATTTTCATAATCTTCAAAGTATTTAATGTAAACTCAGGATGCTTATATATGTGTATGCATGCACGTACAAGATACATATGTGATAGCTGAGAAGGAAGGAGTGAATGCCAACACTGTTAAATCCAAGAATGGTTGGAAGTATTAATATTTCTCTTTGGCAAAGTAAATGCCTTACAGCTCCTTAAAATCATGCAAACCTTTGAGTATTATTTATGCATACGAAGTTAGTTGCTACTTTGTGCTGTAATAACTGCTGCTTTATTTAAGGGCAGAGAACTGAAGTTGACAGAATACTGGATCAAAACCTTAGCTGCTAAGATACTTCCCTCTTTCCCCCCTCCATTTCTGATTAGACTCGCTCGTATTTTGCCAAAACAGCACTGCTGGGTGTTTCTTGGAATTTTCATGAAAGCAGGAGGGACTGTATTAAAAATTCTCTTCTCTTTCCCCAGGGGGGAGAAACTAATGTAAATGCAGATGACCATGCAGAATGCAGTTCAGGTAAATGCCTTTTGTAATGTTTGAATTCCGTATAATACTTTTTTTATTCAAAGGTCTACCCTGAAGCAGAGGAAATGCTAGAATCCCCAGAGTTATCTCTAGTTTTAAAAAAAAAAGTAATAGTTTTCCCATTTTATAAATGGAGCAATGTGACAGGATAGATAACCCAGTGTTATATCAGATAGGTGATCCTTTCTCTTCCTAAGTGCTGTTACCTAAGAAGGTTTTGAAGTCAAAGGCTGAGATTATTTAAAAACTTGCTTAATGATTAAGAGGTGTTTTTAAAAACTCTATATTCTAGTTAATCACTTAAGTATAAACAGATATATTTTATACATGCACTGAACTGAAGGAAAGTAGTTAAGAATATCAGAAGGACTCTTCGTCTTTGGGAATTTTGTATGTGAAATTTCAGTGTGGTCCTTTTCTTGAAATGTAAAGGTACCTCTCAGTTTGAAAATATGCAATCCTTAAGAGAAATGCTAAGGATTCATGTTCAAGAAGTGTGTTATGTTCTTGCAGGGGAATGTGTTTTGTCTTTTAACATCATCATTTTAATGATTTAATCACAAAATGCCTCTGAAATGTTTGATCAGAGAAATCAGTAGTAAATTATATGATAAACCGCAGATTTCATTACTTAAGATGTGCTGAGGAAAAAAAAACCCCACAAATTTAATGTATGTTTTCTTTATTTAATATGCAGGAAAGTATGTAATTTTAAATCTAAACAAGTCAAGAGAATGAATGTAGTAGTACTTTTGATGCAGGAGTTACTAATGAGAGCTGCGCCGTTCGTGATTACTGTTGTGTTGGCTTGGTGTATCTCTCTGAAGGGGAACGAACACTTACTCTTTGAATAACAGATCTTTAGCATAATTCAGAAGTGCAAGTTTTCGTCATCTGACTGCAAATATTAGCGCTCGCTGTCTTCAGCTTACTGAAACCTTCTGCAGGTGTGGTTTGGAGACGACCTTCCCTTGAGTCCCCGAAGTCCTCTGACTCCCAGACATGGGCCAGGCTTGGCAGATGTGTGCCTGTATGACCAATGGATATCTGTGCGGCATGAAGCAACTCTGGTGCCTATGCAAGAAGATCTGTCCATCTGGCTGTCTGGCTTGCTGGGTGAGGTTAAAAATAAATCACTGTCTAATAAATTTCAAAGCACTTTCCAATATTCCAGTCAATGCTGACGCTTAATATCTATAGTACAGTTAAGATCTGGTGTATTTGAGCCTGAATGGCTAGGAGAATTGCATTAAAATGCATGCTACGGTTTCGGATTTTATTAGCTGCCACCTCTTAGAGGTAGGATGATTAATCGTTCTAATTTATATTTCTGAATCTTGTTAGTCTAATTAAAATCTAATTAAGTGGATATTTGATTTTAGTTTACTTACATATTTCTACTAATTTTCGGTCTTTAACACTGTAGTAAATTATATGATGGATGGAATGCTTTTTGAGTTGCCTCTAAGTTCATATGAAACTTTACCTTCTGTGGAGTAACTCTAATACTGACCTTCTTTTTTTAGGAATAGAAGTCAAAGCAGAACAACTGCTAGAAGAACTTGATAATGGGGTACTACTCTGCCAATTGGTTGGTGTTCTTCAAAACACAATTAAAAAATGTTGTAGCTCAAATAGTTTAAGGGTGAGTCATATTGTGATTTTTTTTAATACATAGATAAAGTCTTTAACTGTAAGTAGTAGTAAAAGGAAAGCAGGTGAGTGAGGCTTCCCAACGTGGCATTCTGTGTGCTGTCTGTCTGGAGACCGATTAACAACAGTGTAGCGTTATACATGGATAAACTGTCCTTATGCAACAAAGGACTTATTCACTTTGTTAATCAAATCCTAATGTCCTTACTAGTTTTTTAGTTTGATTTCAGTAGAAGTCTTGCCAGAGGAAGATGTAGTCCAAGTCTGGAGTTTGTTCCCCTGATAACATCAGTGTGGGTTGGTAACAAGATATCCATTGGCACTTGGTGGAATGTTTTATTCCAGAAACTGGTGGCTAAACTCTAGTATATAGGATAGCCATGAAAACATCTGTATTGAGATGTACCTGGAGATGCGCTTCAGTGTTTTTGTTAGGAACCAAGGCTGAGTTGAAACGCGAATCTCAAGTAACTTGCAGTCTGTGTTTGTACAATGAAAAATAGTGGTGTATCACTGTGGAGTATAAACCATGTCGTGATGGTGCAGGTAGCATATGTTCAATGTACAGGTACCCAGTATAGCTACAGCAATGCTTGGATTTGTCAAGTAGTAGATCGCCAACTGATGTGCCCTGATTGGTAGTGTTTCCCTTGGGGACAGGAGGAACCGTTTCACATATCCAGACCATTTTTTTTTCCAGATTACTGTTTTAGCTAGGAAAACAATAGCTTTAAATAATGGATATTTACCAGTAAGTAATATAATTACTAATATTAGAATTATTATTAATTCGGGGGGGACAAGACAGCAGTCTTAGGATGCCAAATGGCACTTATACTAGCGCCATATGAATGCTGCAAATCCTTACGGTTTTTTAAGGGGACAAGACGCCCAACTTGTATACCTTTGAACTGTTTCTTTAGTTTTGAAGATAGCAATTTAAAAACAAGTAAGTACTGAATTGTTTTAAAGGAAACTGCCCTTTGCTCCCTTCTGATTCCCTCTGCTTTCTAGAATGGGCTCTAAAGTGTTGAAATCTGGCAGCAAAGTGTAGCTTAGTTGATTTGGGGTTCTCTCTGCTCGTTCTGCTGCTATGAACAGAGCTTGGGAAGGGGGAATAATTGTCTAGACCTGTGAAACCACCAGTAAGACTTTTACCCCAGCATGTGGGAAAGGTTCTGGGAGAGGTTGCAGAGCTAAGGATTTTTCGCTCAGTGACTGCTCACAAAGATAAGGTGGAATGCCTTCAACATTAGCGTAGTTTTTTTAATAGAATACATGGTGGGTTGAACAAAATAGTTACTAACCACTGTTTCTGTACTCCGAATTTAGAGTTTCTTTTCCTTTGCAAATATGCTCCGAAATCTGTTGGCAATGTTGATGTGCACAATGTACTTTTTGTTTTCTTCCCTTGCCAGAATTTTCCTATGAGAAAAGTTCCATGTAAGAAGGATGCTCCATCAGGATCTTTTTTTGCCAGAGATAATACAGCCAACTTTCTTAACTGGTGTAGGGCCATTGGAGTTGATGAGACTTATCTCTTTGAATCTGAAGGTTTAGGTAAATCTATCTTTTTGTAAGACTTGCTTTGATCTGTATGTGGATAACTACCTGGTCAGGGAGATCTCTTGTGTGTGGTCTTGTGAAGCCTTTGTCACAACTGTACCCGTCTTGTGCAAGCTATTAATGCTTTCATTTATTTTAAGGCAGTGTTCACATAAAAGCCTTGAAAAATCAGTTCAGTGACTGCTCTAACTTGCATGATGCTTTTCCAACCTCCTAAAAGTGCTGTGTGGGAGGAGGGGAGGAGTGACAGCTGTGCAGCAAACTCGCATGTTTTTCTTCAGTAAAAAGGACTACTGAGAAACAGAGGAGAAAAGCATCGTTTCGCTTTCCCTGTGCGGGAAGACCACAAGGCCATGGAGTCAACTCACAATAAGATCCTTTATTTGGTATTAGAGCTCATTCTTGTTGCAGAAAACCCTCAGAATAATGCATTCATGACTGCTAAATTTGGTAACTACATCGGGGCGTTGTGCCTGAAGTGACAACAGTCTGTTGGTAATTAACATTTACTTCAGGACCTGCCTGACATGACTCTAAACCATTTGTATTTTCCCATTTAATAAGATAGTTATAAAAATAAATATTGCCAACTGTGTTTATGCCTGCCCCAGTGCACAGTCTGTCCCTTACAACAAACAGCTTCTAGACTGATACTTCCAGATGGCATAACATTTTTTTGACTGTTAATTAAGAGGAACTGTGCTATTATGTCAGTAAAAATTAATACAAACCTTTCTGTGGCAAGCCAAATACTGTGGGTTTTCTTTTTTTTAAAAAAAGGGCAAAATATCTGCCTGTCAAGTAGAATAGCAAAAAATTGCAAAGTATCTGTGTTTTCAGTAATCAAATGAATTTGTTACTGTATTTACTAGATTTTCTTGAAGTCTTTGTGCCATTTAATGCTATTTAAATGGGAGGCACTGTTTTCATTAACTGCTTTTCTTTTAAGCTCTCCTCCTTGCTAATTGGACTGCCCATGCCTTCTCTACTGGATAAATCATCTTTTACAATAGTTGAGAAAATATCCTCTTTTGCATCTGTCTCATTCTGGTTTTACTAGGGAGTGTATTTTTTTCAGTGCCGTGAAATACAGATGAGTAGGAGAACTGAGCTATAAGAAAATTAGTTTTAATATTTTTCTCAGTTCAACTTGTATGAATTGCATTGCTTAAACATCTTAGTTCCTATAAGTGGATGGGTAACTAGAACCTGTTTAGCCTCCCTGAGATAAGCAGACCGGATTTCTTAACGCTGTGGCTTTCGCTCATAGCCAAGAAGCGTTTTGAAGTCTGATTGTAACTCTTGACACAAGCTTGCTTTGTGGCATAAATATCTTCTGTGAGCCTTTTTGGCAGTCGAAATGAGCAGACTTGCAGCCTCCTTGATGAAATGTTCTTTCCACTGATGTTCTCCATCAAACTTTCAAGCTATTCTTTATGAATGAAGTAGGGGAAAGACAATTTGACAGTTGTCCTTTTCCCATCAGATACATATAGCGACACCTCCTGAAAAGTGTGGATGGCTGTGAAGGAAATAAGTGGCTCCTGAGACAGCAGAAAGGGAGAGTAGCCATCATGGGATGCCCTTTGACATCAAGCCAAATGTCTTGATCTCTGCTAGGGATTTTTCTCTTCTGGATTCAGGCAAATTATGCCTCTTCTGTTACAGCTGACAAAAGCACTTACGGGGAAAAAAAAAAAGAAAGGTGAAATGACCTCTAGTAACTTTTAGATTATGGCTGTGCCAACTTTCTTTTCGAGATTTACGCTTCGTAATCAGATTTTTCAAAAAGTAGACTTACAAACTGGAGTAGATGATATAAATAAGAACATCTGACTTCATACTCACCTTATACTTCAGGAAACACTTCAGTCTTATTTAAGGCAAAGTCATTTTAAATATCAAATTGAACATCAGAAAGATGTTAGATTTTGTCTGTAAATATAGAGCTGGCTCATTAGGCTTCTCTTCAGAGTGAATTTCCAGTTTCTACTGAATATTGTTACTGCACAGTATGAAGAAAGTCAGACTGGTTTATATAAAATGTTACACCATATGAAAATTGTATCTGTGGCTTTTCACATTTCTTATACTTGATGATGGTGGGGTAAAGAATGGTGCCGTGTGTGGTGGAGAGGAGCTGAATGACCTTTCTCCCAGCCTTTGGTTTCTGAGTTATTAGGCAGTACACCTAGCTGGCTAAGAAAGCACAGGGATGGTTTGTTTTCTAGAGCATTCATACAACTGTGTTCTTAGAACATGTTGAGAGCATCTCAATTTTGAGGCTTAAATGGGGGCAGAGGAGGAAGCAGTTACTTGTGCGTGAAATTTTTAAACTATTTTCTTTCTCTGTCATCGGCCTTGTTTCTTTTTCCTGTTTCTTGCACGCCTAAAGATGGAAGTTGCAAGAAACCAAAACAGACATTGCTTTGCTTCTGCCTCTTCTATTCTTCAGTGCAGCGGTAAAAATAATTGAATTTTTTCATTTCAAAGTTGTCAAGAAAACCCAGAGCAACTGCCATGGTCACCTACACACCGTTTGGCTATCGCTCCACTCTTCCATCTCATCTTCAGCTCTCCTGATCATGATTTAGTGTGTCTACGCAGTTGAGTGGCTTGCAGCTGCTAGAGGTGCTCTGAACTGAGGGGTGCAAAGCAGCCTCTGCGTTGGGCGCTAGCTGGGTTAATGTGGGCGCAGTCCTTGAGCAGCAAAGCCTAGTGCAAAACTCTGTGCTACTAACGTATCTGAAATAGCGTTGCATCTTTTCTGTGATCACAGCCAGTATCTGATACTTGCATCTGAGTGTTTGCCTCTTAAACCAATGTCATTCACGCCTCCCTCTTACGGTCAGGGGTTTTGACCCTCTTCCTCAGGTAGATCCTCACAAAGATACCAAATTCTGAAGAAAACCTTTGGGTGGATGGGGCAGGAGGTGGAGGCTGATAGGGAGGGGTGAAATGAGGGTATAGAACGAGGTAGGGGAGCTGCCACTGGCAAGTGGTATCTTCTACTGGAACTGGGTGAATCTGCCATAGGGATGGACCCTGCTGGCCCCCAGAACTTTTAAAGAGATAAGAAAAAGGATCTGTTGCTTACTGAAATGGTAACAGTCACCCAGATTATTCTTCCACAGCCGAGGGTTTAAACCACTTGGGCTGACTGGCTGCATAGCCACCCACTTGTCAGCTAGAGGCCTTGCCGCGTATCTCCTACGGTTGTTCTCCTGGAGAGAGTGTGTGCCTATCTGTGTCTGTATGCACAAGCGTGAACAGCTGGAGTGTATTTTCCTATTTGCAGTTGTTGAATGCTTTTCATCTTATTATTCATATTATTCATGCTATAATATATTTGGGGATAGGGAAGGGAAAGTTCTCAGATCTCTTTCTTTCCAGTTCACATCAAGGAAGAACAGTGTAAAATCAAATAAAGCGTATTTCTCTTAGGAGGTGAAGAAGAGTTTGATTTCAGGAGTGCCAGGATGGGTTTAAACACTTTATGAAATAGAAAATTAGAGTGGAAAGCATATAGTACTTTATCCATGATAAAGTAGCTTGCCTCCGGGTAGAATGATGGCAAAGTTATAGTCATCTATTCCTCATTTCCCCTTCTCTGTACCTAATTGCACAGGCCTCTCCACAGTAAATATGAGCTGTAACTCCCTTTTATTCTCTTCCCTTTCAGTTTTGCACAAGGATCCAAGACAAGTGTATCTTTGCTTGTTGGAAATTGGACGCATTGTATCCAGGTATGTGATCCATACATGCTCTTAACAAGAAATTGAAGAACATATTCTATTAAGTAAAAGCTAAGACAAAGTTAAGACAATCTGCGGTCATTAAGTACAATGCAGTAGATGTTAATTCCGTGCACAAAGTAATGAGTAGCTTTTCTAGGACCACCATACAATATGAGTAGTTTTTAAAATATTTATCAATCTTTTATGGAGAAGTGCTGATCCACACTGGTTTTTATAGCCGTATGTTTAAATACTACATTCAGCTTATAGATACATGTACATCGTGGAAGAACTCAGTGAACGTCAAATACAGTTTTAAAGTTTTTTGGCAGGTATGTCTTTATCATTCTCTAAATTTAGACTTCTAATTTATTTCTAGTGCAGAGCTGGAAGCTTTAAGATAGTTTATCTAAATTGGATGTGACCTAAATTGTGTAGTTTTGACAGTATTTTTACTGCCTTCTCTGGTAGCTCCAAGACCACCTTTGGGAGGACTTCTACTAGAAACTCAAGAGTTGCTCCTTCTCTTTGCATTATCAAGGCAGTTTTTCCTCTGACTGATGTAGTGCTGTTCCCTGTCAGTCAAGCTACTCAGAATTTTGCATGTTTCTTATCATCAGTTTCTTTTTGTTTTCTTTAGCAATTAAACTCTCTACTTTTGTATTTGTTTTGAGGTATGGAGTTGAACCTCCAGTACTAGTAAAACTAGAGAAGGAAATTGAGTTAGAGGAAACACTGCTGATGACCTCTGGACCACCGTCACCTATTAGCACAGCCAAGTCATGTTGTCAGCATGGGGAGCTACATGAGGCAGTAAGTACTACTTACTTATTATGATATAGGCTTTAAATCAAACTCTAAGTTTAGTACTTGTATGATCTGGCTCAGTAAACATAAGCTGTTTTTCATCTAATATTTGTGAGCCTCCTTAAATAGAAAAGAGAAGGGTATGCACCTCTTTTTTTTTAAAAACAACTATTTTTTTTTTAAAATGTAAGCAAAATGCTGTCGTATATATTTTGGAGTTAATGCGTCAGTGCATATAACGTGCCTTGATTTCCCCCCACTCCCCTTTCATTGCTTCTTTGAGTATAAGAAATACTCTCATTCAATTTTTCTGGTGTGTTAATATTCTATCACTGTAATGTACGCTTGTCTTCAATTTGATGTTTTCATAAAACTTCATCAAATGTTAAAGTAGGCTTTGATGAAACTCTTTTGAAAAAGACTTTAAATAAAATCTCTGTAGCTGTACCGATTGGAAATTAATATGTATGCAGAAAAGGAAATGATTTGTACATCTTGTGAATTCGTCCAAAAGGAATGATAAACAACTTTCCTATTTTGCTTAAAAATGCATGTTGAGACTTTAAAATTAATTTATTTTAAAGGTCCTCTGTGTTATAATGTAAAACTTCTGCTTCTTTGGGAAAGTCAGCCACCAGATCCTCGCTCTCTCTGAAAAGTCTCACAATTCTTCCTGCTCGGCAATAGTCTTCACCTTCCAATTTGTTAAGTTTCTAAGTGGCTGTAAGAGGCACATCTTCACTAACCCTGGACCTATTTGGGGGCTACCTTTCTCTTCCTTTCCCTGGTTTCCTTCTTGGGTGTCGCATAGAAGATTAACTTACAAAAGCCTTACAAAAAGTTAAGGAGAATGCTGAAGTAGCCCTGGGTCGGGTGTAGCAATGGATTCGGTCACGGGAGAGACCCAGGCACTTGTTTCAATTTCTAGAGACCATAACAGTGTCTTTATAAGACTGTGGTGCTACTATGCATAGTGTTTGCATAGTAGCTATGCATAGTGTTACGGACAAATCTTAAAAAGGAAAGTAGAAATTTGATGCTACTATGCATAGTGTTACGGACAAATCTTAAAAAGGAAAGTAGAAATAACTTAAAATTGAAGAAATAATGAAAATTGGATTGGAACAACTCGAAATATTTGTACATACAGTTTGTTCTTTCTTTTGATCTTATTCTACATTTTGAAGCTCAGTGTAGCTGAGATTTTCTTGTGAGGGAACAGAATTCTAGTGTTTTCTTAGATTATGAGATGAAGATATCAGTATCTTTTCTTGTAGTAAATATCTCAAAAACTGTTAAACACATGCTTCTGTCAAAATACTAACGAATGCTTTCAATTTTAATAACTAGGTTAAACATATAGCAGAAGATCCTCCCTGCAGTTGTTCCCATCGATTTTCAATTGAATACTTATCAGAGGGACGTTATAGACTGGGAGATAAAATACTCTTCATACGAGTAAGTAGTTTCTCAGAATTCCAATTTATATTCATAATGGGGAGAGAAATGCTTTTAAGTGGAGTACCTCATTTTTATGGTATTGTTTTAGAATTACAGAATGATTTAGGTTGGGATACCATGTCATCAAATCTCCTATTCAAAGTAGGTGTAGCTATTTAGATATTACAACTATTGATTTGACAACCACACTAAACTAAGCAAGTTAATGTTTTTCTGTGGTGTTTCTAAAATTTCAGTAGCAACTTGCAATATAAATAAGGGTAATGCAGTAGAATATCCTGAGAACGTTGCTTTTTCAAAATCTGGATGCTTGGGGTTTGTAATTTGTAGGATAGTTGAGCGCTGTCTTCAGCAGGCATAAGAGTTTCTGAGACTAAAATGTTAAGAGGACATCCATAATTTGAACAAAATCTGTATCCAAAACTCTGTATACTAAATAAAGATGCTGACAGAATGGTTAAAATGTCTTCTGTATATATGCTTTCATTGTTTCCTGATGCATAATGATTGTCTCTGCAGCAGAAACTATCTAATAAGACAATTGGGAAGTATAAGCCTTATTTATAACATAATTTCTCTTTTTTTTTAAAACATGTTTCTCTGTGAGAAAGGAGGTCCTATTTTTAGTCAATTTCAATAGATTTTAATGTAAGATGAAGACATAGTGCTGCATAAAACAAGATAGAAGTTTCTCTTGTTCTTCTGCTCCCACTCCCTCTTCCCCCGTTCTCAGATGCTACATGGCAAGCACGTGATGGTACGTGTTGGTGGAGGCTGGGACACTCTTCAAGGTTTTCTGCTTAAATATGATCCGTGCCGAGTGCTTCAGTTTGCAACTCTGGAACAAAAAATCCTGGCGTTTCAGAAAGGGGTCACCAGTGACAGTGTCCCCAGCTCGTCAGCTAGAATTCAGGAGCCTCCTGTCATGAATCCAATGTCAGCTGTCAATATGTTTCAAAAACAGCCAACAAAACCCCTTACTCCCGTTTCAGCTCTCGGGGCCAGCGCCAAGAAGGCTTTATCTAAACGTCCTCGGTCCCCTGCCCTGGCATCACCCAAAGTGCCAGTGCCCCCACCCTCCACAGCCAAGTCACTGACCGTCAGGTCCAAATTACAAGGGTCTTCAGCTGTGCAGTCTCCTTTCAAACCATTAGCTGGCACCTCAAAGAAACTGGAGTCTCCTGCACACAACTCACCAGCTTCTGCTCCTTCGCAGCCTGTAAGCAAAAGCTCTTCATCTGCAGGAACGAGAACGGCTCTTGTTCACTCTGAAACATTGCGCAAACGTATTCGGTCCCCCGACGCTCCCAAGGTGAAATTTGCCCTGGCTCGGAGCTCCCCGGCACCAGCGCTGCATCCTGCCCTCTCATCCTCTAAAAAACAGCCGTCTCTCTTGTCTGGGACAGCTGAAACGATGGCTTCAAAACAGAATTGTGTCACCGCTAAATGCAAACCTGTATCTGTCACTAAAACCAAAGCGAATTCAGTTGCTCTGAAGGCTGCCCGGCCGCCTGTTACAAACCTGCGTGCTGTTGCCAAGTTTGCACGTTCTCAGCAGCTCCTTGCAAAACCTCCTTCTGAAAATACTATTCAGACCTTAGGAACTGGGTCTCAGCATCCTCAGAAAGCTCCACAAGCAGCTTCTGACCTGGCAAGGAACCGGAAAACTGCTTCAGTCCTAAAACACTCAGCCTCTGCACCTTCCGTTGCAGTTAGCAAGGCATCAAAGTCGCCACCTACGCTGGTATCTACAAGCAGAAACATATCGTCAGCTGTCAATAAGCAGCCAAATGTCAGTAAACCCCCTCAGGTTGGACCCACTTCATCCAAACCTCCTGAACGCACTCCCTTATCTGTTGTACGGCTTCCTCAAACTTCGGCCAAAGCAGCAGTGACCAAAAAGCCAGCGCAGCCTTCCACAAAAGGTCAACCTTCAACCAAAAACTTGCAAGCAAATGAAAGCTTGGCCCCAGCAGCCAAGAAGCCTCTTCCTAAGGGAAAATCAGCAACGGCGTGTAACAAAGGAACGCCTGGTGTATCAAAAGGTCCTCTTATGAAAAGCAGGCAAGATGATCACTATTTTGTTATGACAGGGAGTAAAAAAACCAGAAAGTAAGCTTATTTGTTACTTTCTGTGGAAGTCTTAATTTCATTTGAATGGGCCTCTAGTATCTGCTCCACTGAGGACAAGGAAAAAAGTTAAATAACACTACCTTTACCATGAAATATTAGGTATAACCTACACTTTTCTGCATAACTTATAGTAAGAACTGTATTTATTTTGCAGTTTAGAAACTTCTATTTGAATATATGCAGACGTGAGCTTGCTTGCTGTATAGCACCGTGGAATAGAGAATATCCCTGTTTGCTGCTAGTCTGCCCTGCTGCGGGGAAGGTGGGGGAGAGGAAAGGGGAGCTAGGGCTGCCGCTTTTGCTGCTGCTCGTTTTCAAGAGAGCGAAGCTTGCCCAAGAAATGTCTACCCAGGGCAGAGCCTGAGCGGTTCTGGTGGTTCTGGCACATCTGCATCGAGGCCCGTGGCAAGCGATAGAGATGTGCGCAAGCTGTAAAAGTTCTAATACCTCAAAGAAAACTATGGGTGTTTTTAGTTCACCAGTGTCCCGGAACCCAAATTTGGGTCACCTGCATGTATTAGAAGGAGAAAGAAATCTCTAGTCATGTTTAGATTTGACAGCTGCTGTTATCAGTGTTCACTGTGCCCCCCCATATGCCTTAAAGTGGCTTCAGCTCGCTTGGAAATGGAGCCACCTTGGTTTGTGTTAAGTTGGACATGGAAAATCATTGCCTTGATCGCGTGCTCTCGTTGTGCCTTAGCCTCTCAAATTCATGACAGATCTCTTCAGTGAGCAATGCTACTTTTAAAACCCTGGGCAGATAACCTTACTTAGTTCATGTTCAAATCTGACTATAAGTGAGCCCAGCCTTTTCTAGAAAGCTCCTGCTGCATGGAGAGAAGCGCCTGAGTTGCTGGGAAGGCACTTTTCCCCTGGGATGGAGCCCCAAAGCAGCTCCTGCTCCTGGGATGGAGCCCCAAAGCAGCTCCTGCTCCGGCAAGGCAGAGCTGCGAGTACTGACCTGCCCCGGCAGAGCCTCACCGCTCTGCAGGGGTGGCCTTTACATGTAAAACTGAATCGCTAAATACTTCTCGGTGCTACAAGTTAATTTTTTTGGGGCAGTCTTAGTGTGGAGTGGCCTTTTTTGTTTTATTTATGGAGACCTTACTGGCTCTCTTGTATTACTTTCTGAAGATGAGGAGTAGTTTCCCGAAGAGGTAATGAGGGACTACATTTGCCTTTAAACATCTGAAAGTGCCAGAAAGCTATGTGCACTGTTTATGCTTTAAACTCCTGAAGGCTTTCAGTGGGTTAAACATCTGTGGTGCTCAACACCTTTACCCTTAACAGAAGTAAGTTTCATGGTAGATGAAAAAAACCTACTGTCTTTGGGAGTGGCCTTGTTTGAGATATTTTGGGTCTAATGAACAGCCATTCCTACAAACACCAAGGAGCTCTCAGGTTCTGTGAAGAGAACTGCTGACTTCCACAGACCATCACTTCTACTCTCCGCTCCTAGGATATTTACTTATGGGCAGGAGAAGAGATGCATGGAAACTGCAGCTTCTGATGTTGTATATCTAATTTTTTTTTTTGACCCCTAGAACTAGAGTAAGCAAGCATCATAAATTAATAATGAGTTCTCATGTGCAGTGGCAAAGTCATTGAGCTGCCTTTCTGAGCACCTTGTTAGCTTTTTTTATTTATGATTCTATTTATGCATATCTACTGTACAATACTGCTTACAACCTGCTGGGAGTAAACAGCAAGTAACAATATCCAAACTGTAGGAGCAAAACAGGTCAATTTTAATAACATGGACACAAGTCCCACAAGCTCACATACAAAGTTGCATGTTTGGGGAAGGCCTTACTGCTTACTTGTTTCATAAATACACTGGTCAAAGCCACTACTGCAAATGTTATGAATAGTATTGACTGTATTGGACTGCTTTCAGGCTTGATAAATTTGGCACATTGTTTCATACGCTGAAAGCATTTTACAGTAGATGAATTGCTTTTGATTTTGGGCTTCCAAATGGTGAGCTATAATGTGATATATCTCATGCAGATTAATAGCTGAATTCGTGGGGTTTCTTTCTGTACTTGGTCTGGCTGAGATGGAGTTAACTTTCTTCACAGCATCCCATATGGTGCTGTGTTTTAGATCTGTGACTAAAACAGTGTTGATAACACACCAATGTTTTGGCTGTTGCTGAGCAGTGCTTGCAGAGGGTCAAGGCTTTCTCTTTTTCCTGCTCTGCCCCCACAGCAAGTAGGCTGGGGGTGGGCAGGAATCTGGGAGGGACACAGCTGGGACATCTGACCTGAACTGGCCAAAGGGCTATTCCATATCAGATAACGTCATGCTCAGCAGTAAAAACAGTGTCGAGGAAGGAGGTCTGGGGAGTGGGGGGGGTTGGCTGTTTGCAGACTGGCTGGGCATTGGTCTGCCTGCGGGAGGTAGCGAGTGATTGCCTTCGCATCACTTGGTGGTTTGGTGTTTTTCTTCTTTTCTTCACTTATTAAACTGCCTTTATCTTGACCTGTGAGTTTTCTTGCTTTTGCTCTTCTTCTCTACCCTGTCCTCCTGGGGATGGAGGGGAGAGGGAGTGAGCAGCTGTGTGGGTGCTTGGCTGCTGGCTGGGGTCAACCCACAACATTTTTTGAACCTTTTACAAGTTTTTTAGTAGTAATTTAAACACTGAGACTCTTGGATCTCAGCATCATGCTATCTCAGCATCTACCTTTTTGAACTATAACTTCAGAGAAAATGAGGTGGATGGTTTCATCTTTGTGATCCGTTATCTCATGTAATAGACTGAATTTTATGGTTCAAAATGAAATAAAAAGTGTATGCTGGGAAACTGGCACTGAAAAAGGCAAAAGAATTCCTTTTACAGTTGAAACCTTAATCAGCTAATCTAAAGATAGTTCACCTGTTACGTGTGGGTAGGCTTGGTTTGGTTTTATTACAAAAAATAGTATATTTGAGCTTGGTCCAACTTCTGTGAATATTGCTCCAACTTTATAGTCCTGTTCTACCTACGGGTGTCATGTAACATGAGGTGAGCCAAGAGTTAAAGTGTAGCAAAGTACCTCCTAATGGAAACACATACTCTTTTTGCGCTGTTTACATTGCCAAATAGCAAGTCTAATCTTCAGCTTGTATTACTTTTTGTGAGGGAAAGATAATTTGGAGCAAGAATCTGACTGAATTCTCCATGTGTTATCGATGTCCTTCTGTGTGAGTACTTATTTTAAATAAACATATACTGCACCTTTTTTACATGCACACATTTTTTTTCTACTGTCATCTTTTTGCGGGGAGAGAAAGAGAATGGCTTTCAGAAGGGTTATGTTTTTGCTCTACCACCACATAAACAGTAGCTGCCATCTCAGGCTATTATAAAGACGTAAATAGCTGCTTCTAGTCCATTGCTTTGTTTGGAGTTCAAGACCTCTTTACTCGGATCCTGGTTTCAGTACGATTAATTGAGTAGAAGGGGCTTCCTACTCTTTCCTAGCTGACAATGTGCCTGAGTAGTTTCAGACATACCTCTGAGAGTTTTATTCTTTGCAGCTCTGCTTGAAATGTAAAGCACTTGTGTGCCAATATTTTCCATGCTTACATCTTGTCAACAAACTTTAGACATATCTCTGCTTCTGTTGCCATCAATAACAGAAACTTTTTTTTTTGAGAGGTTTTATTGAGGGAGATTTATTTTTTATTGAGGTTTTATTGAGAGGAGAATTGGGTCTTCCCACTGGAGTCACCTAATTAACTTTTTTCCTCCCTATTTGATTTTTAAAAAATGTTAAAAAACCATTTGTCTACCTGTTCCAAAGTCATAGAATCATTAAGGTTGGAAGAGACCTCAACCCAACACCACCATGCCCACTAAACCATATCCCTAAGCACCACATCTACACGTCTTTTAAATACTTCCAGGGTCGGTGACTCAACCACTTCCCTGGGCAGCCTGTTCCAAGGCCTGACCATTCTTTCAGTAAAGAAATTTTTCCTGATGTCCAGTCTAAACCTCCCTTGGCACGACTTGAGGCCATTTCCTCTCGTCCTATCGCTGGTTACTTGGGAGAAGAGACCAACCCCCACCTCACTACAACCTCCTTTCAGGTAGTTGTAGAGCACGATGAGGTCTCCCCTCAGCCTCCTCTCCTCCAGACTAAACAACCCCAGTTCCCTCAGCCGCTCCTCATAAGACTTGTGCTCCAGGCCCTTCACCAGCTTCGTTGCCCTTCTCTGGACATGCTCTAGCACCTCCATGTCCTTCTTGTAGTGAGGGGCCCACACAGTGTTCGAGGTGCGGCCTCACCAGTGCCAAGTACAGGGGCACGATCACCTCCCTGTTCCTGCTGGCCACACTATTTCTGATACAGTCGCTTCAGTTCCTGCCAGTCTGATGCTGGTGCTTAATCATATAGATATACTTACCCTTCCACTTCAGCTTTGTCTGGTAAGTGCATTCTTGCAGCATCTGCCATACTCGTTCCTACAGGACCAAGCTCTGCAGAGATGTTAGTTACAGCTTTCTTTTAAGAGATGGTGGCGTTACAGCTGGCCAATAAAATACAAAGACAGCCCAAGACTCTCTCAGGTAAGTATTCCTAACCATCCGACTACAACATCATGCCTCCTTGTCCCAGCGAATCTTAAATCACTTACTGTCTACCAGTAAAGCTTTAAAAGGAGATACAGAAGATGTTTTTTTCCTCCTACTCCAAAACTGTCTTCATTGCTGGTAGGTATCACACATTCTGGTGAAATTGCATGTTTTAATCTGAATGAGGATAACGTGAGGTCTCCTTCCTGGGTTAGCTTTCTAGCCTTTAGACCTTAATAGAAAAGATGGGATATTCACACTTTTTACGGGTAGGTATATAGGATTAGTATGCGCTTGTTTGAAAAAAGGGCTTACTTCTAGTATCCGTGGTCCAAAGCCATTCTTCTAACGCAGTGGAGAGGCATTCCTGAAGTCTTAAGCTCTTGCTTCTCGAACTCCATTGAAGAGTGTAACTTCAGGTTGTGGCCCTGCTCATAACTAGGCAATGGGAAATGCTAGTTCCTCACTAAACCTATAGGTGCATCAAAATCAGAATAGCCTCTCTGGCACATTCTAGGTGCTTAACTTAGGGCTCTGGCTACTATTCCCGCATGGAGTTCCTAACCTGGGGAAGCCAGCCTTTTCTGCACTCTACCTGGTGCTGGCAGTGTGCAACTCCCCAACAAAATGTCCTGCGACCACATTTCCATTTCCTTTGCCAGAAGTACATTGCTTAGTGCAACTGTCATGCTCTTCACAAAGTTACCCATACTTTTCCAGTAGTTGCATGGCTGTTATATTGTCTTGTACTTAACAGGTTTCCTACAGTAGTCACCAAAATGCTCTATTCCTCATTAAGATACTCTAAGTCTGGCTGTCAGAAAGACACAATTTTTTTTGTATTGTGACAATTTACTGCATGTACTCAACGAAAGTTCAGTTGTTCAGTCAACAGAACACCTTTCTTTTCTCCCTCTTGTTCTCATCATGATCCCTCTGTGGCCAAAACAAGTCTGGATCCTGTATGCCATCTGGGTTTTGTACATCTAACTGCAGCCCTTAAATCTCTTCCTGGATCTACTGTTCTGAAGAGAAAGAAGGAAGGATGCTTGAAGTTGCATCCGTGCTCCCTTTACTTGCTAGCATGTAAGCTGGGAAAGTGCTGCATAGAGTGATTCTGCTTGTCATTACTTCATGATAGTGTGAGTTAGATAAATAAAGTTTATGATATGCTTTAGTTAGTCCAGATTCCCTTTGGTACGAGGAGAAATCCTTGCAATACTCTGTTAATATTTGCTTCTGGAATGACAAGCTGGATTAGATTCTGTTCTTCATGTTGATCGAAGTGTAGCTAGCAGTGATTTTTACTGTACTAAAACTTGAGGAAGTCTAAGCATACTCATGCTAAAGGTTCACATCTAGTCACCTCAGAGTGACTAGTTCTTTCAGCTTGTGTAGGTCTCTCATTTGAACCAGCAGAATTGCTTTCTTTGATGCCATTGTTTTCAAACTCCTTTGGCAGTCAATTACAAATGCATGAACTGGATCAAGTACCCTAAGGACATATTCCAAAGCCATACTGAAGTGTGCAAAAGAGTGCATGTGAAGCTACCCATCAATCTTTCCATTTTTTTTTTCCAAAGCCCTACATATTTCACATAGTGAAATCTGGCTTTGCTACTAATGGGTGTTTTACTTATAATTCTGGTGGTGTATTCATACCCCCCTTTCTTTGATGGTGATTCTTTAAGCGGCCTCTAAACCACTCATTCGCGACAATAACAGACAAAGCCAATTGGACCGTCCTGTAGGCAAATTCTGTTCAGGACAAAATGAGCAAAAGGCAAAGGCCATCCAAATGGATTTTGGGCCCCATAGGAAGACGCCTTGTGATGGCTAACCTGTACCTCACTTAGGACTGACAGCAAAAATCTCAAGAAACGTCAGTCATGTCATTGAAAACTGTAGCCACCTTAGAATTTGTTGTGGCTGGTACAAGGGCCCTGCGTAACTGGGCTGCTCTGTGACACCTCAAAACCTCATTCTCCTTTCTATGCCAGTATCTGACATAGAAGAAACCCCAAAACATGAGCACCATATATCGATTAACATTTGGAAAACTCCTGAGTTCATACTGTGCATGAATGCAGAGTGTAAATATGTATGCAGTTGAAAGAATTTCAGTTATGGCTCGGCAATTTCATAAAAATATATACATACACACACACATATATAAATCTGATAAAATTCAAGGCAGTTTTCCTTCTAAAGTTTCAAGCAGCCATAACTTGGAACATCAAACTCTACAGCTCCTTCCCCCTTTCCCTAGAGGGGAACGGAAACCTGGTTGTCAGATGAGTGCGGGCTGTGGGGCCACCTGGTGTCTACGAACGCAATAGCGGCTACTCCGCCCCTGTAAGGCCTTGAACTTCTCTTAAAATCCACCGGCAAAACCTTTCTCTTCGATTCAAATTAAACCTTTTAGCGGGCAAAATCCAGACGTGGCATGCAATAAATTATGCAAGAGACGTTTAATTTTGTAAGACCCTTTCATTTCATGCAAATACGTTTTTGAAAACCTCCTTTTCATGATTTTCTTTTTTTAAGAGCCAAATTGAAGATCACTTCCTTACTAAAAGTTTTGAAAAATAAGTTGTGTGAAATGTAAATAAGCTCGACACATTTATACATTTCAGACATCTTAAGAAAAAGTAAAACATTAAAATATTTGAGAGGTGAGATCTGCTCACAGTACACATCTAGCTAGCCAGAAATCCCCATTAACTTAGAAATGAACTTTCAGGTGTGTCACCGGTGGGAATGCCAGCAGTGGATGGCTTCCTAGATGGGGAGGGGAACTGATGTTGTCTAAATAAATGCTCTTACGGCCCTTTGTGCAAAGTATTGCATTCCAGATTGAAGAAAAACCTTACGGGATGGGAGCAGCTGGCCATTTCTCTGAGGAATGTAGCTAGGCAGAAAATACTGACAGATTAGTCATGCTAAGAGTTTTTAGGAGGTAGGATTGCAGCATAGAACTTAGATATCAAATTGGCCTTTACTGCTGAGTCAGAAAGTACTGTGCAAAGCTGAGGTCCTACAAAACAAAGCCAAACTTGCATGTTTCCTCAAAAAAAAAGACCATGTTTGGATATTCACACAGGAAAATCAGCAAGTATTAGTGTTTGTCAAAGTACTCAAACATGGCATCTCATAAGAACCGTATTAAGATCAGTTACACGCATATTTACAGTGTGAAAGCATATGCTTTACCTCTCTTGCATTTGAAAATAAAAGTAATTGTTGAAATTCATGTTTAGAATCTTGTAACTTGCTGATCTTTTATATAAGCATTATTATTTTTTACTTTTCTGAAGCAAGGCTGCTGTAACAGAGAGTTCCTTGTACTGGAACCTATATTCCCAAAAGAACATAAATAATTACCATGGTGTGTCATTCTGATGAATGGTATGCTTCTTCACAGCTTTTTTTTTTTTTTTGTGCTGAGTATACTATTCTATAGACACCTGTGAAGCAAGACCATAATAAATTACTTTTATTGTTTACACACTGCAGCATTGACCCTTGCAGTATCTTGACGTTATTTATTGCTGCATTCAAAGAGCAGAGCAGCAAAATAAGTTTATCTAAAAATCAAACTAAATATACATGCTTTGAGTCTACAGTTCTGGAATTAGGCTCCTGTACATTACATTAGATTTGGGAGGATTTTGTAAATGCCCAAGTTGTATGGTCTGGATCCTCAGCTGTAATAGGATATTCAGCTAAGTCAAATCACTTACAAATATATACATGAAGACGCATTTTTGGTATCCAGTGATCTATATGAAAACGGTCATAGGAACATTTATGCTAGATTATGCCTGGTTTTGACTGTGTAAAGAAAAATGTTGGGAAGTTTTTTTGTGAGTGCCTGCTTTAAAACCCGCTAGTTTCCTCCAAGACTTGGGTCCTTAAGTCACAGTCCATTTACGCTGTAATGTAAATTTAACATGTTAGGACTGTGAAGCATTCACAGTTTAGAAAATGTTATAATTCAGATGGTCAGTGCAATTGTTTCACTCGCAGGCATGCAAGCATGCGTTTTGACACCCATTTTCAGTATAAGTTATAATTTCATCAGGATGCTGTTTCGCTCAGCATGTAGAAGAGACAGCTCTGACTGCATGAGCAGTTGTTCAGTATTTGGGATTGTCCCTGTACTTTAGTGTGTGGCCACTTGCCTAATTCTCTACTCTGTGCTGAAGACAATGATTCATTGTCATATGAGTCCTTCCAGGACCTCATCGCCAGCACCTGAGTGTTTCTTGAGGTGTAAAGTCAAACAGGCTTACCTCTTTGAACAGATGGAAGAATCAAGGCTGAAATTCACTGAGGTTAGAGCATCCACTCAGCTCAGGTAATTAACTTGAGTTGTCTTGCACTTCACCATTCAGAGTAGTTAGTGCGATACAGGACTGAATCACTTAAAAACTTCAGTGACTTTACTTACAGCATTGTCAATTTGACTAATGGGCTTAAGTCAGACACTCGTATAATGAGGAAAGAGTAGTGGCCCCTTGTAAAAGGGTGAGTTTAACTTGTCTGGTATGACGCAGGGTGGGGGAGAGAGAGAAAGAAAGAAAAGAACATATAAATCTTGTTCCTAGAGGCTGAAATTGGATGCCTGAAGCAAGAGATGAGAGATTTGCCCAGCTTTCCTGTATTACCTAAGTGCGTTCATCCCATCCATCAGCCCCATGGAAGCAGAACCAGTCTTCAGGAAGTTACAGCTCAGCTCAGCTCAGCTCAAACGCATGCAAGAGATCTGAGTTCAGGAGACACAAGCCATTGTGACCAATTTAATTTTGTTATTTCCTAAAGTTACAAGGTCTGGCTCGTCAACATTATTTATATTTTTTAATATGGTTTTGTATGTTGCTTTGTAGAATAAAACCTGAATTATCTCTTGGTGTTCCACAAGCTCTGGATCCCACTGTAAATATTGTTGCAGTAGATGGTTGTTATAGGTCCCTTCCAACTGAGCTACTCTACTCTATATGTCACTGCTGCAAGTGTTCCTGTTCAAATCAAGCAAAAGTAGGTGCTTGTGTTTGTGAAAGATTAAGCTAGATTCAGACAGGGCTTGAGTTATTCAGATGGGTTTGGGCTATAAGGGGACAGTACAGTCCCTGTGCCGAAGGTGAAAGAAAGAAAATAATTAAGTAAGAGTAACTGCATACAACTGATGTTTTATTATTTACCTTTTTTGGATTATTTATCTTCTTAGACAGTGATTACTAGCTTAGTTAAACTTCTTGTGAACATTTAAATGGAAAGAGGTACCTGGAGGACTGTAATTAGAGAGAGAATACTGCTCTTACTATGCCTGTGCAAAAAGGCATTGCAAGATTGGTTTTTTAAGAACTGGGTTTTAGGGTGATTTATAAAATTTTTAAAAAGCATGTAAACTTATTTTGTGTCTTTTACTGCCCCACCCCCATCACCACCCCTTCCCCAGTAAGGCCATTATATTCATCAATCACAAATTCATATCTGTGGTCTCAAAATGCTATGTTGAAGTTTCTATAACAACGTCGATCAGACCTTCCCTTCTCCCTTTTCATCCCCAGAAAAACAGTCGCAACCTACAACCACCTCCACCACATACTATACTCCGCTCCCTGGGACAAGAAGCATTGTCACACTTGGAAGATTAAAAAGCTGTATCTTTGTAGCAACTCTCAAAACCCCAAAATAATAAACTAAGAAAATTTGACCAAGAACAACCTGGTGACTGCCAATGGGTTGGATTAGAGGGATGTTGGCTTCATGGTGCTGGACATCTGAGTAAGATCTCTGTAAAGCAAAGGCATGCAGTTTGCAGGTGAGCTCGTTCCTGCTCTCAGCTCAGCTTTTTACTTCTCTGGGAAGCCTCTTCTTTGGAAATGCTCATCACCAAATATTCTAGTAGGTAATGAATTAAGGTAGCATTTGGCTTAGCTTTCACTTGACACACAGATAAACACAAAGGATTTTTTAAAAACACATTAGAAATTTGGGGTTTGGAAAATATTGCAGTGTCTGTAAAAACAACTGAAGCAGTATTGTGGCAATAAAGCATTTGGTTTTAGCTGAACAAGCACTGTAAAATCTGATTCTGCACAGACAGACAAATGAAAATTCAAGGGCATCTGCTCTTACACTGCCTGAGTTTTCACAGATTTCTGCAATTCGTAAAGTATAAGACAAACATGAGATGTAATTATGTCTCTTGATGCTAGGTTAATGCAGTGTTTTAACTGGAGCCGGGTATGTAGAGGTGGTTTGATAGGCTATTTGGAAACAAGGCTCAGGCTTTTGTCTGCATGCTTTATTCCTATGCAGGAGGATTTCTCCAGCTGTGTTCAAGGCCAAAGGGATCCTTTCGTGCTTAAAGCTAAGATATGCTCAAGAGATTGCAAGAATGTACCTTAATGAGCAATCTGCCAAGTGAGCCAGCCCTCCTTTCATCTTTTTCCTAAGAGTGATGCCTGTGCAATAAAATGTAGTGAAAATTTAATCTTGCCATTAAATTCAACAGTTGCAAGTCAGTAATAACAAATGAGAGTTTTAAGCTGAAAGCAGCTATTTTATATACCTGTTCTTTTGCTCACAATCATATACCAAGAACTAGAAAACAATCTCTTGATTTTTTTTTTTTAACAATGAAAACTGCCTAAGACTCAGTAATTTAGGGCTAAAAGATAGAATAACAGGACAGAAATATGTGTTTTGTGATAGAAGTAAAAACATCAGGAGCCTCTGTGTGTGCTGAGATCAGGAAAGGGTTCAGAAAAGCAGAATAATCATTCAAATTTGGATGAAATTTCCACTAAGACTACATTACCCAATGACAAAGAAAAAACAAGCTGCTCCATTTGCCACCTGTCAAATTGTTCATTTTAGCTTGGCAAACCTGAGTGATACCTTATGGAACCTGCTACATTCAGATGACGCTTCTCTTGCAGAGGAGCAAGAAAGATTGCCCTATATTCGAATGGCAGGGTCTGTAATGTGGAGCAGACATACCTGAGCCTTCGGAGGCAACAGACTCATCTCAGAAACTTGTAGAGAGCTGTGTGGAGTCTGTTGCAAGCCAGGAAACTGGTAAAAGTTGCTCAGCTGAGGAGAGGGCTTGTTCTACACCGGGCAATGTGAAGGCTTTATTTTAGTCTGTCTCACTGGCAGAGCAAAGTGGTCTCTCTTTAAAGGCTTGGCTTGTACTTCAGTCTTGTATCTCCTAAGAGGAGACGCTGCTGTGCGATTCAAAGCCTCTCTCTGTCTCTGGATGTGCTCACTTCCAGGCAAAGGTAAGACCTATGGTGCCAAGGCTCTTGGGGCCACGACCCATGTGGGGAAAATGACTCTGAGACACCGTGAGGGATATGGAAGAGTCTGAAGTGTGGAGTAAGTGAAAGGAGAGGGGAGAAAGATAGATACAGGGAAGAGGATGATGCACAGGCAGCTGACTGTATTCCAGGAGCTGAGGAAGGAAAAAGAGGAGTCTCCCTTTCAAGCAGGAGATGAGGAGGGTCATCCATTTTTATTATATACATTTAACATTTGGATCTAGTATTGATATTGTACCTTTAGCCTCCCTTTAAGGGTACAAAAATAGGACGGCTACTTAAAAAAATAGGTCTCCTAACACACATTTGCCCGTCAATTTCAAGATGCGTAAACAGGTCTGATTACTTTCTAAGCTTTTCTTCTTTATTTATGTATTATTTTTAAACTCTTGGGGTTATCAGTATTGGGTTAAAAATATGAAGGGAAAGCAGATCGCAATGAAAAGGGGCCAGAGGGAAAAAAGTTGAAGATAATTGCTCAAAGTACACAAGAATTTTTCCCAAGATGGAATTTCTTTTTCTTCTCTTTAAGTAAAAAGTTAACTTTAAACAGATATTTAAATAATATGTGATGATACTAAGTCATATATTACAGGCAGCTGGCATTCTGCATCTAACAGGAATGAAGGGTTAGACGAATTAGGGAGGTGCATTCATAACTTACATCTAATCTGCAGTGAGATTTCCCGAATAGATTGTGATTGATGTTCTCATTTATTTTTTGTCAAGGTCTATAGCAAACCCCATGTTATCCTTTTGTCAGCGCTTGCAACAAGGCTATTTTCTGAACACAGTTCTCCTTTTTCTAGATATGAAAACTTAGTTAAATAGAGAGACCTGGGTGAATTTCATGCTGCTGTGAAGCCTCGTCTTTTATTCTCCACTTCCATAGTAAAAAGTAAAGCCTCTAGGATTTGTTTAACTTTTATTCAGCTAGAATATCACAGTTACTGATGGGAAGAAAAGCTGTTTGGCTTGTGCGTTTTGGCACTGTTAGATGTCAAAGCATTTAAAGGTTTCTTCCTGTGTAGGCTACAGAGCGCAGCAAGCCAGTCTCTTCTTGAACTACTTGTCTCTTCATTAAAATGCTAATACGTATTTTTTAAAAAATTAATACAAATAACTTAAAGGTTTCTAACCCTCTGCTGGGAAAGAAGACGACTAATAACTCCTCATCTTTAGTCATCTAGGTTCCAGACTCTGAGTATTTTCTGCTAGAGCCGATCCTTCAGTGCCTTGGCCTCACTTGAATGCACCTAGCAAATATGTCACATGTAAGGACATGAACAAAAGAGAATTAAAATAAAATTAGCAGAATGCTTTTTACTGTTAAATGCTTGAAAAAGCCATTGAACTACAGGTGGAGTGATGACCAGACAAAGAATTAAAGAGCTCTGTTCCTGCCTGGGCTCTAGCAAAATGTTTGTACTTGGGACTGTAGATCAGTGAGGGGAAAAATAACTGGGAGGAAGCAGGAGTCAGAGAATATTTAATACTGCCTGCAGTGCTGGAGACTTAAGTGGATTTTAGCTCCAGCATAGGAGAGGAGTAACTGGCTTTTAGAGACTCTCTTAGGCAGTGATTTCGCTATCTCTGTGAGATATGAAGGATGTGAGTAAGAACTCCATTAGGCTGTGCATTAAGCATTTTCAGGGAGGATGTCTGCAATGATTGTTCTCCTGGGCTTTTTCTGCAGTGGGGATTTTTAATGAAGTCACAGTTCCTAGTGTAGATATAAATTATTGTTGTAAATTAAATCTTTTTCCCATGCAATATCCTCAAACTCTCCCCAGTCACTCTACTATGGTATATCTATAACAGGGATTTGGAGTGCTCCTACCACATCTTGTGCAGCTAAACAGACTATCAAAAAAATCCATCCTGTCAATCCCACCACTGATATAGTGGCCATCCATAACAGTCTACTGTATTGCACTAACATGAAAAGACTCACCAAGGGCTCTCAATCAAGTTGAAGTCATCTGACAGATAAACACAGAAGACCAAGGCTTTTGTTACTGACATAGATCCTTCTGTGTGCAAGCAGAGCAAAAGGTTTTCTTGTTATTTTCTTTTATGTGTTTCCAAAACAGCTACTTCAACTCTCTCCTTCCATAGGAAGTAGTTTCAAAATCCTTAGGTAAGAAGACAAGGGACTATTCCCCGCCCCGAATTTTTGAACCCTTTCTGTTCTGCTCTGCCAGGTGTTCTGCTCACTGCTCTGCAATGAGACCTGACGAAACAACACCTTGTCCTTGATACCATATTTTGCCTTGAGCTGTAGAGATGGTCAGCATGATCTCCATCGTCTGCTTATGATTTGCTCTCCGTCCTGACCTTGGTGCATCCCCTGTGCAGAGGAGGACAAGCTGCGATGGTGGAGGCTGGTGCTGCTCTTTCCCACAGAACTGGGAAATGCACTTGTGGAATCGCCTCCCCACAGTAAGCTCTTCAGTGCTTATTGAATCCAGCAAAAATTGGAAGGAGACTGAATCATAGAATGGATACTTGGGGTCATTGTTTACACTTCCCATCTTCAGGAAACTAGTTTAGCCAGCTAAATTAGGTAGCTAGTTTCTTTTTGCTGTATCTGTACTTAATGGAGACAGAGAAGAGTTCTTACCGAGAATGATTCACAGACCACAGTTATGATCTTACTACAAATTACTCTTGAGTTGATCCTTGCTCTCTCCATTTATTAGGGAAACTTATGGAGACCAGCCATCTGACTCGGCTAACAGAAGCCAGGCTGTGAGAATTTGCCCTTCTGCTGTATGCCGTACGGTCTGCTGTGTGTCTCTTCTGTGAACCCAAAACTCTGTCCTTGGACGTGCATGTGTAGTCTTGACGTGAATCATAGGAAATTACTCACACGTCAGCAGGTGCAATGTGGCCAGGGTATACGATAATAATACTTTTCTGTTTGTTTCCTAAATATATGCATAAATGGTACTTTGATCTTTAGTAGAGGAAATGTAAATTGCTGTGTTTATTTTTTACCAAAAGTTTGCATAAATTTCAGTTCTTGTCCAGTCTAGATGTGAAGCAATTAACAACAACTATGGGAAATTTGGCTTTCCCTTGAGAATGTATCTAAATGAGAGGCACCTAAGGGATAATTCCCTTTCCATAAAGGGGAAAGGATAGAGTGATTGCCAAGATGGAAAAGAAATTAGCCACTTCAAATCCCTGTTAACATAACATGATCAAGTTGCTCTTTGTATCTGGTTAGGTGTTAGCCAGTCTACCAGCTAACACCAGTATTTGGAAGCTGGGCAAGGAGATGTTAAGCTCAAAAGCTTGAACTGGGGCGTATATAGATAGTTTAAGGCTAAAAGCTGCTTTTCTGCTTAACCCAAACTTTGAAAAAAGTCCCACATATGCACTTTCAGTTTTATGCTGTGTGCGAATGTCAAATATGCTTAGCTGGGACAGAATTTCTTGAAAGTAATTATTGTCATCCCATTTGGCTAAATATATCTATATACGTACCAGAAATACACCAGACTAAAAAATGCTGATATAAACTTATGAGGTTTTTTATTTAAAGCCTAGTACTGTTGGTCTGTTATAGTGATTTTTTGTTGCCATGTTACCTATATGTCACCTATTCCCAAAATGTATCTTTCCAGTGGAAAGAAATGCAAAGGTTTATTCAGAACAAATTATTTTGAAAGAGGAAACTAAATTTGGAAATGGTCTAAACCCCTTTAACTGCTTAGAAGGGTCAGAGAACATAGAGAACATTTTCCGGAGTAGGTACCCCTAGGAAATATTTCAGGTCAGGTTTGTAAGCAAGCTGAGCAGGCAGCAAGGCAAGCTCTGATCCCAGGCATGGTTCTCCTCCTGTTCTGCCCTCCCTCCCTGCATTGCAGAGCTTGTAATTAGCCTCCTAGCACAAACCCAGAGTTGTTACTGTGGGAGTTTTACCCCAGGAGACAAGGGGTGTTCTGCCTTGCCTGGTCCAGCTGTGACCAGCAGTGGCAGGTCCTCTCCAGCATGTTGACGCCTTTCAGAAGGTTTCTCTGTCAGAGGGGTTCAGTGGGATGGTCTGGGAAGGAAGTTCTAGGAGTTTCCAGCAAGCTGCAAGCTGGGCACCCACAGCAAGGCTTAAGCTTTTGGAGGAAAGCAGCAGGGCAAGTGACTCAGGTGGCCACAGCCACAGTCTCCCTCCCGTGGCCTCGGCGGAGGAGAGGAGCTGGCTGGGTCCTGAGCCTGCCTAAACATTAGGCCCAGCTAATCTGTTGGGCTTTCTGCCTCCTCCTCTGAACAGGGGCAGGTAAGGCGGGAGAGCATCTCAGGTGTACCAGTGAAACTTGTCACCCAAGTCTCTTGGACTCAGCTTTGTTTTGTTGTAGTATGTACTACATGGGGGCTTTCTCCCCATATATACACTTCTTTTTAAGGTACAATCTTTTGTGAAGATGCATTTGGCCCATCCTGCAGCAGCCTCATGTCCCCGTGCAAGGCAGCTGTGTCTGGTTATCCTTTACCACCATGGCTCAGGGAGGGTTTTGCACTGAGAAGGTGTTGGGTGAATAAACACACGTGTGTCTTTGCAAATCCTCCTGGGCGTGTTGGTACCTTTTTCTGCCCGACCCTGAGGGAGTTCGGTTCCCTACGGAGCAGCCTGGCTGGAGCAGCAGCCACACGCACCACGTGAAGAGGCAGCAGCTCGTGCTCCACCTCGGCTGCAGGAGGGGAAAGGTGTGCCTGATTGCTAAGATCAGGACCAGCTGGAGAAGTGAGAGAGGAGAGGAGGGAGAAGGGGGGCGGGGGGAAGGCTTTAAATGGCAAGACTGAGCTTATAGCATGTGGCCAGCATGTGCCATATAGGCTTTAGGAGGCAGCAGGAGCACACACCAGAGGCTCCGGCTGGGCAGCAGCAGCGAGGAGAAAGGGTGTTGCAGGATGGGGGATTCCTGGACAAACAAGAGGGGTCTGCAGGTGCACAGGGCACAACTGATGGTCCGCTGTCACCCTGCAGCAAACTCAGCCTGGAGCCCAGGTAGGGTGAATGCATGGACCGTGCAGGGTATAAACTGTTTTTTCATCTCTCTCAGATAGTTTTGGCTCATGACGTTATGGGGCAGAGGCAGGAATTTACTGAGTTATGTGGTTGCTGTATGGCATTACTACATTTGTGTGGGGAGGAGGAATATTAGGGGATTGGTTTTGAGGATTACTGCTTCAGGAGGATATACAAAATCTTAGGTTTTCAGGGAGAATTTTTGGGCATGGTGGCATCTGTGAGACAACAAGCCTGGGGGCAATCCAGGCACAGCAGACAGAAAACTCAGAGATGCAAATCAACCACTTCACAGAAAACTGCAGAGAGAAAGGGAAACATCTGTAACAGTCAAGGGAGTGCATAAAAAGTGGTTGTCTGATAGGAAAACCTGGGGGACGGGAGTAGCCAGGTTTGTATCCATTTTCAAGCTTTAAGATTTACTCCTCAGGGCATTGCATCTGCAAAGCTCTGAGGGACTATCAAGCCCCTTTCAGTTCTCTTCACTGGGAGAAACAGTTCCAGGATATACAATTTAATTTAATTTCCATATTGCTAGTAAAAGATGCATGTGCTTGTTTTTTCACAAAGCGTAGTTGTATCTAAACACCTGGGAACGGCATTAAGCTTGCGGCAGGAATACTGTCTGCAGATTCATAGGTGTCACTGTGTTTCCAACCACAAATTCTATTAGGCTGCTAAGCAGCCTCCTTCAGCATGCCTCAGCCTTGCTGTTGAGGAGCTGTGTTGAGAGCTAGATACTGCTTTCCTTTGCTGTTATAATTTTGAAACTCTTGGCATAACTTAAAAAAAACCCATAATTGCTGCAGAAGTTTCTTTTTCAGATACTTTCTTCTGTTTCAGCTGTTGGTTTGCTGTCAGCTGACAAAGCAAAGCAGGCAGAAACAGCCTGTGAATGTACTGTGCAGCCAAGCGCATCTGTCTATACTGCTGCAGGGCTAGCCAGCATTCCTCGCCTTTTGCAGTGATCCATGGTGTTGCGCTTACCTTGGAAGATATGTTTTTGAACTCTGACAACTTTTCAAATTGGCTTTTGCTTTTTTAAGTGAAACATTTTCAGGGCCTTCCCCCCCTACCCCCCGCTAAAAAAACCCCAGCTTTCTGCAACTTCACCAAGCACAATAGAAACTACTGTTATGGCTTTGCAATTTAATTTAAAACTATTACATTCACTTTCTGAGTGCCCCAGCTTCTCATACACACACACTCTTGTGCTTTCATGGTTATATGTGTGTGTGTGTGTATATATATATTCATATCCAGATACACTTATACATATCATCAATATATATGTATTCTATACGTATTACTTTTATTAGACAATTATTTTAATGTGGCTACAAGAAGTGGTTATGGTGAAAGCTGTTGTTAACCAATGGGACTAATGAGATTAAACAAAGTCAAAAACTTGGAGAGCTTGCCTTCACTCAAGAGTTCTGAGTAGTTTTATTTATAAACTTTTTATAGTCTAGCTTAGTTTTTCAGTCTCAGAGTCTGTACATTACATGCTTACAGCTGCAGCATATGGTCCCTTGCAGACAAAACTGAAAGTGAAGCTGGAGGTTTTAGTATAGGCAAAGTTGCTTTGCACTGGTGAACAGATAAATAAGACAACTAATAGTCTCTTTGATGTGATGTATCTGTGTTGGGTTTTTTTCCTCAGAAATGATCAATTCCATGTACTTTCAGATGACTTTATCAAATGTCTCATTATTGGTGAAAGTGAAAATCAATGTCTGCTGGAAATGATAGCGGAGAAAGGAGTGACTGCAAGCGTGTTTAAAAAATCTGAACATAAAGTAGAATGCTAGAAGTGCTTATGGATTTTTCATTATTATATCGACAGTTAAAAGCAGCCATAAATTTCGTGTCCTGTATACACAGGTACATATTACTGCTCTCTGTTTCCTGAGCATTCATGATAAAGCAGTCAGGCACTATGGGATAACCGTAGTCTTTATTTAGTGGGTATCTGTATACAAAGAAATCCAAATTACAACTAGAAAAGCTGAGTAAAAAGCTGTGTTCTTTTAGGTATAGCCAGACAAAGCTACATGTTGCTAGCTCCACATTCAGTATTATTGATAGGCTCAAATGCGTTGTATGTTTGCAGGAGAAACATAACAATATAGTGGCAGCTAACTCCTAGAAAATCCACCAATTTTATGTTTCCAAAAAAGTATGAGCCAAAGTTTTGTATAAAGGAAAGGATGAAAGTAGGGAGGATGGAGGCTTCTTGATAAACATGATGTCTACTGCAATACTGGCTAGTATTGAACAATATTTTACTACAGTTCACTGAACTTTCTGCAATGCCACCCAGCTCTTTCTCTGGAGTGGACACACTTGAGAGTCCTTCATGTATGTATCTGTCTGTCTACTGGGTAGCTCAACTAACTCTTGGTGCACACACATTTATTTAAAGAGCTTTATTTCCTAACTCCTAGAGGTTCTCTTCTGAAAGATCTGGTTAACCATTTCTGTTCTGTTGTTCCCTTTTTAAGGGATCTACATTTAGACAACTGCCACTCTTGATGTGCATTTATTTGATGCTTAGTTACGGTACCTGACAGAATAGTGTTTAGAGCAACTAAAATGTAATATTACATTAGATACTCTCATATTGCTCTTGTGGAAGTTATGAGCCAGTAGTATGGCTTACCAGTTCCATTCAGGCATGCTCTACTGTTAAATACTTTGTTTTCTGTAGAAGAATTCATTACATGATCATGTCTGAAGTGTGAGTTGTTGCATCATATTTCAGTGCTTGACGCAGCAGCACTTGTAGTCTCAAGTGTGTGTTGCCATAATTGCCTGGGGATGCTTGTTGGACCATCACAGATTTGAAGCATTCTTCCACATTTCAGAGTCCAGTTTTGTGGGTGGGACATTTTGAATTCGGATGCTGCCAGTCTTGCAAATATCACAAACCTGAGAGTTAAAAAGTAAGATAATACTTGTAGGAGAGAGATATGGAAGTCCCTTTGTTTTGCACTTTTAGGTAATCAACACTCCAAATGTGTTGTCTTTTTTATTTCTGTGTTTTGCGGGGGCAGTGGAGGTGATATCACTTGCAGCAGAATGATCTCTACAGGGCAGCTCTCCTCTACAGTTGCACCATGCGGTCGTAATAAGCCCTATTGTTGTGTCACGATGTCATATACAGTTGAGCTATTAGTAAGATGGAACATAAGTCTTCAGAAAGTGCAAAAATATTTAAAGAATGCAAAATAAAGAGTAATTTAAAGAAAATGTGAAATAGATTGAAAAAATTTCAAGCCGTTGATTGGTGGATAAGAGAATTGCTGAGGATTATAGCAGAGGAACAGAGCGGGCAGAGCCTGTGCATCTAACAGCAGAGCGGGATCTGAAGTGGCAGTGGAGTGGCTGTGCCTCTCACTTCCCGATTTCCACTGAGCTCTGAACCTCACAGGGGTCGGAACAACGGCAGCAAGTTGTTGAAAAAGATGTTTAAAAAAAAAAAAAATCATTAACATTGACTTTCCAATCTCGCTGAGAAACCTTCGGGTTGTAAGGTGCGAGCGAGGCCCTACAGAAATCTGGGTATAAGCAAGACCACAACAAATTGTAGGTTCACATTGGAATTATGATGGCTTATTTCATGTTAAATGCTCTCTTGTTCAGTACAAAGAGAACATGTACTGAAAGTGTTACACCAGCATTTAACAGCGTTACTGATAGTAGACCAGAATAAAATATGGCATTCCTTTTCAAGGGGCAGGCTAACTTAATGATCAAAACAGGAATTGATATTACCTTATTATAGCTTCCTTCTCCAAAATTATAAGCTGCTACAATACAAGGGCACAAGTTTTAACTCCTGATGTTTGTTATCAGGTTCTGATGCTGTTGGCCCTCTTGCGATAGGACTGCTTCGTTGGAAAAATCCATATGTGTATGGGAACCCTCACCTCCCTCTCACCTTCTCTGAAGATGCCTGTGTTCCTGTATTTCAACGTTTTGCTACACAAAATGACTTCTCATACCCATTATCCTGCCCAGCTTCACTTTCTATCACCCCAGTGCCCTCTTACAGCAGTAGTAGTCAAGAAACTTTGAGTCAAGACTCTACAGGTAAGTGATTATTTCTTTTTTACATGTCAGAGCTTAGTTTAATGAACAGTTTTAGTGCTCAAGTTAAATAGCTGTTTCTGCTGCCCGACTGCTTTGACTGCTCCTAAGGAAGGACTAGATGACAGAAACTTCACGAAAGAATTTATGTTTATGCCAGGTAATCCTTATTCAAACAATTTGCCTCATGGTTTAAAAAGTATCAGAAACAAAGAGCATCATGTTCTCAGCCACAATAATATAATTAGTGTATGTTTGCTTTAAAACTGGTAGGCCAACTCTTTGATGAGGGTGGATCCATGGTAGCATATGGAGGCATTTGAGGACAGTATCCTCTCTTCTGTGCCTGTCATAAAACTTTGCATGATGGAGAATACCCTGATATGTCCCATCATGTATCCAAAATGCTATGAGCACCTGGCTAATCACAAAATCGGATGTACAAGGAGCATCCAATTACATCCATGGGAATGCACTTGTGCTCCCACCCTGTTAAAAGGCTTATCTCTATCAGAAGGTATCAGAGACAGCAGCAGGCTGGTCAGTGATGAGGTGCTTCCAGACTGAGGTTTGGAGGTCTCTCAGGGTCTGCAGGAAAGATGACAGCTGATAAAGGGTTGTGGTGTTACGACAAATCACTCGACTCATCGTCTGCTCCCATTTGTATCTGAGAATTTTTGATCAGGATGATGATAGGAAGTGGGTCATGAGCTCAGGAAAAGGGATGGTCTAAATACCTAGTGCTGACCTAGTTCTTAAAATGTCTGTAATAATTGCTGACAACAGTGGCTGAATGTAATCTGTAGTAAAAATTATAATCAAATATGTATATTATTGTTGTTTGTATTACTGCTTTTTTTCATTATAAGTATTGTAGTACATTAATGTAATTTAGCATAACTAACTGATGTAGTCATTACTGCATGTGGCCAAAAAATAATGGGCCTGAAACTGTGGTGGTGCTGAAATCCAAACAAAACTGATTCCTTCCTTCCCAGAGCCTTCTGATCTAAGGGTTCATCCTCCTGAGCTGGCTGGATGCTCACGGCAGCTGAAAATCCCGGGCTCCAGCACTTCAAGTACCATTCCTAATGCCTGCTCTGATGATTACACTTGCAAAACAGGAGTGTTAGGGCAAATGCTAAACAATTCATGCAGGGTTAAATGTTGTGATTTTCATTTATCTTTTTTTCTACTTCCAATTAAGAGCAGTGTAAATCTGCTCAGATTTACCTCCTGCTCAGATTTACCTCCTGCTCAGAATCCAGTGTTCTTTGTATGAACTCTGTGACTATATTCTGGAGGCTTAATTTGTATCATAGCTTATTTTACCACCTATTTTAGTGATAGAAATACTGTATCTGCTGTGAGATACTTAATATTTTCCCCACAAGAAGAGTGACAACTCTGGTTTTAATTATGAAGTTGTTTTGGGACAGTGAGGGGGCAAGTGATCCTTACTGTAAGGTTCGCAGGCACCTGCCACCCAGAGGTGATGTTGTGGAGAAGGGGAGAAATGGTAGTGTAAAATAAAATAAAACAGTAGTAGTATAATAAAACTTGATAAGGAGCTGCTAGCACTGCAGAACAATTTCCCAGTTCCAAAGTATGGATGCATATAGCCAAATGTGCCAGTATGATATTATATTAGCAAATCAAATACAAATGCCCTAGTCTTGATCTTAATTTAAGAAGCTACAGGGTCTTTGAAGAGTTCACAGTGAGATGTTTATTAAAGTATTGCACTGAAGAGCAGCTAGCAGCATGGTGACAGGTCAGCACAGAAGTAATGTCCCTTTCCAACTGGGCTGGGAGGTCCTGGTGCAAAGCATGATACATAGTGCAAGAAGATACAATCTTCATCCTGAGGAGTTAATGTCCTAATTTCTATATCCAGTGAAACAATTGATAATCCATGGGATTATTTTAAATCTAAATGTCTCCTGCAGCACAGGAGAGGGTACTGCATGTGAGCAGGGTGAAGTGTTTCATATATACTGATTAGAAGTGCTTTACCCTATTGCATAGGTGTAGAAGGGTGTTGTGTCAGCAGCTTCTCTGTATGACTGGATGTCGTGTCTGCAACACCAGTGATGATCCATATCACTGGGCCTTATTATAACGCTTCTAATGCAAAGATTCCTCAAGTTTTTTTAAACTTTATCAGTTTTCAGGGACTGTCTTGTATGATTGAAAAGCTTGTTTTCAGCGAAGGTAACAGCTCTTCCGCAGCATACAGCACTTCTGTGGCAGCTCAGGCAAGAGTACTGCATCAGCTGAATGGGGGAATTTTTGAAAAGACAGAGGGTAACCTAGAGATTGATTAATGAGGTAGAGTATATCTTACAGTTATATCCAGGCTCATTTATGTCCAAGACTACTTGATCAGCTCATTCACGGGAACTTGATATGCAAAAGAATACCATGCCACAAGCTTGCTGTGCTGCTTCTCTCTTGTGAATTTACATCAAACTGGCTATAACATGTTAATAACAAATTGTTAAAAACCAAACTACGCTAAACCACCAGTATATAATGCATACAATACATACATTGTAGTTTCAAAACAATTCTTTTTTAACTACTGATGGTGGGAAAATTCTGGCTGTTTCCTCCTGAGCAGGCCATGTTCAGGGCCTTGTAATAAACTGTGCTTGGGGATGTCTGAGCTGAATTTCAATGGTCAGAGCAACACGATAGTGATGCAGAAAAAAAGGTATTGACACAATAAAACTCCATGTATTAGGAGACAAGTATGAAAGAGAGAGAACTGCAATCTAATAGTATTTGGGGAGCACGTCTTAGTTGGTGCTTTGCATCCTACTTGAAACATAAGTCTCAATTTAGTGCTTTTGCTGCTTCACAGCATTCTGCAGTGCTAGATAATTTACAGAGTAGTGTCAAATTTTGTCCTTGGATATAGGAGTATAATTGATATCAGAATCAATCAATTTCATGTATTCTGGAAGGGAATTCTTGAACTTTTAATATTACTTGTGATTTGAAATAATGTTTTTTGAGAGGATTGCACTGGTTAATAAAAACCATGCTTCTGCTGAGAATGGGACAAAACATGAGGAATTATTCCGTACTGATTTCCTAACCTGGAAATCTTGTGAGGGAGTACCAGAGAGGAATGTAGTTTTGATAATTATTTCATAACTACATACCAGTTTTTGAACTGAGTCCTGAAGAGTTCCTGTTGATTAACTTTGTCTCTTCTTTTGATCATTATCCAATGCTTAATTACATTGAACAATGTATTCCAGAAAATCCAGAAGACTTTGCTAGACAACACCAGCTGGATTGAGAGGAGTAGATTTGCACTGGGTAGAAATGAGTCAAGAGCTGAACAAGACCTGTCTAGTTTGTATCATCTGCAAATTTTAAAGAAACACAAAATATCATAATTCATTAAAATATTGAATATAACAAGACCTCTATGTCTTCTTGAAATGACTTCCCATTTTTACCAATAATCATCTGAAACTTTTCTTTCAAACACTTCTGACCTGAAATTAGTGCACCTTCATCTATACTGTATTTCTGTTGTTTGTTCATTACAGGGACCTGTCCCCTTGTATGCTAGATCAGCTGTTTTGAAAGCAATTATATTGATTTGCCATGAATTGTTCCTGACAAATCTGTTGGCACTTTGTTATCATCTTGTTTTCTTCAAGGTGCTTACAGACCACTTGATTTATTGCTTGCTTCCTAATTTGTCACCATCTCTTTGTGAATATTGACGTTAGGCTGACTGGGCTGTAATTACCTAAAGTACTTTATTTGCCCTTCTCCACTGTTACAGGACCTTACTCCATCCTTACTTGGATGGAGTCTTCTTTAAAATGTATTTAGGTTTCTAAATCCCAGCAGGGCAACTGAAATGTGAAGTAGGCACCTACATGTCTTTTCTGGGTCTATGCCTGATCCCTGGTGTGTTAATGTATGGAATAGAGCTATTTCAGGAGAACTTGTACTCCCAGCAGAGACAGGGAAAATGCAGAGGACTCAAGTCAGCTGCACCCTCTTCAGGGATGCACCCGCGTCTGTCTTGGTCAGAAACATGTACTTCTGGAAAAAATAGTATTCCTACGATTGTGGTACACAACTTCTTGAAAACATAAGAAAATCTGAAAGTGTTCCAGCGTCATTGCTCAAATCTGTTGGAAGTCTGGCTGCAGCTCGAGTCCCATGTTTTGTTTACATAAATTCCTGCAACCTCTCCATTTTATTTTGCTGGTGTAATCATAGCATCCAACCTTTTCCCTTTGTTTCTACACTGCAAGATATTGCCACCTGCTTGTGAATGTTATATTTGACATAGACAAAAATCAAATTAATTTGTTATGTATTTCTTGATTTGTATGTAAGTGCATACTTAAATGCATACTTAAATGGATTCTTTGATTCTGCAGCTTCCATATATTTTTTGACAGAGCTGTCTTGTCTCATGCAGCTTGTAAGACCTGTTTTAAATCACACAGTAACAGTAAAAAGCTATATAAAGAAATAATTTGTGACACTGACTACTTTTTAGTATGGTGTAGGACTCCAGTTAAATTATTTGATAAGCTAGATGCAAAGAAAGTGAGTGCAATAGAGCTAATGTTAGCTGAATTTTGTAAAAGGAATAGTATTGGCCTGCCTAGGAAGTTATTTGTTCACCTGGAGAAAAATGAGACTTAGAAGAATTATAATGTGAATAACGAGATGATTGAGGGGGACATGAAAACAGTCTTGGGAGGGGGAATACTAAATGAGAGGAAGATTAATAGTGGAGTTTTCCCAGTACTAGTTTGAAAACAAGGTTAATATTTTTATGGATGACTTCTGCCTGGAAAGGAGGAGTGCATTGATGAGATGTGCTGGTGAGTCTAAGCTGGGAGACATCATCACTACGGTGGAGAATCTGAATGTCAGGTACGAAGAAATGGACGGCTTTTGGGAACAGAATAAGGGAAAAGTGATGAAATACAATAATGCAGGTTTCAAGACTGTGCATAATAGGATTTTTATTTTCTCCTGTGAGCTGGGAGTCCTCAGCTGGAAATGGTAGAGGAAGATAAATCCAGCTACTAATCAGAAGAGTGCTGCAGCTGTGAAAAAGCAGATGGAAGCCTGGGATGTCTCAGGTGAAATATTTGCCACAGAGGGAGACATTAAAGTTGTTTATCCAAATTGACTGCTTATTTTCAGAAAGGATAGAGATGTACTGGAGCTTAAGCAGAGAAGAACTACCAGAACAATATGGGAGAGGAGAGCTCATCTTATAAGAGGAGAGTAAAAAAGTTTGCTGTGTTTAGACTAGCAAAACAAATGCTATTTAAAAAAAGAAAAACCAAGACAGTAGGTTTCAGTTTCTGCTTATTTAATAATTTAATGTTTGTAAAGGTTGGGAAATGTTTATAAAGGTTTCTGAAGAACAGGCATCTGATCTGTTCACTTATCCTGACCAGCAGTCTTCAGAGTCTGAAGAAACTGTTAAGCGACCCCAGAGATACAACTGATGGTGTTAGTACTTAGAGTTAACAGGTTCCAGTTGCAAATCTTAATTTGAAGGCTTCATAAACCGCTTAACTCCTGGGGACTGTGTACAAGAGTGAAAGCCACAAGATGGTGCTGACACTCCTTACCATGGTTGAAAGCATTATCAAAGATGCAGAGCAACATGCAGTGGCCTGGGTGGAACCAGACAAAATTTCCATGGATCTCGGTGCGTATTAACCTGTAAACAAGTAATAAAGTCAGTGACTCAGTTCGGTCTACAGTTTCCAGTTATGCATTGATTTTTGTAAAGGAGTCCTAATACACACTCTGTATATTGAGGGAAAGAGAGAGGTGAAGACAGAAAGAAGAGAATAGGAAAGATGATGGTTATTTCTGAGGTTGTACCCTCTTTTTGCTTGGCTTTCAGCTACAAAGGGATTGATGAAATTACAAAATTGAGAAGCAGAAAGAAAACACATCTGTGTTACCTCTGGTTAGAATCCTCACTTGAATTTCCATGCTCTTTAGCTGCCAAGGGCAAAATCTGCTGTAGCTACAGTGTTGCTGACTGCTTGTGCTTCTCTGCCTATTTTCTTTTTATGCTTGCAGGCAGGGACCATTTTGCGAGGTTTGGTATTCTCTGTACAGCGTCTTAAAAGGGAGTGGAATAGAGATAGGTTTCTGCAGTTTATGACTACTTAACATAGAGCTCCTAGTAAGGTTTATAAAGAGGAAAAGTACCATTTGCAAAAATGTCACTTGGGAACTCTGAAGTCAGCTGAACCCAAGAAATGATGCAGCCCAGTTGACAACTGCAGAGACTTATCTCAGTGCCCTGACTGCCAACAGCCTGCCTTCGCTCTGCTCCTGTCCTGCTGCTAACACAGGCGTCACGTCTCTGTTCATTAATCAGTGCGGCCATGAAGAGGAGAGGTTTATCCTTCTCAGTTCTTTCATTCAGCCACCAGCAGAATCTCCCAGTGTTATGAATGGCAACTGTTAACTACTTTTATCAAAATTATGGGGGAGCACAATTTGTTATGGAATGTCTTTCCTGTAGTGCTGTGTCATCTTTTGCTCCTGAAATGCAGTGTATGCATTTTTCCCTTGAATAAAATTAGACTAAATGTGTTTAAGTCTAAAACTGAAATGGCTAAAAAGATAAAAAGCATACTGCATTCAATAAGTGTGATGAATTAGGATCTTAAAAAGAACATCAAGTATTCTAGTAACATCAGTGTCCTTGCCGACTCTTGGGACAGAGAGTGCCATTAAGTCTATACTTCCAAAGATCTAAATACATATACTTAACCAATTTCAAGGCTCTGGCTACGAATGGGATTGCTTTTATGATTCAAAGATGTGTAATATTGTTTACTCAAAGTTCTGGCTTACATTAAGTGCACAGATCATTCTAAAAAATTCATGTTTAAAAGGAAGGAAATAAAAATTGTGAAACTTCTGTAGACTTCTGACCTTATCGTAGGATCAAGCCTAGAAGCTGATGAGCTGCCTGGTTCTGATCCAGCAAAGTAATTAAGTGTATGCATAATTTTGGACTTGAGAGATGTGCCATTAAAATCAATTTATCTGCTTCTCTAATGGTTCTTACCAACGAGAAACCAAAATTTGTCTAAGCACAATGAGCTGGTAGCTCCTGTTATAACGTGTATTTAGAAATGCTAACCAGCACTGATCACGCTCTGTTGGTTGAAGGCATTTAACACTGGCAATGCTAATACATGCCTCCTGTAGTGCTGTATCAGTGTGCTTCAATCGTGTCTTTAGAAAACATCTTTAGAGGTGGAAGTGCATTTACTCTCCAGCCTTCTCTTTCTGCTAACACCTCTTTTGCAATTAACTATAAGGCCTGCCTTTCTTTTTATTTAGAATGTGGATATTTGCCCTGTTTGTTGACCTGAGCTTGGCACATTATTGCACAAATTTCAACTGGAATCTGATGCTATCACCATTTGCTCATTGCTGGTGTTTCATGTGAACTTAAACTCAGGAGGATCTGTAATACACAGCCCCCTCCTCAAATTGCTACTCAGCTAACACAGACTTGGATTTATGTTTTCATTCTTTTTGGTTGCCTTATTCTTTCTTGAATACATTTCTGCAATGTCTATTGACCACAATTGGTGCAACAAGAATTGATTTGAATGTCAGATTTCATGGAGACTCCTTTTCTCTGGGCAATATTCTGGTTTTGTATGCTGGTCAGTTAATGCAGAAAAGGGTTAGGATGGAGTTCTGGTCAGTAACAGAACAACTGCTTTTTACATAAGGATATGCCTCTGTCCCAATCTTCCAACAGCAGCCTTCTAGTGCTAGAGAATCTTTAAGACTTAGCGCAAGACGGAAATGTTTAATTAGCACTTTAAATCTAATAGGGGTTTACTGACGCTGTGCAAACCAGCAATCTATTTCACACTTCTGTCAATGACATGCCTTTCTTTGCGAACAGTCTACCTATCTTGCATATTTTATAACCAAAATACTAGTGTATAGTAAAAGAAAAGCATAAAATTATTATTTAATATCTTCTTGTTAACTTTACAGAATCAAAATAGGACATTTCCCAATTTTATCTCCAGAGAAATTAAGTGTCCACAGATAGAATGCTTTTTATTTTGTTGCTCGTTAGAGAATATAGCACGGTTAAACCTTGACGTGTTGTATCTGTAAGTAACTGATATATCTTTGTGCTAGAAAAACCTATTTAAAAAAAAAAAAAAATCTTCTAATAAATCTCCTTTTGATAGCCATGTCAAATAGAGTGAACCAGGAAAAAAAAATGGCTAATGTTGGAAAACCATGAAGAAAACATGATTTTTAAATGGGCTTTTTCAATCTGATATGGATAATGAAGTCCTGGTCCTTGAAAGAGAAAGGACTATGCACAATAGCTCCAATAAAGCCCTTATTTATTTTCTTTAAAGCTTGGTTTAAGATAACTTGTTTTGTTTCCCATCACTCCCCCCATTAAAAGGAGGATAGTCAACTTCCAGAAAAAAGCCTGGAAATGCCAATTTGAAAAATGCAACGCTGTCTACTCTTTTACCTACTGCATTTCCTTCTTCTTGCTCATTTTTCCTTGCATTTTTGTATTTCTTCCTTTTTAGTCATTCCCCTAATATTCATTGCATACCTCTGAAAATCTCTTCCTATTTTCCTTTTTCCTGCCCAGCTCTTTCTTCTGTGTACATACTGTGAATTTGTCCTCCCTTTCCTACCTATTATTTTGCTTTCCTCATTTATACAGTTTCCAGGAAAGAGACACTTCCAGCTATGTACCTCCGATCGCCCTCAGCCTGCTTCTGCTCAGCTCTGAGGAGGAGATAGCTGGAGAAAGCGCCATGTAGCTTTTCCTCCCATGCTGGCTGCTGTAAGAGAAGGGGTTTCCCACCCCCCCGGCTCACAGGCAAGGCGCTTTGCTTCGCTTGTGGCTTCAGGAAACTAAAAGATTAAAATTGAGACCAGTAGGGAGAGCAACCCATGGTGTTGCCTGTGGCTCTCACTTGGTCAGGGTGGATGTCCGTGGGCCCATGGTGGTGGCAGGCTGCTGAACTGGCCGAGGGGAGAGTGGATCACCATGCTCCAGAGAGCTGGTCTGTGGCCGGCTTCCAGTTGCGAGCCTCTGTTTCTATAATAGGTAAGCAGGGAGCTTATTTGGCACTTGCTGATCTAGTGTCCAATAGATTATCTGCTGCTTTGTGCTTGCGTCTGATCGGTTTTGGTATTTCCGTGGCATTTATGTCTAAACAATGTCTTTTGGTTGAGAAGTCTGAGAAGCGTTTATTGTAGGGGAGCGAAAAACCTTGGACAGAATTCCAAAGTGTACTGACTTGCTTGTAGTTGAATCCTAATTACCAGAGTGCAGGAGCCCCCTTGCTTTGATTTTTAGTTTGAAATTCAGGACTTTGTTTAAGCTCCACTGGAATCAATGGCAAGACCCACTCGGGCTGCAGTATAAGGTAACCTAACCCAGGATGAACAAAACTTTTACTAAAATATAGCATAACTTGTTTACATGTATTTTACAACCACCCCCTGCTGCCTTCTGTCAGTTCATGCGTTTGCCTTTGGTACTACTGTGTTTATAGAACAAGCCCTGTTTTGCTGTTGCACAGCTGCTCTCTCTGCACTGTCTGTGCTTCCTTTTATCCGTTGTTTCTGACCTCTTTGTTTCCTTTCTATCCTGGAAATAAAGCTGCAGAAATCCCCTGAAATGGGCACTTACTCCCTGTTGTCTGCATGGAAAAAAACCATGCACATATCAGATACCACGCTGCAGTTACAGAAGTAATTGCTGCTTTGCAAATGACAAGTTCCCAAAGCTCAGTCATCTTTTGCACATCAAGAATAAAAACTGCAAACATATCTCATGCACAAATACCTACATGCTTCTTTCTTATTTCTTTTAAATACTTCCCCTGGGTGCTTCTTTCTCCCTTGCCAAAAATACTGTCATTCACATACTTGAAAAACTTAAGTCTTTGAGGTGAAAATACTGCAGAGTGAAAATAAGCTATTGGAGATTAAGTTTGTGGGGGAAGGGAAAGCATCAGTGCAGCTCCAAACATAAAGATAAGAACATGCTGCACCTAAAGCTTCTTGAAAACAGACTTTTTTTTTTTTTTTTCCTTAGGCAGATATTACACTATGCCATTCTGTGGATGGTAGGTGAGGGAGGAAGAAACAGGAAGGTGGAGCAATTATCCAACTATTCTGCAAGGTCACAAGGGTAGTGTTTGATAGAATCAGAGCAGAAATCGGACCTCTGTGAAGGTGACCTTCAGGATAGCAGATTAAACAAAATATTATCTCTTCTATTATTAGCAGAGCTGATAGTTTAGAACCTGTATTAATAAACATCCTCTGTTACACTGGAGTAAAAGGCATCTTTGCCATAAATTATGAGCAAGCAATGAAGCTGTAACAGTAAAAATTTTTAGCTATATGTTTTGCTGGGTTTAGTTATATAATAGTTTTGAACTGAGACCGCGAGAGGGTGAGGATGAAATTAACTGAGTCATTGTTAAAGATAGGATGTGGATCTGAATTAGATGTTGAGTGTGCTGGGCAGGTGAATAGAGGATGCAATTTGCTGTGAGGAATAGGCTGTGTCTGTTCCACATAAATTTTGAATGCTACATAAACTCGTAGTGATTAGGGGTTACCGGTCATTTTAGTTAGTTGTTGTAGAAACAGCTTGAAAACTGAAATAATCTGGGAGTTGTGTGTATTGTTACAACTGACACTGCAGGGACAAGAAAAGCATCTGACTGGTCCAGTGATAGGTGTTTCCTCCCATGCAAGGAGATGAAGTGCAACTCTCTTTAATCTTTCTTTATATTAAATATCATGACTGGCAAGTGGTGAAGTGACTATATAAGCCAAGTGGAAATAGCAAAAGTAAAAAGCAGCTATGTTGGTAAATATAGGAAATCATGAGCTCAACTTGGTTTTAAGCTACAGCTGGTTAGAATGGGGTTTGTCTCATGGCTAGGAGGATGCGCTGGTTCAGTTTATAGGGTGAGGGAAGAAGTGATCACTTTTAGTGATGATAAAGATGGCAGGAAATTATGACCTCTGGCTGTTACTGGGGACAGAATGCTTCAGCAAGTGGACTAGAAGGCTTCTAGTCTGACCCAGCAACCAAATTGTAGGTTATGTTCTGACACAATTTAAAGCTGGAGCATGATGAACTTGAGCAGTGGTTCACCTGCTTGTCACTGTCATCCAGATGGCTTTACAGAATTCTTTGATAGATATTTTCATCAAAGTAGAGTAGCTACTAGTAACTCTGTTGGATGGGTGAGTTTTCATGAGATAAAAAGCACCATGCAATATGCTGGTGCTGTGTGGGCATCTATGTCTTCCACTTGGTTTAGATATTGGAGGGGGAAAAAAAGCACGTTTCTCTGAGCTTATCTTGCATTCTAATTGCGGGGATGAGTGACACTCAAGAACAAGGTCTTTTAAAAAACCAAAACAAAACAGCAGAGGATGTGCTGGTCACCGTGGAAACCAGGCTTTTGATGAAGAGGCTGTATATCTGGTAATACTTTATTCTGAGTTCTGATTACAATAAAGATCCACGTTATTGTTTCCAAATACTTCCATTTCCTCTTCTGCTCTCTAGTTTACTTTTTAGATGACAGAAAGGA
Source organism: Calonectris borealis (assembly GCF_964195595.1). Lineage (NCBI taxonomy): Eukaryota > Metazoa > Chordata > Aves > Procellariiformes > Procellariidae > Calonectris > Calonectris borealis. Next base: position 53,650,906 of record NC_134312.1, read on the forward strand.
TGAAACTGCAAAATATGGAGATTTGTCTTTAAATTACAGTAGAATACTTATTTCAGCAAAATAGTAACCCATTTTGCTGAAACAAGGTTTTTATGTAAGGCTAGATGTAATGCAAATGGAAGCTATACCAAAGGAATTCAGTGCTTAACAATTCTTTGGACATGCATCAAGTTTAAAGGCCAATTACTTCAAAGAATACGTGGAGAATCCTGTCAATAAAGCAGTGGCTAAAATTGGCTGTTTGCAGAAATAATGCCTCTGCATTTGTAGACATCCAGCACAGAGTCTCATGATCTCAGTGAAGTTATTCATGCATGTCTGCACACTGGGGGCTCTTAGTCCAGAAACACTATCTTTGTATAACTTACCAACCCTGAATTTTGTGCTATGTTCGAAATTTTTATTAAAAATATTATTGAAACTCCGTCAGTCAAGGTTTTTCTGAGCTCAGGTATATGAATCGGGCAGTAAATATTTGAAAGCTGAACCAGAAGAACCATCAATGGCTGAATAAAGATGGCTTTATGTAAAAATCTGGACATTGACTGATGTAAGCTTCGGTGAAACAGCTTCTGAGACATTTCAGAATAATATCAGATAAGGTTATCTTCACAGAAATGGGCCCCTGAAATTCTCATTTAATGGGCTTATGTATATAGGAGAACTGATACAGGACTGAGGTAGTTTCAGTGCATATTTTAGGATGCGGTCTTTCCATTGTCTGCAGTTTCATGAGCATAGTGATACTGTTCTTGGATCATGAACACGCTGTTCACTCTTAGAGCAACTTACTAATTGAATATTCAAGTAATAGTAAATCCAACTCTGAAAAAATGTAAATGCAAATTTTAATGCATGTAAACTTGACTGGTAATTTAAATAAGGAATTTGTATTTTCAATTATTATCAATAAATTCTTTATCAATGTTCATTAAATTTATATCTGAGTATAATTTTAATACAACACTTTTGAGTATAGTATTTCCTGATACAATTCTGATCAGCAGTATACATCTGACAATGACTCCATCTTCTTTCACCACTTCCTTTTTTAGCTGTGGAAAGTACTGTAGGATCTTGCCACGCTGCTCTTTTGAAGTTGACAGGGTCTGTTGAGGTTCTGTAGTATGAGTTGTCCCCCGCAACCTCTAGCTCAAAAAGTAAAAACATGTTTGATTACTCTTACTGATGGTATCCTTTTTTAGCGGAAGACTATAGTACCTTCTTTCGTAGTTCTTTAAAATATCTATGAGCCTCAGGCATATACAGAGGAGGGTTTGGCTCAGAGAGAAAAAAAAAAGCTTCATTTTTTGTTTTCAGGCATACTGTTTACAATTCTCTTCGGCAACTGAGGAGACATGACATAAAAGGTTGCAAGACTTAATAGATCTATTTTATTCTTAACATTGTTGTACACTGATTTAGGTTTCATTCTGAAACAACTTAAAGATGTATTTCACTTCAAGCATGCCAGTTGTCTAGAAATTGCTTACATGCATGATTATTTGCAGATTTGGATATTTCATTTAAAAATATGTTTACACCTGTTTCAACAACTGTGTGATAAACATTCATTTGATTCTGCAGATCCTGTGTGTGGCTGTCTTTAAAAAAAAAAAAAAACAACAAAAAAACAAACAACAAAAAACCCCAAACCAAAACCAAACCCAAACCCACAAACCCCCTCTGGCTCTGTATGCAAGTCATCTTTACAAAAGTATTTGGTTTATTGCATTTAAGACAATGTTAAATTCCTCCTGTTCTTTCAACCTGTTCCTTCCATACCAATAAAGATACTCTTGCTTTCTACAGTGTATTTGCTTAATAAATTTAGAATTTTCTGTGATGGTAACAAATGTATTAATTTAATAAGCTGGTCTAATTTTCGTATATTAATATGTCTTTATGCAGAGCACTTTTGGGGAAAGTAAATAGTTAATCAGTGTAAATGTGCTAGTAAACCAGTCTGAAAATACTAATATCTAATACTAATATTCATGCTTACATTATTTAAAGTTATTAGAATAGTTGTTTTTTCTTTTCTGACCAAATTAAAGCAGAGGCATATTTGAGGTCTAGACCTTAGGTTCAGTCTTTGAAGAGGCCCTTAATTTTCTTAAATAAAGCAGACAATTAATCATACATACTGCTGAGACCATCATGGATGGGTTAGCAAAACATTTTAGCTAAGTGTGGATTTTAATATGTGAGTAATATTTTGACTTCAGTGGTGCTTTCATGTGCTTTAGGATTGATGTTAAAATGTTTTGGTCAATTGGGTCTTGAATGCCCAGTATCTTGGTTGATGCCTCTCCAGTGATGACATCTGGTTCTCTGTGCACATGACCTCAGACTGCACCTTTGCTCATTGCCCAGAAACTTGTCAGTAGGAGACTTCTGGGAGGTTTTACTCATGAAAACTGTTTTAGCAGCTTAAGTAAAGAAAGAATTTGGTCTTCATTGAAATAGAAACAAAGTCCTTTACTGGTGCTACAACTTCTTGCTAAGAGGTTGGACTTAATGGTCTCAAAATGCATTTATTCTTAAGAAACTTTGACATTCTATAGTGTTGGGTACCTGCAGAAACACTTGCAGGTATTTAAACATGATTGTGATTGACTTTGATGATTGACCTCTACTTTCAGACCTCAGAAGAAAGTGGTTTCCCCCCCTGCCCCCCCTTCATTTTATTCAATAACAACTTGCAACTGAGAAACTCTGTGCTTGACTCTGCTGGCAGCCTGCGTGTGGAGGGAGGTGTGCCAAGGAAGTTAGCTTGTACAAGAAAAACAAACTGATCTGAATTGTGATTCAGTGGGACACCTGGAAGGCTCCTTTTTGCATGCCAGACCTGTCCCCTCCATTTTTATTCTGCAGCATGGTCACTGTGGAGGGCTGAAAGCAAACCAAAAGTGGCAAGTTTTATAAGGTAAGCGTATGACAAACATTTCTGATGGTTTGTTATTTATGAAGAAGTGGGATGGCAACCACCTGAAAAGCTACCTGAGCTTGGAGAAATGTAGTAGAGAGCATGATGGCACTGTGTGATCAGAGAGGCTGCAGGGACAGGAGGGGCCTCACTCCTGTCCTTCTGTATCCCAGAGTCTGGGGACGAGATTTGGAAAATGGGAGCCTTGGTTATGAAGAGGAACGTGAAGCCAGGAGTGGCTTTCCTGCTTGTTAAGAAAGCAGATGAGAACAGCAACAACAGAAAGGCAGGAAGGTGTGAATAAATGTGGGTATGAGAGCTGGGAGGCTCTGCTTGGGCAGGAGGCAAGCGGTTTGGTGCCCCAGCCCCTGTGCTGCCAAAGGGCTCAGCTCTGAGGGGATGCAGTTGCCCCATTTTTTCCCCCCCCTTACAGCAAAAAAGGTGCTTCAGGAGTTTCAAGTGACAGCTCAGGGAAGGATCTGTTATCTTATAAAACAGGTTTTGGTTCTTTTGTTCTCCTCTGCAACTTTGTCATCACGAACAAGTCTTTGGCTCTGGCAGAATAAATTTGTACTGCTTTCATCTTTTCAATCTTGTTATTAAAAATAAATCCCAATGAAGCTGGCAAACTTAATGTACGTTACTCCTACAATTACAGTGAGTATGTAGAGGCAGCCACTTGGGAGGTGTAAGAGGAGGGGATGGATGCCTTCTGCTAAGCTGCAAGGGCAGTTTAAGGACTAGTATTATGAGAGGCCAAGTTGCAGGGAGATTAGTGTGTCCTGGCATAGATTAGTGTGTCCTCACAAGCAGAGGTGGTGGAAAAACAATCCTTCCTTGGCCACCTCACGTCGTGTTTGAGAAAAGGTGTTGTAGAAGCTGAAATGGCTTCACTTCCATGATGGGCTTTGATTTGTGCACTGAGGAGACACCTGTGCTGTCCTGGCACTGGCAGTGCAGTCTCTTCAGTGGGATTTGTGGCTTGCAGCCCCTTTCTCCCAGAGAAAGTGCTGCTGCCGTGGCAGAGGCAGGGCGGCCGCGGGGGCAGGCGCAGCAGGACGTGCCACGGGGGACGAGGAGCAGCAGCGCTTTGTGGGGACACCTGCACCCTGGCCCTGCAGCGATGAAGCTGCGGGTAGATCCATGAAGCTGCGGGTAGATCCATGGCAACCTACTTCAGCTCACTTCCACATCTGCTTAGACAGAGATGCCAAAAACGCACCGTTAAATGCCACTGCGTGTAAGGGGCAGGACAGCTCAGCTCAACCAAACGAGAGAATGTGGACATTGGGTTGGGCCTGCCTCTGTCCCAGGGGGATGATCCTGCATAAGGGCCTTGGGCTGTGCTGCTCTGTACGTCCTTCTGTGCTTGATGTCTGAATTTATTGAATAAATATGCTGAAGCAGGACAGCTGGGGGGCACTAGGGCAGCCCCGGTCATTAGGCATCTCCCTGGGGACAGGGAGGGGGACAGGCCGAGGCTGGGCTGGGATGTCGGCCTGTGGGTGAGGTCAGGATCAGGCCCGGTGAGGGCCACCTGCAGGCTGGTGGCCTGGCCTGGCCTTGGCCCCTGTAAGGCTCATGGTGGTGGTCTCCCGGTCACCTTCCTCGCTGACCTGACTTGATGCCGGCGGATGGTTTTGTAATTGCTTTTGGTCAAATTCAAGCTGGGATCAGAAAATGGAGGTGTTTAATCTAGTCAGGAATTTACCTGAACTAGCATCTCTGAAAGGGAAACCAGTGATAAATTGGAAGATACGGGGGAGCAAAACCCATCTCGCTTTCCTCCAGCCCGCTCTGTAGTGGCAGCGATCAGGACAGCATGACCCCACGTCGTCTTGGGGACATGTGAAAGTGTGAATGTAAGCTGCTTTTCTGACTTTAACTGTACACTGAGTCTGACTACCTTTAAACTTAGCAACGTGTTTTTCTGAGTTTATGGCTATGAGATTAACTGTTCTGCTGCTTTATGGGAATCTAACAAAATCTTCCTTTCCGAGCCCCAGGCAATAAAGTGACTGAAATGTGAGGGAGGAAGGTGAAAAGAAAAAAAAAGTTTTATAGTAAAAGTTGATATTATTCATTTGTTTGATTTATTTTCTGCATGTCATAGATGATTTCAGCCAATTAATTACAGTCTCATTTGGTTTTCCATTTGTGTAGGTGAAAAATTATCTTTTTTCTGGCTTATCATTACTTTTTGCTCTACAGCTACTTATTGTGATCATTTTTTCCTTAAGTCACTTACTTCCTGATGGTCTTTGTTTAGCATGGAGATGACCATTAATCTGAATAACAAAACAATTACTTCTTCCAGGGCCATGCTAGCACTTCAAATCCACAACTGGTAAGTATAAAAATGAGACAAAACAGCAACATTAGAAAATTACTGTTCTGAATCTGTGGCTCTAGGAAGCATGGAGCGTGTCAAAAAGCTGGTCTGGGGAATCTGTTGGTTTTAAGGAGCCTTTTTCAGGCTAGGATGGGAAAGAGAGCCAGAGCATGTCTGCATACAAAACCTCTTCCTGCCTTCAGGACTGTCTTCAAATAGTGTTTTACTTCAGACGATAATAGTATTTAAGCTGAAAAAATACAAGTGCAAATGGCAGCTAATACTTCCAAGTGTGCCCTGGTCATTAATCAGTTTTTGATGATATTGGGGAAGTTGACGGTGGATCATGATAAGCAAAAAGTGTTTTAAGTTTGGTTTGTCTTTCTAGCCTCTCTTGCCCAATTATCTCCTGTACTTTGCACAGGCCATTCCCCCCACAGCGTGCACAGGGGGAGCCGCAGATGCAGTAGCGTTGCGACACTGCTGCTTGCATGATGCTTTAGCAGCAGAGAAATTGGCACCTAAGTCAGCAATCTTTCCACTCAGTCCTAGTGTCATGTAATAGCAGCAGTTATCAAATCTTTAAGTAATACAACAGCTTTTTCCACCAGGGATATTCATGCCCCTTGAATCCTCTTTCCTTGCATATGATTTATTGGTCTCTCGGGCAACTTGCTTAAGACCTAAAGCAACATGAATTCCAGACACAAATATCAATTCTTTGTAGTCAGCTACAGGAGCAGGTCTGTTGGGCTACATCTGGATTTTCTTCCTGACTCTTTCTGTTGAACTGTGTAGGACTTGGTACGTTTACCATCTTCCAGGGATGGCACATCAATATGTAGCTGTCTTCCACGTTGCCAGCAAGAGTCCAAGACTGAACTGCTTCCTGCTCCTCGCTACAAATGAGAAGCTACTGTAGAGTGGGTGAAATATTTTTAAAATACATACAACAGCTGTTACAATTAAAATAATAAGAAAATCCTAAACTGTATGTTCACCACTAGAAGGGATTTGCATGGGCGGGGGGGGGGGGAAATTGGAACAAAACCAGTGAATACAGGTGAAATCTAGTGAATAATCTTATGCAAGCAGAACTGTTGCAATGTCAGTGCCTTTTTGCTTTTGATAATTTTCAGACTGGGGTGTTTCACTTAGGAAATATTGATATTTCCCAAAATGTTGAGATATTGGGTGCTTTTTTCCCCTAGATTAAAATTTTAGGCATGTGACAGATCTCCCCAAACTTCCCTGACTGGTCCTGTGTGTCTGAGCAGCAGCTCTATGATTAGACGCAGGGCCTGTTGCTCTGCACATTTGGCTTCTTAGTACCCTGAGGTTATTAATTTCCCACCAGGCTCTCAGGATAGGTGCTGAAGGTGGATAGGCAGAGCACAGTGTTAGACTACAAACATTCTCTTTCAAGGTCTCTCTTCCAAAAATATATTTTGAAATTTTGAAAACCACTTGTCAAACACCTTTTTTCCAATTTTTTTCCTCCTACATTAAAAAAAAAACACCTGAATTTAGGGAGCTGGGGGGATCAATACAAGGGTTTCATAAGCCCAGAACTAAATAAAGCACTTCTGTCTGTTTCAGTCAAAATAGCTTGTGCTGTCCCGTAAAGATTCTTTACTTAATTAAGCCGGAAGAACCTGTAAAAATATTGCTGACTCTGGTTTGTAGAAAACCTTCCCCCCCGCCCCACCCCCCATAACTCTTCAGTTTACCTGCCCAGCTGAAGAGACAGTTGTGTTGACATCTTTAGGCTTTTGCCCTTTTGTGACTTTATACACTGGAGAATCAACAATGGTCTAAAAATATTAAATTGTGTATTCTGGTTCACATGTTTCTGTATGTCACTTTAATATAGACAGGGATGGTCATCAGTAAATATGCACAATATACTGAGTTTGTCACAAACAGATATTAATTTTATTACATTTTGTCCATTATATTAGGTCTTATGTGCCATGTTATACCATTTATTTCTTGGTGGGGAGCCAGCTCTTTTGAGCTCTTTTCAAAGATCTTTAACAAGGGGATGTGAGCTGCTATTAAAAGGTTGTTTTGAAACACTGTTGTCAGTGGCTGGCAGTATTTATGAATGTGGCCTGGAGTGATGCATTTATAAGTATAGTTCCAACCACTTCAGGATTTCTCTTTTCATTTCCTCTTGCTTTTGGTATTACAGAGATCCAACAGGATTATTAACGGTGACATTTATAGAATTTCTTTTCTTACATTAAAAATCCATTAAAAGTCAGAAAACTCGACTAAATCATGAGTCTTTGTGGTTAATTTATGTTTGTTGCATTCCCAACATTTAAAAGGTTGAGTGTCCAAAAATGGAGTTGGTTCAAACGGTCTGTGCTTCCGAGTGAGCTGAAATAATGGACCAATTAAATAGGTAGTAAATTAATTTAAAAAATACCTTCCCTTTCTGGGAGAACACTTAAAAATAATCCTACTACTATTTCTAGGATGCATTTAAAATATTTCTATAGAAGAAAAACTCCTTTAAACTTTGATAAAGGACTAACTCATCCCAGCCTCGGTAGGCATGGTGGTACTTAAAAGGTCATCATTAGAAGGGGTCACTTTCCAGAGTCTGATCAGCCAATTTTTGGAACTTCTTGGTATGGGGCCTTTTATGTGAGTCCTTGCTGGGAGCAAGAACCCAGGATAAAATTATCTTCTTGATTCTGCCTAAAATACCAGTGAGTATCGGGTGGAGGAAACAGGGCACGGAATTCCTCGTGTCCAGAGATTTTTTTGGTTTCTTTTTTTCTGTTAAGGGTATTCGGGCTCTTTGATTATGATATGTGTGTATGTTCATTAGTGGTTATGATTAACAATTATAGTTATTAATGGTTATCATTATCAATTTTGCTGTTGTTTTCTGTCTGTTCGAGAGATTTTTTTGGTTGGTTTTTTTTAGAGTTGCAATGTAACTTAGTTTAGAAGGCATCTTGAGCAATCATCTTGTCCAACACCCCGTTGAAAACAGGGATAGCTTAGATCAGCTTAGATTTTGATTAGTTCAAATTAGATTCATACCCTTTAATTAAGGAATGGTAAACCTCAAATCAAGAGTTAATAAAACACTTTGTCTCTTCATAGAGATCACGCATTTTTTGTAACTATGTTTTATTTTAAATTATTCTTTCTCTAAACCTCTTAAAAGTTAGCAGTGAAGGTGCCAAGCATTTAGATGCTCAGCAACACTCTCTACTATTGTAAATTCTGAAATGCTTGCATGTGTGCACATACATCTCCTAATTGATAATGTTTTTGTGTTTGCTTCATCTTGTTGGGGTGTCTGACCCCAATGGACCTGCCCTCCAAATCTCAGTAACCTGTCCATGGAATTGAATGTTTTCTCCCATCTTCCTGTGCTATATTCTTAATACTTTGTTTGCAACTCCTCTCACCATCTATTTTGAAAACTGCACTAGAAGTAGGTCTGGATGCAGCTATGAAGTTGTATCACAGAACTGGCAGTGCACTGGATACAGGGCACAATTTACCAGGTGATGCTCTGCTGGGGCCATTCTGATATATCTATCCCTGCTGGGTCCTTCCTCTCTGCTTCAGCATTAACTTGAGTTCATTTTTCTGCTTTCATGAAGATGAACGATCAGTAGTTGCACCTCTGATTTGACTAATGATCTGGCACAGCTCTAAGCCACCTGCTTTAACAGTGGACTGGAAAGCCCTCATGAGTGTCTGGGGGCCTGTCTGTTCCTGGCATCTGGCCCTATGCTTTCTAGGTGGCATCTTTCTCCTCATTCCCCTCAGGAGTAGCTCAGTATTGCAGCCACATCGTGCTCTGTGACCTGATGTAACATGCATGTCTCCTTGCGGGTAAAAAGGTCCTACCACTCCTCTTTGGTCCACAATCAAAAATTAAAGATAGCTGGGGGTTGATATGTGAAGAATATATATAATTTTTTACATGCTTTATTAAAGATTTGTCATGCTTATCCAGTGCAGCATATTGTCATCTCTGACTTGTTTGCCAGCTTTTGGATCTCACCATCTTCTATTGCTTAAAATCTTTCCTAGAATCCACCCTAAATTCCTAGTCCGTTGAAAGAAAATGTTGTCACAGGCTTTAAAAATGTTCCTTTATTTTTCTGTTGCAGGGGAAGCAGATCTTCTAACTTTTGGCAGTAAAAGATAAATGGACCTCAGTTTAATCTCTTATTGGACAGACTGTCATCTTAGTGCTGCGGTTATCCATACTAGGAACTAACCTACAGGTTGGGCTTTGATTATGAGATTATGTGTAGTCTATGAGACTTTGTGTAGTCTAAATCATCGCTCTCCAAAGAATCATCCTGGAAAGGTTTCTCCTTTTTGTCTTTGTTTCAAATGAACAGCAAACTTTTCTGTTTGCATTGACAGTAAAGTACAAAGATGTATGACAAAATGACTTCCTGAACATTTAAGGAAAAACCTTAATTTTTTTTTTTTTTGATTTTGAGCAGATTATCTCCTGACCATCTGTTCTAGGTGTAGTATAAATAGAAGGATAAATGCTTTTTTTAGAATAGAGGTAATTTTATGGGCTATTGTAAGATTTGTTTTATTGTTAGAAGTTTAATTTTATTAGTTAGGGAAATAGCTAGAAATAAAGGGAACGTTCTGTACCATTAAATTATAACCTGTTAGGAGAGTTATAACTGTTTCACGTGTTGTGACATTTGTCTTGATAAGGTCCATGGTAACTTTACATTTGTTGTAAATAAATATGGAGCTATGCAGTAGTAGCATAACTGAGTTTAAAAGGTTTTAAAATGGTTAATTGTTAAATAGTTAGTATTGGTTCCCCACTTTACAAAGCAACATTAAATCAAGACTTCAATTTGGTGGGCTCTGTACGTTCTTTGCTTATACCCACTAGCTTTGGCTTCAGGCTGCAATTGCTTTAGTTATAATTGGTTAAATTCCTACTTGATCTCAAAAAAAAAAAAGTCCTGAAAAATTGCAAAAGATACAAAGAACCATGTGACAGACTAACAGACAAGAAAACATCTTAAACATATTAAGATGACAACTAAGGAGAGATTTTTGTCAGCGCTCAATAGATCAATGTAGAGGTTAAAAATTTGCTAATTGAAAGCATTTCAATCTAACGGATAATAAAAATAGCAAAATGCAAAATCAGAAAGTTGAAGGATGTTCAAACTAGGCAGTACCAAGTACTAATTTTCCTCAGTCACCTTCACCCAAGACAAAGTTAGCAGAAACTTCCTGCTTTTTGTTTCTCTCATCAAGCTCCTCAATTCCGGGCACCAGAGCTGTGCTAAACGCTTTGGGTAGGCTCACAAGCACTCTGACCAAAGAGAGGAGGAAAGCTTTATGCGTTTCCTACCTTCTTAGTTTTACTATTTCATTCTTGTCTGCTTCATTTAGTTCAGAGCATGGAAATTTTCTTCTGCATGCAGGAGTGATCCTGACAGCTTGGAGAAACAAAACACTTGCACCTCAATTACCCATCGAAAATTTAAACACCTCTCCCTGAAATCTTTGTTTTATTCCTTTATGCTTAATGCTGCTTCTTCCCTCTCCTGCCTGCAACGTGTCCTGTTCACACGTTCACCTGTTGATGTGCGCTGCTGAGCTGGGACCTGCACACTGGCAGACTCCATCGCCCTTGTACCTTCTGAAATCCTTCGCTTCTTTCTGAGCAGTTGGCAGTCCATTTGAGGCTCCAGTAGTGAGATCGGACCTTTATTAAATTCTGGGTATCACTTTTACCTTCCAGCTCAGGAATGTTGATTTGAACTGTTGTCCCATAAATTTTGGGGGAGGAATAGAGAGAACAGCTCTGGACCACCTAGTCCTGAGTTTGTTTTGCTTTCTGGACGAATAGGTACATAGGTGGGATAAGACAAGCCCCGGTTGACTGGCAGCATGCTCTTGGCTCTCTTTCACAAAAAAAGTAAGTGAGATTTTTCTCTCTTATAACTAGATGTAGAAGAACAGCTGGTTTCCGTAGTTTTTTTTTCAGGCAGCAGTTGTTTTACTGAAATGGAAGAGAGAATTATCTGAAAGCTTGAATTAATTACTCTATTAGCCTTTCTTCATATCTTTTGGTTCGTTATAGCTGTCACCAGAGGGCATGTGGATGGAATCACAGCAGCTCTTCTGTGTGCGCAGCCGATTCTCACATCTCCCATGTTTACATGGAAAAAGTGAGGGACAGACCCCCTCCTCAATCCCTTCCTTTTTAAGAAGTTCAGGTCTGGGTTTCTTTGCATTGTCCACTAAATTCTGCCTATGATCTCACTTTCTTCTCTCCAGAGAGCTGCCACACCGATGTTTGGGTTTTTTTCATGCATACTTATAGGAAAAAAAAGGAAATTGAGAGTTTTGTTTACAAGGGATTTGTCTCTGATTTCTTCTGTATTTATTGCCTAGTTCAGGTCCTTGACTATATAATGTGGGAAAAAAACCTATTATTTTTTGGCTGTGGAATGAATATTAAAATATGATCTTAGGGGTGCATGTGGACAGTCTTTCTTCTGTAATGGATATCTTGAGACACTTTCTGAAGGTCTCCCATACTCAGTTTCCTGAAACACAAACTGCCTACTTCACCAAGCATGTGGTGTGTCAAATAGTAATCTTTCTGCTAGCATTGCAATTTTGAAAGCTTACTGCAGAGTCTAAATGTATTTTCTTCTGCTGCTTCCTCCTTTTCTTATGCCCACTCCAATATTGGCTATATTTTAAATTTTGGTTATCTAGATGTATATGTGCTCTTATCTCTATCTGTATATATCCCATGCGCATTATTTGTGTATGGTAATTGCCCTCCTTTTTTATTTATTCTTTTGATCTGTCCTTCACCTGTGCCTTCTATCTGTCATACCAGCTGTCTTGTGTTTTTTGAACTAATGGTGTTTATGAAAAGGGAGGAATAAATATCATGCATGTTGTGTTGATAGCATGAAACAAGCCTATGCTAAAACCTAAATGAAATGCAAGAAAGTAATGAACCTTCCAATGTCCTGTCATCTGAGGGAAGAAACTTTATTTAAAAAAAAAAAAAATATAATCTTGTTTATGACCAACATGGTACGTCAGCCTGGTGTTCTGTGAAAATCACTGCTGCCTGCTAGTGGAATTTGTATGCTCTTGCACTATATTCACAGTTTCAAACATTTCAGAACAGATTAGTTGTATTAAATTGCACTTTAGATTGTTAGTCTGCACTTTAGGCTGAAGAACCTCTGATTTTGATTCCCCCCCCCCCCCCCCTTCCTTTTCTAGCCCCTCTAGTAGGCTTATGTTGTTATCTGGTATGTTCTACAAGTACTTTATACTGACCAAATAATATGGGTACTACTACTGCTGGGAATGCTTTGAGGTTCATCTTCTGTCCATTCCCCCCTTACACTACATAGCCTTTTCATCTTCTGAAATGTGAATATCAGATGGATGATATTCATGTTTACTTTGTGATATGGCAGAAATCCATGATTGACTGTTTTAAAAATGTTTTGGAAAGGTAAGCATCTAATTTTGTCTACTGGCAGAGTGTCTGTTTTACGTAAATGCAAATTTGCATGCTGTATTTAGGTCTGCTCCACTGTGGACTGCATTGTGCAGTAGGACCGGAAGAATTTCTCCCCCATGGTCAAATGCAGGCATTTGTATTTTAGAATCAGGAGCGTCCCCTGGAAATTAGTGTTTGGCAGCTTTAGTGTTGACTATCACTTTCCTGTGCGGATTGGTTCAATGGGTTAAACGCCATAGAAAGGTTTGTTCCAGATCCTGGATATCCTTATTGCAAATTAAGTTGAGGTCTGTTCTTTGCTTTTCTTTTTTTTATTTCCAATAGTATGATAGATAGCAGCACAAACATTTAATCCAGTTGTCATCTTGGCGGGTCGGGGGAGAGAGACCTTGGTTGTGTATTTTTCATGGATCTGGTGCCGTCAGAGGTCTATGATGTCGTGTCAAAACCTGTGCCGGATCTAACAAGGCAGTTCACAGCAGCGGGGCTGTGCTGTAAAATCTCTTACAGACTTCCTTCTCCTCCAAAAGCAAACCTTTGAAGAGGAAGCAATGGTTAATGTATGTTTTATATAGGGAAACTGCTGGATAATAAATTGCAAGGTAAATGGTGTCGATATTTAAACCTCCAAACTTTTCTTGCTTTTGTACTATTGCACAGATGTGGAAAACAGCCTGTCAGAACAGCAACCCAGAAAAGCTTGTGGCTTTCAAAGCGCAGCTCCTCCTCGGAGAAGACGCAGTGCGTGGAAACAGTTTGTTTGCATGTGAGCACAGAAAACATTGCTGGGGTTAAGAAGCAGATTAGCCCGTCAGTGTTCTTGTGCAAGCCAGGAACGCGCTGGTGGCTGGCGTGCCAGGCTGCCCTGCGTTGGACAGTTGTCACGCTGGCACCACTCAGTTCCTCTGATTGGGTACTCTCAGCAACTGATTAAAAATGCTGATGCCGTTTCTGTGCTCCTTTCCACTTGGAGGAGAAATCTCTTTTCCCCACCCCCAAGCCCACCTCTAGGATGTAAGTAATGGTGCGAAGATGAAGATGAAAACAGTGCGGTCTGAGTGACTGGAAATACAGCAGTCTGTTTTAGCTGCAGTGTTATGTAGGAGTCGTCTTCAGACTTCTTACCTTTTGGTTTTTCAGCATAAACTGCTTGCAGGTTTTGGAAGGCAGTGAAAGGACTTACCATCTGTGTGTCAGTGTTTTCTGTGTATCATCATATTACCTTGCTTTTCCCTGGACAGCTGTGTTCAGAGCTTCATGTGGAAATCTTTCTGTTGAAGAGAGATAAAAAGGATCCTTAATCTGATTCTCTTTGGATCTTTCTATTTTTATGGTAAGTGAAGTGCCAGCATGTATTGGCTGAGCATAGCTTCTTTGCTGCAGTGCTCGTGCTCTCTCTCTCTCTCTCTCCCCCTCTCTCCTCCCCCCCCCCCTTCCCCGTCTGTTTTTCTCCCCCTATATTCTTAGATAAGCCTCGTGACCTTCACTCAATATCTAGTCATCATTTTCAGCATCTTCATAGCAGATGCTGTCTAACTAAAATACAAGTTTTCTCTTTATTTTGCTCTTTCCCCTCTCCGACCCGGAGCTCTGAAGTAGTGATTGCAATCTGAGTACTGCCTCTTTGTCCTTGAAACAGGAGGCTTAAGCATCGCTCATGATTGCCTGTGGTAGCAACGGGATAAGGTTCTGGGGAACTGGAATTACATATTTGTTAAAGGTGACTCATTTCTATAGGTCTGCAGCACTGTGCTGGAAGGGCACAGAAAGTCCCCTGCTTGACTAGCCATCTAGAAAACTCTGAAGCCCCTCAGTGTTCAAGTGTGGGGCATACATGTGGTTTGAGCCGATATTTGCTGTCATTGGCATAGGAAGGATGGGGTCTTCCAGCATTTTCAATATGAGCCTATGTCATCAGGTATTTGTAAGTTGGACCTTTTGCATCTTACAAGTGCAGACTGGCTGGGACAAGAAGTTACGGAACAGGCAACCTAATAACCCTTGTCCCTCTCTGGACTATGCGGTTGCAAATTCTTAGCCTTCTGCAGCGCTTTTACAACTATGCAGTAGAAAAGAAGCGCATTCAAATGTTTGAAAAATCTGTGCTTGCTTAATCCGTGCTCTAAGCTATTTTAACAGGTCTGATTTTGTAAATAGGAAAGGTCATTATTTAATCCACAGTAAACTGTGCCCTTAGACGTCTTTTTTTTTTCTAGTTTGTTGCATGAGATTTCAAGTAAATGCAAATATATGATTTCTTATAGATAGATATATCCCTTTGCTTTTGGTATGAGAGAACTACAAAAATACTTCTTTTAACTTAAATGTGTTTCATGTTGTGAATCCATTATGTGGATTGACTCTGCATAGCCCTTACACACTGCAGGAATAATAAAGACTTTACTAAATCTTCAAAAGTCCGCTGAAGGCATAGATACAACACTGGCTCAAACTCATCACAGGCTGGTCTGCCTTCAGAGCAAGGCAAAGAGGTGATGTGTTCTTACACCTTTGTTTTACTGAGGTAGGATAAGAATAAAGCTCTTATTCTGTCTCTGCATTGCCTTTTCTGGGCTTAAGCAAGAGATGCTGATGTTTCAAAACTGTTTTCTTTGTTTAATGTGTCTTACATTGTGGCTTAATAAAATAATTTTGTTGGTGATTTATCCTGTAATTCAGAGGGTTTTGCTTCACATGAGTTGTTTAGTTCAACAGAGTTTGTGTACCTCCTTCCCCCTCCCAAATGAGTAAAAACTTTCAGACACTGCAGTTATTTTAAATACCCTTCACTTCTTTTTCTGTACTTGGGTGTAATGTCTGGTTGTATTGACAGCATGTATGTGTGTTGGGGGAGGAAGCTCAGGGACCAGAGCAGGGCACTCAGCATTAGGCAATTGCAAGAGGCACTGAGGTACTCGGGGAAGGAGGAGGTTTACAGAGATCTGCAGGTAGAGGACTTCATGGTGCAGTGAGCTACCTGCTGCATTGCCTTCGTAAAAAAGCTGTAGTGGCCAGCAGATAGCCCAGATGTCAGTGGCCCAAGTCATCTTCCCCATCAGACCGTGTGTTTTGGCATCATGTTGCACCCACTGGTGCAGCTGATCCTGAGACCTGTTTCTCTCCTCACTGATGCGGTAAGGGCATGCTGCAAACCTGCCTCCCTCCCGCGCTCTGGTAGGCAGCAGATCTGTCTTGGCACCTGCGCTGCTCAATGAACTGGTTAAAAACATTTACCTCTAGATCAGTCCTCCCCACTGTCTGTTGCAAAAAGGCTTTGGCACTATGTAGGGTCTATGAATTAATTAATTTTTTAAAATGAGTAACAAAGGTGCCTGAGTTAAGTTCTCTTCCAGTTTCAGTAAGGGCTGACACAATGACAGCAGCAATGAAACTTTTTGCTGTGGAATGAGACCAGCAGGGGTCTTGTTAACACGCATGGAGAAGTGGTCCTAAGTGCCTGCAGGTTGTGACATTGCCTTGGGGAGACCAGGCTTAGACTTTTCTTGATTAAATGTAACAAGTAATTGTGTGTGTGTGCATCTGCATATGGAGCTGTTTACTGTACCATTTTGTTCCACATAAAAAAAACGAGAGGGTTTGCAAAATACGTGCACAACCTAAATAATTCTGAAGATCACACAGTTAAGTATGGTACAGCATGTTTTTATTTTTAAAATTATTATTATAAAATTAGGTATATCTGTGCCTTAAAATAACATACGTTCTTACCTCACGTTTAATCTAAAGGACTGTTTTCACTCAAAAAATGACTCATGTCTAAGTAAGACTACCTTGCAAAAGCTGATTTTTAACCTAAGTGCATAATCATATGTCTTTTTCAATGAAAGTTTAAAAGCCGAAGTCCATAATGTAATGTGATTTCTAAATAGCCTTAAGGCAAAAGGAAGGGAGGAAAAACAATAATCCTGAAGTATTTTCTCCAGTTTAAACCACATGAGCTTGCAATGGGATGTTTACATTTGGAACCTGACGTCTGTGTACTGCAACTGAGAAGTCTATGCACCTAAAATCCTTGTCAGCACATCCTGTTGCAGGCCCAGGGCTTAAAAGATAAAGATGCAATCCTCTATAAAAGCCTTGAGAGGTAGAGACACGAATGAAATCCCCCAAATAACATGAAATTCAAGTAGGTAGGAGTGCTTTTTATTTCTTGGGAATCCTGTGAATGCTCTGATAAGGGGAATGCATGCATAGTACTTCCTTGTTTCACAGCATGGTGTCATGTTAATGCCTTTGCAGGGTGGCTGAAGACTGCATAGAAAACAACTGCCGGGGGGGTGGGGGGGGAAAGCTCTGTTCCTTAGCCAGCCGAAATCATCCAATGGTCTGATGAAGTCATTGCATTTTTTTTTTTCCTGGGTATGTTCAGTATGCATTCTTCACTTGACTTGTCCGGAGAAGCAAGTTCTTTAAAGCTTTATACTCCACAAATATTCAATCATATACATTTATGTTGCAAATATAAAAGGGTATGTTTTTACAGAAAGCTCACTCATTTTCCATGCTGCTTCAGTAGTTTTATACTTTCTATCTGCTTATACCCTTTCCGACAAAACCTGCACAGGCAGCTATTGATTATCACTGGCTGAAGAATCCAGGCAGTGGATTAGCCGTGCTCCAACTTCCCTCTCTGCCCCAAACTGGAAAGTGATACTGGGATATGCATGACACAGAGCTGAAGTCATCAGTACCAGGCAGTGCTCTGGCTAGTGTTTTTTTTCAAAGTTCCTTCTGAAAACTGTTTACAAATGTTTTCAAAGGTAATGTACTACATCATATTTTTACAAAGCACGTGTAATTATAAGTTATAGTACACATATTCTATGTATATATTACGTGTTCTATTAATTGTGGTTTTACCTGGCTGTTTCTTCATACATACTTACCCAAGCATGAGCACACACGGATAATGAAAAGTTGACTGCAATTTCTAGGCTTTCTCTGTTATTCATAGAGCTAACTTTTATGGTTTTCCTGGACACGTTCTCTTGTTTAGTCTGCAGATTTTGTCCAGGATGATTTCAAGGACTTTATAGCTCTAATGTTGCAAATATTACAAATCTGTCTCTATGTGTCTGGAGACCTTAACAGGTGAGCTGTCTTCAGTCCTGCTACTACTTTTGCGGTTCTTGGATGTCTGGAAGTCCTGTGCGTGAATGCTGTGCTGCATAACCTGTTAGAAGTTTGGTGCTTTTGGGAAGCACTGGGCAGGCTGTTTGTGTGCTACATGCTTTCTCTGTATCTATGGGGAAGGATTAGCTTTCAGGCACTGTTAAATGTGTCTCGTGTCTTCTGTGCATATGCTGCCCTCTTAGTAAGTGCTTGCACTCTACGCCTGTCATATCTCAGGGGGAGTCATACTTTATGCATTTGTACAACTGTATAGTGCTTGTGTAGATCTGTCTGATTCTTCATGGAAACTGTGGCCTTTCAGTTCATGCTGTGCAGATTTACTCACATACAATTTCTGCGTAGGAAATACTGGACAATAAGGTGAGAGGTCTTCTGTACATTAAAGAACTTTTTCCTGCACAGCATAAGTCACAATTATGTTGTTCCAGATTCAATGTGGTAATAATGGACCAGCATTAGGCCTGCTTGCTTTGGGAAATAGCAAAGGGCTGAAGCATTCCCAAGGGACCACTCTGTCTCATAGACTTCTTTAGAACCTGAACATAAAATTTAATGAGAAATTTTAAAGGTAAAGTGTTTACTTTCAAGTGATTGTGGAAACATTCGTAGCCTTTTCTGGTGAAAGGTGTGGAGAGGGCAAAACTCTATCCTAAACTGACTCAACCAACTTTAAGTGGTCCCATTCTGGTAATCTGAGATTACTAGAATCAAGAATTTTGCATTGTTCTGTTTGCAGTATAAAGTGGAATAATAATCTAGTTAAAAGTTATGGGCTAATTCCTCAGCATCCCAGTGGAAGGGATCTTGGCACTGGAGCAAATGCAAATGTTCAATCTCTAAGAACAACACCTCTGAACAGGATGAATATCACCTAAGCGGCAATTAAATCCCCAAATAGGGGAGCTAATGGCACACCGTTTTCTGCATATTAATAGATTTTACTCTAGAAAAGCACAAGTCTGAGAGGATATTTTAAGGAAAGCCTCATGTTTCTCAGAGCTGTATGTAGACACTTAAAATGCTGCAAGGCCCATCTCTCAAAATACCTTCCCTTTACCACCTCAGGAAGAGCCACAGGAAGCACACTTCCAAATGTGCCTCCAAATACAGCCCTGAGAGAAGGCTGGTCCCCACCAGATGGTGAAGTTTGAACATGAATTCAGAGATTTCCAGACTCTGCCTTTACAATCTGACTGTCCAAAGGCAGGCTTGCTGTCCAAGAATTTTGCACAACTTGGTCCCTTAAAAGCCCATACTACCCATGGATAAATTAAAAAAAAAAAAAACAACCATGAATTATTCTGAAAGCACTCCCTGGAATCACTTCAGTATTGGTGTTAGCTCTTTGTACTGGTTGTTCCATGTCATTACTGAGCTAGCAGGTCATCCACATGAGATTAGAGCTACCAGCACATCTGGGCACCAGTCTGGCACCATAAAAACAGCCATTTTCAAGCAGTCAATATTTCAGTTGACACCAGTCAGGGTTTGAGCCACATCATGCTGGCCATAAGTATGTTCTAAGATCCCAGGATTATGAAGGTATTGATGATGATCGTAGGAGGTGGGCTCCTCATGCTCTCTGCAGAGGCAGAATAGCAGAAGTTAGCGCTTCTAGAGTGTGGTTTGAAACATGTCCGAAACCAGGACAGACAGATGTCCCAAATCTCCTTTAGGAGCCTATTGCTGTTTGATATGAAGCTAGGAAGAGCAGGCTTCTGTATAATTTATATTATCTGTATGGTTTATATCAGTACTGCTGGGGGATGATTGAAATGGATGCCTGTTTCAGGACAGCTTTTTTGATTTTGTCCATTTGCTCTGGTTTGTAGCCCCCTGCAGTATTGACATTAATTCTTTATTTTATATGGTGCTTACAGCCTTCAAATATAGAAAAATGATTATGCTTCCCTTCGTTTTTGGAGGAAGAAGTTAATTAACAAAAATCACTTCAGAAGAGCAAGACTGAATCTCCTCTGAGCCAGTTTGCTGTAGGGAAAAGCTAGCCTGGTGATTAGCTGTTTTGGATCACCAGGAGAGATATTCCCATTTCAGATCATTTTCTTTGACAAAACTGTTTTTCATTAAAATTAGGCATAATACTTCACACATGCTGTATTGGACTCCTGGAGACTTTTTCTAAACGAGCTTGTACCACTACTCATTTTCTAAATGAGCTTGAGAACCACTTCCTATAAAACGACAGCTGAAACCCACGGCTTTGTGAAGTCCATTGGTGTGTCTCCATGTGTCCTGGCAGACATGCAACCGCTCTCATGTTGTTCATCTACCCCCCAGGCTCATTTCAGATCTTTTCTTGTTTGTGCTCTGTGTCACTGTCTCTCTCACTGTTTTCCCTTGACACATACTTTTTTGCCTTTTCACATATTGATTTGCCTTCACATTTTTCTTAGTTTTGGTTTTCTTTTGTTGATTCTTCTTTGTTCCTCATAGAGATGGTATCTGTGTTGTTTGGGTTTTTTTTATACTGATTGTCCTCTTACTGTTTGTTTTTGTTGTTGGGGTTTTTTTACCATACTAGTTGCCACCCTATAATGTGTTGAGTCTAGGTAGACCCCTGCTCTGATTCAGTCCCTGGGGAACAGCAAATACTGTCTTTTCTAACTGAAAAGCTTGGGCTGCAGTCCCAATATATTGTGAAGCTTGTCTAGAAAAGTGGGGAACAAGAGGCAACAATAAGCAGGTGTAGCAGGACAAAAGGGCTGGAACCTGAGCGAAATAAAATGGCAGCCTCATTAGCTGCCTCTTTTCCTCAATGTGCTAGGAAAATAGTGTATTCCGTAGTTGTGGAATCTGAGGTTAAAGAACAATAATGAAGAAGAATTAGGCAGACGATACTGGTCAGAGTTGTTTCGAGCTCTCTGCAGTTTCATGCAGGCAACACTGCTTTGGTTTATGCTTAATGTTTTGAGGTTATTGCCATAAAGATTGTTTGTTTTAGATGAGAAGGGGAAAGTGAATTAAGTTGAAGGCTGCTCTGCCCTCAGGAGAAGGAAAAGAATACCTCTTCTAATTTTTTATTGTCCTTTGTTCCCATAGAAACACCTGCAGTATTTGATATTCTAACCTATGTCATTTAGATAACGAACTCTTCCAGAAATAGATGGGGGGAAATTCCTGATCCCACTTAAATTAAATCTAGGGTAGTCAAGCTTCTACCCATAGACTTTTTGTTTTGTGTGGTGCTAAGTGTTGATAATAATTGTCCCGTTTTTCTCTCTCTGCATCTTTATGTGGGCCACCAGGTCAACTTAAGTATAAGACATTATTTCTAACGGGTCACACTGAAATTGCTGTTGAGCCATAGACAGAATTTCCTTATTTTCCTTGATAATGTAGAATTTGTGTGATGTGGGTTTCAGAAATGTCTTGGCAAAGGATTGGATAACCCTCTGCTTCAGCACGCTTCATGAAGTTTACTTAGTTTACATTTCTAATAATGCTGGATTCTCAACCATTCTCATTAATATAGTATGGTAAAAACAACTTTTGTGAGGCTTACATCAGTACTCAATGCCCCATGGTGAAGTTGTTACTGCAACTTATCACTGCACTATTGTCACCAGAAACAGTTCTGCAAAAAATCTAAACATTCCTGTGTAAGAAAAATATGACTTTATTTTCCTTTTTTTTTTTAACTAAAAAGCAACATCACTCAACCATTTTTTGATTAGTACGGAGACTTATATACTGGCATACCACAACATAATTTATTTGTGACAAACTTCTAGGCCTAAATTATTCACTTGCTTTCCTTAAAGCTCAATCAGATCAGTGTTCAGGTAACTCTGCTGTTTTAATTCTGCCTCTTCTTCTTCAGCTTCTGTCTCTGATCTTACTCCTTTGAATTCTCCATTCTGTGCTTCTGCCACTTGCTGGACCTCCTGTCCTTTGACTCTCTTCCAGGCTCTGCTCCATTCCCCCTCTAGCATTTTTTTCTGCTCCTTCTGTTCTTTACCTGCTCCTCAAGGCTATTTCGGGGTCCAGGTGTCCCACTCATATCCCGGTGTTTTTTTTTTTCCTCAAGTTCTGAGCTGTGAAAAAATGAACTCGGTCAGACCACTGACTTAAGGTACTTCAGCAGTGCTTGTTGTGCAGATTAGCGTTCTTTGCAACAGCAATAGCAAATAATGATTTTCCATCAATTGTTTGAGAAACGATGCAATGAGGGTGTTAAAGGTCACATTATAATGTAGAGAAGTATCAGACCAGAAGTGCAGTGTCAGATTTCAATATGATAATCTCATTTCCTGAACTTAAGGTAAAATGTTAGAATTGAAATTTAGTATATGCTGCAGTGAGGATACTGTATGATAGGCCTGTGCTTGTCCTGGTGCTCCTCATGTGAGATTGGTTGCTGAATGGTATCACCCCTGCTCATGAGTTATGTTGAGAAACGAAATCGTGAGGAGAAGGGAGATAGGTTTGGGATATGTGCTTCATTTCAGTCCCAAGAGGGAGAAGAGTGAGAAGCAGCGAGATGGATGTGGCACAGATTCACTGATTTTTGGCGTTTTGCTTCAAGATCAGGTTGTGAAGAAAGAAACTTTGCACATCTGAGAATTACTATGTGCTTTCAGCTACCATGAGATAGCATGACAGTTACTGCACAAAATCTTGTTCATTGTCAAAGATTTAAGTGTCTTGCTCAAGATCATATAGAAATTTTGTGTCTTAGTTGAAGTCGGGACTCTTGAAACCCATGCCAGTACCCTGCGCATGCCAGGCTAGCCTATTTTTTCCACAGGGACAGTATAGGGGAGAAGGGAATTTCAGAACAGATAAACTATGTTCAAATAGGCAAGGTAAAGAAGAAAACTTACAATCTTCTAGGTTCTAAACCAGATAAAAGTCCTCTGAGAAATTTTAACAAAGAAAAAATTATCATATTGTTACAGAATGCGGAGTAATAATTAGGATATTTGCTAAATAACTTTGATATCATTGCTGCTTGTCATTGCCCGTTTAAAAATTCAGTTGTTTGCTTTCCAGGGCATAGCATGACGTCTGGTTAGATTTTGATGTGCTCTGAAACTCTCACTTGCTCTCTGGTTGCAGTACACTCCAGGCTAAGTAACTGGCAATTGACGTGGTGTTTCTGCTTTGCTGTTGTCAAACATATGTCCTCTTTACTTTATAGACTCCAGGGGAAAAACATGTTCTGGGGCCACACTGTTAGCGCTTACATCTTTTGAACTGCATTTTTAGAAACATCTGTAAGCCTGCAAATAGATTTTATACCTCAGGTATGGCTTTGTGAGTACTTCATTGCATTCTTGGGTACTAGCACTGTGCAATCTGGATATGTTTTATTATACTAAAAAGCATAGGAGGGTGCAGTTTTGAGTATTTAAGAATTAATAAATGCCAGAATTTTGGTTGGCTGCATTTATGCATTATCCTGGAGACTTTAGTCATGATCACATGCAGTGTTTTTCACTGAGTTCTCCTTGTTTCTTTTTTTTTCCTTGTTAAGTAGTTTGTTCTGTCTGATAGTTAGTGTATATGATTCAAACCATGTTCCAAATAAAAAACAAACAAATATTTCTTGATAGACATTTTTATGGCAATTGCCAGAACTTCTGCTCATCTCTAGATGGCAAATAATTTTTCTCCACAGAAACCATGAGTTGAGATGATATTATTTCCCCTGCTGATGTTGTCTGTTCTTATTACTTTGTAGATAATGAGCTGAGGTTCGGCATGAAGGAGAGAAATGCTCACTAGCTTAGGCTGCTAATGCGAAATGCCAAGGGCATGACTTTTTCTACGTCTTTAGCACATTGACCACAGCTGTGAATGCCACAACTTTGATTAATCAGGTGTTGTAAGCTGGGTGCTTGGACAGTGACATACACCCACTGAAGTCGCTTTCTTGGCAGCACTGAAGGCAGAGGTGGGTATGCGATCAAGTACCTCAAATTAAAATTCAAATTCTTTAATCCTGAGACCAACGTTTCTCTTCACGCAATTTCAAACTGTGTTTCTGCATCCACCTCCCAGTACAGCTTCCCCTCTGCGCTGAGGGTGGGGAGAGGCCTCGTGGAGCTCATGGTTATCTCAGAAGCATGCGCCCCAAGCGCACACTGAGGATAAAATTTCTGTGTGGTTAGGAATTAAAACCCATATCATATTGCATAAGCACAAAAGTGCTGAGTGTATTTCACAGATGCAGCCTTAATCCTGGCACTTCTTTAGGTCTGATGGCTTGATATTGCAAACTCGACAGTCTTCTGTTATAATTGTATTATATGTCAACACCTAAATATTTTAAAAAACAATATAAAATCCAGAAATTTCATCTTCTGATATTGAGAAAAATGTTGGCTATATATGTAGGACAGATATTTAAGAGCTTAAATTTTCTTTTTCCTGGGCTTGAGCATAGTGTGGAGTCAGTCTGGTAGCTGTGGGTATCATTCCACAGCTGGTAAACCAGTCAGGAGGGGGAAGTGCACCTTTTGCTACAGAGCTCCCTAATAATCTGTTGAGGGTAGTTTAACGGAAGAAAGTGTCCTCTACTGCCACAGGCCTTTCTACCTTGCTATTAGGGTAATTCTTCCTTCTTCACAATGCAGTGTGGCTGGTAGCCATGAGATCCCAGCAGAAGAGAGTGTCTCTGCTCTTTTACTCTCGCTGTTGCAGTGACCCCCTTGAGCTATAAGAGGGACAAATGCAGGGGATAAAAAATTGCCATTGTTAAAGTGTTCTTGACCACCGCAGCACGATGATATTTTCATCCAGTCAGCAGGAAGGAACAGGGTAGGAGCACAGCATGGCGAGGGCAGGGGGATCTTTAGAGAATTTGGATGCCAAACTGCAATAACTGTAACTGTACATGAGAAACACTCTTTCTGAAGCTTTTTTAATGTGAAGAATTTGATAAGCCTGCCTGAATGGGATAATGAGCATCTATCAAATATCAAATCCCTGCTCTAACATACGGAGAATATTATTCTTTTTTGGCATATGAAAGTACATTTCTTCTCTCTTTTGTTATCCTAAGCAACTGAGTATCTGTTGCTTTATAATTAAATAAACCAAAGTAAAACAAGCAACTCAACTAACAGTAAAAGCTAGAATCAACTGTTTCACCCAGAAGATACTTTGCCACATCTATTGTTGAGAGAAAAAAATTAAATAGCTTATAACTTTAGCTAACTTTTTTTTTAATATAATATCTGTCTTTCTAGATACAGATACATAGATGTTGATAGCATACATCTTCAAATTTTCAGAATTGACTAGTGGCTAAGATGTTATAAAAGAGCCTGAAATATTTAGTGTTCTCTCTCTGAATTTTAAGCAAAGTTGCTTTTAAATATGCTAAAGCAGATGTCCCAAGTCAGAAATGGCATTTTAAATTTTGAGGCACCTCTGTTTGAATGTGCATGGCTAGTGTTTTTATAGCATATTCACTGATCTGGTTAATACTTGGAAGCTGCTATTTTAAAAGAAAAATCAATGTTGATTAGCTATTATGTGAGCACAAATTTTATCTTTACAGTTTCAGTGTTATAAGTAAATCCAATTAAATTGTGAAAATGTTTTCATTCCACCCCATGAACATAGTTTTTAATAAAGGACATAATATAAATAGTATAATTGCAATTGGTCAAGTCCAAAAAACCAAAAAAATCTTCTCCTGTCCTGTTTTAGGTGTTGTCAATAAAGCAGCTAATACTTTACTCGTGTGCCCTTGAAAATAGCACAGGCATTACCCTATTTCAGAAGCTTTGCCAGAGGGTCTGGCTGGTGAGCCGAGGTTATGGGAATGCAAATTTTGAATCAGCAATGCCTGCTAAATGCTGCTGGAGTGCCGATGGCAGGAAGATGTCACAGCGTGGTGTCCTACAATCCCTGGGGCTTTGTGGGGATTTGTCACCTGCGCTTTGCTGTCCGAGGGCAGGAACAAGAATTGCATTTAATGCATAATCCCAGGAAAGGGCCTGACCCTGTCTCTGCCTGTTGGGCGTCAGTATACACCTTACTCTGACTCCAGCTGAAGGAAAAGCAGGAGTTAAATTTTCCATGCTTTAAAATAATTTCTTTCAATAACTTTAGATTCTTTCTAGATTGAGATATATCAGTGGATGTATCATGGGTTTAATATACTCTGAAGCCAAAAACAGAGAATTGCAGAGCTCAGGAAACAGTACTAAGGATATTTCTCCAATCATCCTTTACACTTAAAAGTGGAATGTATCCTTTAAATGTTTTTACATGTAATCACACTAACAATTGTGTGCTAAAAATACTGACCCTCAGAAGGTGGAGGCAGCCATTTGCATAAATAGAAGCATGGAGAGCAAGATGGTAGGTTTAGTTACTCTACATGGCACTTTTTAGACAGTAAGTACCTAATTTTGTGTCAAAGAAATTAGAGACTTGCTGATTTCCACTGAAGGATATACAAAATGCTTGTTCTTCCACAAAGAACATTTCCTTTCAGCATAAGCAGGCACTTATTAATTGATCTAGAAAAAGTCAGGTTTACGACCTTAAATACCTACGCAAAGGGCGACTTCTGTGTTGAATTTCACGCTTTGGGAAAGTCTGGAGAAGTTTTTCCTTACTCATATGAAAAGTCTGACACATCACTGATATTATACCCTATTAACTGCCAGATGCTGAGCACTTTGGTGCAATGCTAATCCTTCTGGGTTTAGTATTGCTGTTCTGCTGAGCAAGCTCAGACTGCAAGTGAGATAAAATAATTCAGAGGCAGGTGCTTTCGATAAATGGAGTCATGCAAGAGACATTGCAGATCTTCTGATCTCATATAAGAACGTCAGTAGGAATTGATGTAATTGAAAATCTTTGAAAGAGTGAAATAGAATCTAGTGTTGCAGTTTGTCAGGAAATCAATTATACGTAGAAATGCATGCTTTACATTTTCATTCTGCTTTTGCACCAGGGTGTTGCCTGCCTCAGGCAGAAGCTGCTGTTCGGCTGTAGTCAAGAGCATCCCTGTGGTTGGAATTTGCAGCCTGCAGTGATACCTGTCCAGTTGATTTTAGAATAAATTTACAAAAAAGTTTAAAATTCAAAGCCTGACTTGGTGTAATATTTTTGATTGTAGTCACATCTTCCTTCATGGATTGGTATCAGTTTTTATAAAGTACATCTTATGATTTCGAAAGTTTTAGTAAATGGTCCGTACAATTAACAGTAGCAGGGAATGAATGAGAGCAAATTAGGTTTGTTCCAATTCCTGCTTATCACATTAAGTGCATCCTAGTTTCACTCTTCTGCTTAATTTGTCTCCTTTATACAAAGACAGTAAGCATTGGAGACGAGATTTTTGTTTTTTAAAAGTATGAGATGTCTAGCTCCTGGGATTGTAGGATCCTGAATGCTGTTGGGAACCAAATAATTTTTTGTGGCTGGTGCAGATTTCTGAGCTCCTAAAATTTTTTAGGCTATTTTGGGTAATTGCAAAGTTTTGGTAGAGAAATCTCCACTGCTTACAGAAAGCCCCAAATAATACAAAGGTCAGCACAGCAGCCTGTGCAGTGGGGACAGGGATCGAGTCATTCTGTATCTGGTTTGGACAATGGACGGTTGCCTGAACTAGAAATTCCTTGTGGAGCTAAGACTTGAAATATATCCTTGTTTCCATGCAAATTTTTACTCATTCTGATTCCCAGTGTTTGAAGAGGAACGACGCTGCTAATGCAGTAGAAGTGAACGGCAGTAACAAGTGGAAGTGTGAATGATGAGGAGTAGCAGGGTCAAGAGTTTTCTCAGCAGAGTTTGCAGTTTGTGAGCAGTGCAGAGCATGGAGCTTGGATCTTACTGAGGACGTTCAAGAAATCAGGTAGATGGAAAACAGGCAGAGTTTTTTAAATTTCTCTTGCCCACGCTGGAAGGATAACTTATAGCTGTTGATTAGCACTTACTTATGGTGATGATTGGGTCTCACTCCATAGGTCATCCAGCCCCCTGGAGTTTCTGGGACTCCTCCTGGGCTAAGAAGCAACCCAGCCTCCTGTGCAGCCCCAGAGGCAGGACACGTTCTGATGCATACCAGCATAGTCTGCATGGAGCAGTTACCCGCTGTAGGGAAGGTATATAAGGCCAGGAAATTCAGAACTGTGTCGTTTTGTGTTTAATTAGGCTTTTATATCCCTTAGGGTTAAAAAAAAAGGGGGGTGTGTGTTTTTTCCCCTCCCCTTCCTTTAGAAAGAAATGTGTTTTGTTTTAACAGGGAATTGAAGGTAGAGAGCAATGAACTAGGATAGGAAGTATGTTTTAGGTATAGCATTTGCACAGAAAAATTGCAGAAGTGTGAATGAGGATAGGATATAGTTTACTGAAACTTGCATTGTTCACTGCTGTGAAGCTCTAACTTTTCCTTGACGTACGTTTTTCTCTTTGAGAAGCATACTCAAGCCAGCACAGAGAAATAATTAGGTTATTACAGTCAAATAAATGGTCTACATCTTCATGTTATAATTATAGAAGACCCTTGGATTTTATGGGCTCTAAATTCTATATTGAGTTTGAAGGCTAAGTTACTAGAAGTTAACAACGCCTTACTTAAAGTTTATGGAATGATCAACTAAGAAAAGAAAAAAGTAAATGCTGTTTTACTTTAATAATAGCATTATTTCAGGATCATTGGATGGAACGAGCCCTGAATTAATAAACAGTTTAATTTGACAATTAATTTTTAATGCGAGACATTCATTTGCAGACAGAAAAATCTCCTCGATTCTAACTAGCTGATTCCCTGGAGGGAATTCCCATAGTTGTTTGTGTTACGGTTTCCAGAAGATTAACAAGGGGCAATGCCTAATTCAGAATTGAAGTGGGGAGTGTTTCTTGCCATGTTAAATCTGTGAGCAGCCTGGGACTGCCTGGTTTGTATCAGTGGAGTCTCTGAGGAGCCTTTGTGAGGACTATAGTGTTTAGGAAATTGCAAACAAAGAGCTGATTTACCACAACATGAAACTGAGGAGAAAGGTGTCCATCTGTAAAGATATTGATGCCGACCATGCTTAGATGAGATAGTCCTGATGTTTGTTGACAACCCACAGGTGAAGCTACCTTAGTATGAGCAAAAGTGCCATTCAAACTGGACAGGCTCAATGCTGATTCAATCCTGTGTAAATCAGCATTCAACTTGTGCAGAATTAATTTGAACAGAATTTAAATAGTGTCATGAGGAAGCTAAGCTCTTTTTTTTTTTTCCCCTCATGGACATTTTTCAATATTATCCAAAACAAGGTTTGGATTGTATCTCTTACTTTATTTAGTGTTTTCATTTTTATACTGTCATTTGTGAAAATAAATATGTAGGAGCAAACCTGACACTAAAAAACTGTGATAAACAACATCAATGAAAAACATTTTCTTTCCATAAACAGCTCATAGTATCTGGAGAAGAGTTATACCTTTTTATATCTCTGCTTATGCAGTGAATAAACTAAAAAAGGGAGAAAACTGGAAGACAGTTATGCAGTTTTTAAAAATAACATAGTTCCCACACCATGACCTTATCACAATCATAACAAGATAGTATCAGAAATATAAAATATGAGTGCTAGTTTCAAGACAAAGGGTCTTACAAATTGTCAAAGTGATGTTCTTGAAAATCTAGATTAGGTGAGCATTTCACAGAGCACTTCTCATAAAAATTGCGTTTTTTCAAACTTCTCTCTTTGACTATAAGAAATAGTTTGGGATGATCATATTTAAATAAAATTCCCATGGATATGATGCTGGCTTGCAACTTTCCAAAGAAAAAGAAAACAAAATATAGACATTTAGGCAAGGAATATAGGTAGTGGTGAAAGAGTTTTTGAACTGCTTAATGAAACTCCATGTGAGATGTGTCTAGATACATAGGATTTTAGAGGAAAATCCAATACCCACCGGGATGTGATATATGCAAAAATCAAGGAAGCCCATCACTGGGACCCAGCGATAGGTACAGTAAGTAGTCTCTTGTTCAGGAATTCTTCCCTAAGCATGGGCAAGAAATTAATATGATTTGAATCAGTTTCTAATAGAGTTTGTAGTGTGTGTTTGGTTCTGAATAGCTGCACTGCAAACTGACCAGAATCCTTACCCCGCTGTTGAAACCCAAACCAAGAGGAGCTGTAGGGCCACTGCACAGGCAGTCTGCAGACTAGGGGAGAAAAGCAATGGCTTGGTGGAGGTCTGTCCACTTTGGGTAGCTTATTGTGTTATGCTGAGATAATTTATTTGGGTTCTGTTAGCCAGAGATAATGAATGTAGAGACAGTATACAGTGCTGTGGGTCTGTAGACTTCACGAACAACTCGGACAAAACTTCTTCATTAATACCACAGTTACATCAAACAGAATGAAACTGTGTCAGTAACAGGATGGTGACAAAACCATCCTAGTATATCTGCAGACACAGGAAGATCCTGAATTTTTAAGTATGGGCTTCCTTGGGCTACTTTAATAGAAAGCAAATATTTTCAGGCAAATGCATTGTTGGTAGATTTCTTTAGATCGATTTCCCATTACAATGAGATCAGTGCTTTGAACTGTAGTGAATCACTGTGTTTTTTCTTAATTATTTAACTACTCTCTTATTTTAAATACTTATTCTAGAGAGAAACAGAAAATGAGAGAGTGAACTGATCTCACCATAGTATATCTGAAGGGTAGGACCTCCTTTCTGATTCTGCCAATATTTTGCAGCTTGACTTTTGGTCAAATCACTTGGGCCTTGCCTGCTACTTTGCTGATTAGGCTCAGTTACAGCCATTGCTGTAACTGCACCAGATCCGTATAGGAATAAGCAGCACATGCAGGCCAGATACAGCTTTTCCTGTTCATCTTGTGAGGATCCACCAATAATGCCACACTGATGACTGAAACATAGGCAGCCCTTCATATCTTCTCTTCTTTCTCATGTGTAAAATAAATTGCAGGAGAGGTTTGAAAGACGGATTAGCCAAAGTTTGGAAAGAGATGATAAATGTATATTCGAAGTTGTAAGTTTCTATTGAAATGTACTTTGGTTCTAATTTTAGGGGAAAAGAGCACAAGTTTGCTTAATTTAATTATCTGACAACAAGTATTGTTATCTGCAATAAGTTTACCTGATCAGAATTTAGCACCTGCAGTAGGGTATGGGAATGAGAGTCGGAAGCAGGGCATTGGTGATGAAGCAATATGCAGCATGCAGGTTCAGCACTGTACACTGTGCAGAGTACAATCCTCAAGTTTAAACTGGAGTTTATCACCTCACTTTCAGTGCATTTTTACTTATGTTTGCAAGTGAGTTAGAGAAATGCTCTGCTGTGCTGTCAAACTAATGACATCCAAGAACTTACTGAGCTTCTGATAAAAAGAAATTGAAGGTCACTTCTTCAGATCAGTGGGTTTATCTCTAATCCAGTGCAGTAAACTAAATTGAATGTGTATTTTGCAACAACAGCAAAAGTTTCAGAAGAGCTGGAGCGTAGTGTCTTATCCATTGCTACAATAATACACATTGGAGAGAACCAGGACGAAAGGCCCTAAGATTTCCATGATGTTTTAAAACTAGTGAACCTCCACTAGGAGAACGAGATTTTGCTTTCTCATTCAACTTAATGTTTGAGCTGTTCTGACAAATTCACTCAAAGTCAGGTGCTGTTTATGGCCATGTAGTTGCTAAGATCTCCATCACTACATTATTCTTACTGAGGAAGATATTGAAGGCACTGTCTTCATCATACTGTTGTATTCTGAAAAATATATCCAGGGGCACGAGCAAGCAAAACGTCTTTTACAGCTGAAGCCTATTGCTAAAGCGTGAACAGATTCCTGTCTTCATAAGGAGAAATATTTAAAGTATTGGTCCAGATTTTCTCAAGTCCCATTCTTTGCTTGGAAGACAGGTAAAAACAGTGGGAGGAACGGTTCCCAGTTCTTGCACTGGCCCATCCTGATACCTGACTTAGCAGGCCCCTCTTCTTCATCAACGCCTGCAAACTGCAGGCAAGGATTTCTGCCTTCCGCTGTAACCCATTGCCTCTGCCCAGTCTGTACAGGGCATAGCGTTGGCTATCTTCCTGCCTGCTGAGCATTCCTCTCCATTGCTGCTGATCTCCATTTGGCAGCTAGGACCAAGTTATGTCCTATTTGTACTTTTCAAATGATGCCGAGGGGAAAGAACTGACACTGCGGATTTATGTTTAGTTTGGTCAGGACCATTGCAAAGCCTGGCTTTTCTGCTCATTGACAACACTGATGACAGAGGTTTATTCCACAGGGGAGTGCTGCTACCCTAGGGGCTGGTCCAAAACATTTCTTACTCATTCCCAAAGTCAATTAAAAAATTAACATCATGGCTCTTATCAGTGCACGCGCACAAAAAAATAAAATCACTTGGAACGCGGTGCAGTTAGCTGCTATCTGACTTCTCTTTATATGCTTAAAAGGGTGAGCAAAACAAAGGAGCACATTTCCAGGCTCTAGTTGAGTATAACACATATGATAAGCTTATGTTTCAGTTTTGGATAGGAGTTGGTGGTTATTGCATTCATATTTCTGAAGCCTTGCTGATCAGCAAGGAAACACTGGCAAAATTTCAAAACAAGGCTGCTTCCCTGGGAAATGGTTCCTCTTGTGTCAAGCGTTGTCAGGGTAGCAAGGAAAGGGAGTTATGGGCAGTAAAATAAGGAGAAATTGACTCTGTTCCGCTTTAAATCTTTTTATTCATATTTCGTTGTGGCAAAACACTGTTGTGAAGCTCCAGACAAAATGATCTGTGATTTTTATCCTCCTCGGTTACTTTTGCTGGCTTGGATGTTTTAATGTGTTGCCCTAGAGGCAAAGATGGTTGGAGACATTATGGTACTACCTATGAAAGCATCCACAGTGTAAAGACCAGTTTTCTAAGCCAGTTCATGCAAGTGAGTAGACCTAACAGAGTAGTTAGCATTTATGGGCCTGTGTTTCTGGGGTTTTTTTTTTGCTGTTTGATTGTGCATTGCAGCCTGCCCAAGGCTGGAGGTCACCTTCCCAGTGGTAGATGAAAAACGACTGGTGGTTTTAACCCTGCTCCAGTCATGTTTAGTACCTATGTGGTCTAAACCAAGAACTCGAGAGCTGCCAGAACATTGGCATGTCTCTAGTTCAGAGCCAATGAACTTGAACATTGGTGCAGCGCTTAATCCGTGACAGTTTTGACATCACTGGAGGTGGCCGACAGGAGGGAGGCAGCAGTAAAGCACCAGGAAGCCCCATCTATTTCCATCTGGATTGTTTGGCTGCTCAGAAATGCAAGGCAACTGGTTTGGATAGTGTAAGATAACAACAATCCCTTTCGCTTCATGGGGTATTTGGGACGGTTTGTAAGCTCTGGGAAAGTTCTGCAAGCACTTGATAAAGCTTCAATTAAGTGTTCATCTTGCAGCCAAGCACTAAATTACGTGTCTTTTCAGGTCACTAGCTATTTGCTGATTAAGCTCTGCTCTCCATTTTGAAAGGATTGCTGTCATTGAATCAACTGCTATATCTCCTGGTAGCTGACATAGCACCTTCTCCCGTCCCTATGGTCTGCTCAGCTCCAAGCAGGGAAACCACAGGAGCAGGAAACATGCCTGCCTGATACACCGCTGGGAGATGAGGACGCATCCTCCCAGCTAATTCCCTTCCTGACTCCTCTATGCATGGTGAGGTCCAAGGAATCACTTCCATATAATAAAATTTGTGCTTACTGCATAAGTATTGCAGCATGCATCAAAATTTTACACGGGCATAAATTCAAAAAATCATTTTGCTAAATGAGAGTGCTGCATCCAGCTGTATCCTATCCAGGACAGCCGCAGCTGCACAGGGAAGGCAAGACTCGCAAGATCACAAAGCAGGATTCGTGCAGGAGAACAGATAGTGAAAAAAGGAGTCAGCACCACTGGGAAACAAACCATACACAGAGGGCTGTGCAGTGCAAACAGAATAAAACTGCTGACTAGACAGAAAATATTGTTTTTTCCTCTAATCCTGCTCATCTTCAGTAATCCCAAGCACTGCTTGGGGCAATGCTAATTTAATATATATAGCAGTGTAATTACAGAATGTCTCCTTACCCCTAAAAACGAAGGTCCTGATGGAAAACCTGAGATTATCAAGTCAGTACAGTAGATTAAGCAAATCTATGAATGATTACAAAGTGGAGCAGAAAGTGCTAATCAGACCATTTCTTCATCTACTGCATCGCGTTTGTCAATGGGCTGCTCTTAGTGCTATAGAGAACAATGAAGCTTCCTCATGATACATCTATGATGATACTTGAGAAAATAAGGCCTTTTTTTAACCCTTTGAGGTGATTAGTTTATTTCTTGGGAGGCAAGGTCTATTTTCCCGTGTGACATTGTCAGAACTTGCAAAATTACTAACACCTTGAAGTGATCCAGTGCATGCGGAAATCCTTTTTTGCTGTTGGCGCTTGTTTCTCGTCCAGTCCTGCAGGTTGTCAGTGTAATGGATTTAAAAAGAGACAAAACCCCCTTATTGATCCTTATGGCTTCACACAGCAGTTCTTAGTGTTGTCAGAAGTGTAAGAATCAAGATGGGGAAAGGAGAACAAGTAACAGAGAATGGCTCATATGAACTGTCCTATATTTGCCTCAGCTGGCAGGACTCCTTTTTTCTGGAGTCTTTGCTCTGAGCCCAGGAGAAAGTGGGTTTCTTTGTCCTCCTTATTCTTCTCTGCAAGATTTCTGCATGCAGTTCTGAAGAGTCCTGGGACTTTTTCTTCCTGCTACCTTGCACTGAGCTGAAATCCCTTCTGCCACCACACACCCCTGGGCGAGAGACACGGGGAGGATCCCTTCCCCTCTGAAAGCCCAGTCCTGAGGGTGGAATGTGGCCCTTTCCACTCCACCAGCCTTGCAGAGAGCCAGAAAAAGGAGGAAACAGGATGCCTAGCATCTCAGAATAAGCATTTCCATGCAGGGAGTTATTTTGGGAAGAGCTGTTCTCCCTCTGTAGAAGAGCTCCCACGATGCACGTTTATGGAAAGAAATGATCATCTGAAGTCTGTGGGGCTACTTTTGTAAGTCTTCAGCTGTGAACGTTTAGGCTGCACTGCCTATCGATTTTTGTCTAGTAGCTGTTAGACCTGTAGTCAATCTTGCGTTAAGCGTATTTTGGTTGATGTTTCTTGCCATTATGTTTTCGGTGTTACTTTGGTATTTGAACATCAAAATTGAATATAGTGCTGTGAACAGAATAAAGTATTCTGCTGCAAGGAACTTGTAGTCTAATTCAGGCACAGTGGCACACAGGCATGCATAACATACAGGATAAGGATGCAAATTCAAAGTAATAGAAGTGCCTGGGGAAAAATCAGTGCTGCAGGCTAATTTACTTACTCCTAGCAGCTAGGCTGCAGAACATAGGGAAAATATTAAACAATACAAAAGATGACTTTTCCCTTTTGTTTTTCTCTTCTTTCAAGATGTTAATTCCTGATGTGTCATCAAATAGAGGGGAAACTCCCAAAGAAAACAGAGAGAGAATAAAATAGGGATCCTCTCTATGTTCCTGTTTTCTGAACTGGAGCTGAGAAAAACTAATTGGAGATTTCTTTTTTTGAGTATGCCTTGTGAAATAAAAACTTCATTAAAAAAACAAAACAAGGTGGATTGAGCCTGGATTACAAACCAGTATTGATGAATTTGAGCTTTGTTGGCAACATACTGTGAGGTTTTGAAAAAATATTTAGTCTGTATTTGAGACTCTGTGTTTGTATGTACTTGTAAAATTGAGACATTGGCCATTGCTTATCTCACAGAGTGTAGCTGCTGACTGATGAGGTAATGATCATACAAGGTAAATACCAGGGGTACAAAAAGTGAATGAATCCAGATTTTAATCTGTTCCCAATCTAAATGTCTAGTGGAGATCCAGGCGGTTACAGGCATGAGGAAAACATGGAAAGCAGTGATCCTCTAGAGTTTGCTGTCATTCTTTTACTTTGCATTTACACTCTCATCTAAGCCTTGATTTTGTGCCATTTGTGGTTCTTCTGTTTCAGGAGTGGTATCCAACATTTCTTAGGCCCAGTGCATTGTCTTTCAGTACTGAAAGTATTTGTGGGTCTAATCCACATTTCATTTAAATGGTCAGTGATGGCAGTGAAGGAATTGTCAAACATACCTTTGTGTACCAAACTCATTAACATCATATGGCAATTTTGTCCATGATATTGATCCTTCAAACTACAGCTGTGTCCAGCAGTGAGTGGAAAGTCAGAAGAAACAGAAGGAACACATCCAAACATGCGTGGACAGAGAACTTCTTTGCAAACTTGCAGGTGGTGGCTGCAAGTCCTGACACCAGCTGCTACTCTGACATGTAGTGTCATCTCAAAGAAACCACCAGCTTCTCAGGAAATATACTGGTGTCAGGTAAAGAAAATTATTAAATACAGGACAGTTTTTGAAGGGTAACCATCTGAAATGCAAGTAGAGTTATGCACACACAGACATACAAACGCTTGCGTACCTGTGGATTATTTAAACATAGAAGCACAGAAGAGTAAATTAATTTAGTTAATTCCAGAGAATTAACTAATTATTCTAGAGAAATCAAGTGTACTGGTATATTAGCATTTTGATAATCTACAACTGAGACTACACACTGAGAGTCAAGAGCTGTTTTAATTATATTGGTGAGCCTGCAACTCTGACTCTTGTGGTAGACAAGCTATTAGCATCACACAGCCTTGAACTTTTTTACTTTTCCGAATATTCTGATTTTCATTCTGCTAGATCTACAGGTTGAAAGTGATAAATTTAAGGAAGCTGGATGGACAGGTCTTTACAGTAGCTGTTCTGGACTGCCCGTAGTCTTCTAGTGTGACCATAGGAGTATTACAGAGGCTGTGTGCATCTAGTAGAATAAGGCCAGTAGCTTTTCTGTCTCATGATTTTTTAATGAGGATAAACCCATTAAAGCCTTTGAGACATTCAGATCCTACGGGGCCGAGCCATATACCTCTTTAAGATAGATTAATGCTGGGAACATAAGCAGTATATCTTTCTGTGGTATCATTTCATGAGGTTGCAATAATTCTGTGTTATCTTTTTTAAAATGTAGTTAACATAAGTTGTTAGAAACCCCACAAGATATCTTGTCTATTCGTATTTTCTTTTGCGCACTTGCCACTTCACATATATCATGTTGTCAGTGAAGTACTCCCACCTTCCCTCAGGAGTAACAATGTTTTATGACACTCTGGTCAACAAATGCCAGATGCCAAATAATGATTTGAAAGTATTCATTTTCTTTTGCATTTCCAGCACAAGTGGCAGCATCACACCATCACATTTTTCTGTCAATGCACTGGTAAGTATTTTAGCACTGTGAAAACTAGAAATTGAAGAACAAGTGGATAAATGTTTACAAATACCTTTGAAAACAGCAGAGTTGTCTGTCTTTTATTTGATTAAGACAGTGTTTTAGAAAAGCAGAGCTCCCAGGTCTGTATCTTTGGAGATTAAGTAAATAATCTGATTCTCAAAACAGCCAAACACTTAGAGGTGTCCACAGGCTTCTGCAAGAGAGCTGTTAGCTCTGTACCACGGGCGTTTCAAAGACCCAGTCTTGCAGTCTGAAAACAGTGCTCTTGGCAAATGGGGGCTGAAAAAACTGTACCCAAAGTTAACAGATTTTTTAAGTGAGATCAAGACAACAAACAACCACCACAGACTCTTTAGCAGCCAAACAAATGCCCATCTGGTTCTTTGCACTGTGTGAGGGCAACGTGCTGCAATTTTGCAAACAGAACATTTTAATTATTTAATTAGTCTCAAAAGCTAAGTGATTCAAAGAAATAAACTGAGTCTATGAAAAAGAAAAAAAAAAATTAGTAACAGCAGGCCTGGTGCCTAAGGGCCTTACTCATGAATGTAAAGATGACTGATTTTGTTACCAACTGTGTACTCTGGTAAATAATGGGCTTGAGCTTGCAATTCCCTATTCATGTGAATATTTCCTCTGCTTTTGTATTAGCCAAGATTACTCATGTGTTTATGAGTTTGCAAGACCAAGCCTATTTGAAAGCTGAACATGGTGGGAGATAGCATCCAGAATCTCGCTGCCTGGCACTGTGAAGGGGAGTTATGGGTTTCTGCTTTTTGTTGTGGTGCCTCTTCTTCTGTGAGCCTTGGTCTGCCCTGCTCGGCGTGTGAAGGCAACACTCCTGGGGGGAGTTAATATGCTGGAACAGGTTACCCAGGGCATTACCAGTCTTGTAGGTTTTTTCAGCTTCAAAGAAAGAAAAATTTGACTTCTGAATGTATATGGTAAGTCATTAGACTAAAGGGTCGTAGGGGAAATGGATCAGTGACTTCAATGCAAATAGCATGGCCATTGTGAGGAACAGGTTAGGGTACCTACTGTCTGGTTTGCAGCATGTATGGAAAATGCAGTATCGATTCCTCTCCTAGACTAGGAATCCTTCTGGAAGTATTTTTTCATTTGCTTTGCAACGTGGCTGTCAGTTTCAGGGATTGGTGTGGCAGATCCGTGTTTGAGCTGTTTGCTTTAGGTTTGGATGTGCTGAGGTTACTCATCTAAGCAAGTTGTAAACTACAAGCCAAAAAAAAAAAAAATGCACTTTGTTTTCTATATTGCGCTGTTCCTGCTGTGAGATGTTGCAGGCCTAGGCAAGTTGCAAAATGGCTGCTGCTTTTCGTACCAAATATATATTATGTACTTTTTCCTTGGTCACCCATACTTAAGAGAACTGACCTGATGCTCAGGACAGATCTCCAAGAACTGGAGACAAAAGCGGTACTAGCTGGGACAGCATGGGAGAGGGGATTTCCTCAACCCTCTATAGAAAATATTCTTAGGACTGCTTTCTGAAAGGCTTGTCTCTTGTACATTAGCACCAAAATTATTTTCCGGTAGTGATTGTGAGGGTTCGAGTGTGGCATCTGCTGTCAGCAGTGGGCTGTGAGGTAGGTAGCTGCTGGTCCCACTGGTGGAGGCTGCCACGGGGCCATTCCCAGCCACCCCCGGGGAGGGCAGCGCACCGAACCTTGGGCTGGGCTTAGCAGCTGCTGCTCGTGTTGACTGCGACTGCGGTGCAAGCACACAGCTCGTCTGACAGTACAGCCCACGCGTGTCGGGTGTGCGGTTCTTGTCCGCGGGGTCACGACGTGGGTCTGACAGAGCGGTGGTCCCCACCTCCCCCTGTGTTTTGATTTCCCTGTGAATTTATTTGCTGTACTGCTCCAAAATGCCTTTTCAACCTCCGTGGTCTTATAGCGATTTACTTTATCTGGCTGTTGCATGCAGAAAAAAAACTAACAGAAAATTTGGATAAAGAAAGAAAGGGATGAGGTAAAAATTGCAGGCAAGCTACAAATAAGCACTAAGGATACTTGTGCTATTGTTAATATTGGATATAATACATACCCGGTGCAGAAGTTCACAGGGCTGGAAAGGCAATTAGATAGTAATCGTAGAGGTGCTTAAAATGACGTTATTATGAGTAACTTAGCAGCAACTGCTGGAAGAGAGAGGTTTTTCTTAACACAGTAGAAATTCTTAGATTTTGATACTGCTTGTATTTTTTTCAGTACAGTATTTTTGAATCCCAAGTGACCCTACAGTATGCTGTGAGCAGATCATGTATTTGTTGCAGGATTGAGGAAAACCAGTGGTAATTTGAATAAACTGGAAACAAAATTCTCTTTAAATATTTATTTAAAACATGAATATATTTATCTTTTTGGACATAAAGCAGTGGCACCATAATTCAGCAGAGCTCCGTCTCATCTCTACTTCATAGCAAAACAAATGCTGATGA
Organism: Calonectris borealis; assembly: GCF_964195595.1. NCBI lineage: Eukaryota > Metazoa > Chordata > Aves > Procellariiformes > Procellariidae > Calonectris > Calonectris borealis. The sequence goes on from NC_134312.1 coordinate 53,690,671, forward strand.
CATGAAGCGGACTGAAACACAGTGAAAGGCAGAGAGTTTAATTAGTATGTTGTTCCTCTGCTCTCCTCATTCCAGCAGCAGAGATTTACCTTGTTAGTTCAACTTTTTTTGCTGTCAGGGCTTCCTAAGGTGTAACACCATTTGGCGAGGTAGAACTGTGCTTGCTGGGAAAGGCCACAGGTTATCCAGGGGAGAACTCAGGGAAAGCTGGCACTGCTGATGTCTCTCTTGCACCCTCTACCAGCTGCTGCTTTCATTTTTTTTCTCTGGTTGTTAAAACTTGTATTGAAAATTCAGGAACTTCTGCAAATACTTTCTCTCTGTGCTTGAAGAAGACCAGATTCCTTACTATTTCTTTGTGCAGATGTTGAAAAATAACAGCCTGTCTCAGATACTCCCAGTTTTCTGGTACAGTATATATCATCCTGATCGATCATTTTATCTCTTTTGTGGAAGAAATGTGAATGTGACTAAATGCTATATTCTTAGTCCATCACGACAGTAATCGTGTTGCTGTTAAACTGTATTTGTGTATTTCCTTTCTTGTCTGGCAAGTGCATCATCTAATCTCATTCATTCTTTTTCCCTATTCACTTTCAGTTTTGCTCCCCTCTACTCCCATTCCAAGGAGTTATCCATGACATTCCAGTTTAATGATCAATATAAGGCATGTAAGGTTCATAATAAACTGGTCATACAGCAATTCGTTAATGAAGATCTTTGACAACAGAGCTGAGCATTGCTGAAGTCTACTCCTTACCCTGTGAGACCATTTTCTCTATTTTGTTCATGAATTGACACAAAGGAATTTGTTCTCCTACAAGCTGCCCTAAGGAAGTATTTGGAAAATATTCAGAACTGATTAAATTATTCATTGTGAATACCTGACCAAAACATTTATAGGTTTTTTTGCACAGTCCTGAAAACTTGTAATTATAGTAGTCATTTTTTCAGTTAAAGGGGCCATGTACTGCAGAGGGCATGTATATCTTCCCAGCAGGAACAAGAATTTATTCCCTCAGGCAGTTTGGCTATAAGTAAATATAAGGCTATATATAACATTGCAGAAGGCAAGCAGAATCCAATTTAGTCAGTGAGAAGTATAATAAATAAATAGGGGAGACCATTAGCTCTTTGGCAATGTATTTGTATAATTTTAAGTTAATATGATGTAATGAGGATGAAAATGTTTGGGAGGGAAGCTGTGCAAAACCAGGCACTTTCAGACCACAGAATTAAAATGTCTGATGAAAAAGATTAATGCAAAGTATCTGAGCTAATCCAACATTTACTAGGAAAATTCAGGTCAAACCTTGGATTAGTGCTTTGTGTTCTCCACTGATAATCTTGATGTTTCACCTTTCTCACTCTTGTATAGTTACTTAAGCCCCGTATTTTTTACATTAAGGAAAAAAAAAACGTGTCTCTTACAGCTGCTATCTGTTCTGCTAGCACCAACAGAACAGTGGTAGCCTGGTGCCCTGAAATCTTAGTGGAAAAAGCTTCAGATGAGTAAGTATCAGACACAGCACTGAACAGCTGTTTTTCTGGGTAAAACTCATCTGTGCATGTGTGAGTAGTTGGGCTTTTTATTATCTGACATCTGAGCAGCAGCAGCAAAGCAACGGTGAAGGAAGAGGGCAGATTACAAAAACATCCCTCAGATTTTTTGCCAGATGTTTTTACCTCTCTGAAGTTTCTGCTAAAGTGTTTAAGTTATTTTATATACCATTACAGAAATGTTGTTTTGCTAATGTTAATAAGATCTTAATAATAATTCTGTTGAGCAGCTTTTGCAAATCTTTGCTTTGTAGCAAATCTTTGTTTTGCAGCAAATGCTTTTTGACAGGATGGTATGTCCTTGCTGTTTTGATGAAAAACTATCCATGTTTTGCTAAGATATAAAACTTTATAAAAATCAGAATTAATTCATAGGCAAAGAAAAGTGATAAAATTGTGCTTTGAGACAGAAAATAGAGACACAAAGCAAACATTTCAGAGTTTATTTGCCCCAAAGTAAATTATAACATATGTAATTTTAGGTTAGGCTGATTTAAATGATTTGCAAATTTAAGTCAAATTCAGCATTTAGAGCCTCATGAAACAAATGGAAAATATTTGAGGAGATGGCAGTGCCTTGTTTCAACAGAAGTGAGGCCCTTTGGCGTTGCCTCATTCACTTCAGCATCAGAGTGGTGTCGTGTTCTCAAGTGGAGCAAAGATAATTTTTAAACCCTACCCTCCCCAAATTCCCAAACCCAGGCACTCATACGAAAAGGTTACATTGGAGGGCAAATTGCATATTCAAAGGAAACCATACATCTTTCTTTCCCGACACCTGCCGTGTAAAATTCCGGGGTCTCAATATTCCGGCACTTCAGAGTAAGGGCTATGGGTAAGACTTAAATGTAAATTAAGTAAAGACACCTCTGAGCAAAGCACTGCTAAGCCAGGCTAAAATGCCATGATAATGGAAGCTCTGGGTATGTGCAGCCACAGCAGCAAATGGGCAAAACTCAACCCATCAGCCCCACCAGCCCTATCTAAAAGCCATCTGCTGCTTTTCTAGATGTTTCAAACCAAGCAGCCTTCCAGTGCAGAGTCCTAGTAGAAGAGGGTTACATTTTAAGCAACTAGCAGAGAGACATTTTCAAAGGCAGAAAGAACAGAAAGAGGAAAGGCTGGCTTAAAAAGACCTATTTAGGGTAATGAGAGGGAGAGCACAATACTGGCAAGGTGGCTTGCCTGTCTTACAGTGCAGGCAGAGGAGTTAATTTGACCTTAATGTGTTAAAGAGGAATTATGGTCCATCAAGACAGTACAGGACTCTTTTACTAGAGAAAAAAAAGGAAAAAAAATTTTGCACCCTTATAGAGGAAAAAAAAGGGGAGCCAGGAAATGACTAGTTAGTTTAGCATTAACCCCTGAAAAAAAGCTGGGAAAAGTTACTAGACAAGTAAACTTTTGATACATATTTAGAAGATAATCTGATGGCTGCTGCTCATCTTCTTGTTATGTCAAGAAGAAATTGTGTGAAAGCCATCTGATTTTCTCCTCTGACAGCGTAACACGTTTTCTGGATATGGGAGAAATAGTAGTTGACATATTTCTTGGCTTCGGTAATGGTTTTTCATCAAGTCTTCATTTCGCTCTCAATTGCAAACTACTGAAACTCTTACAAGGTGGGTACAACATTGTTCTGAAAAAACAGACGCAGGATAGATATTAAACCTGTTATCCTGAAAGGCTGTGTAGTACAGGACTTTTTAGGGAGGTCACCTGGTATTTGGTACTATACAATAATATTTTAGAAACTGGAGTGATAGAATATGATATAGTCTGAGTATATTTACACATGGCACAAACCTGTCAGATAATCTGCAGATACGTTGAAGGGCAGGAGTCAAACTCAAAATGGTCACGATAAACTGGAAAAAATGATCTGGAAAAAAATGGGATGCTATTCAGTTGAGATGACCATATTTAGGCAGAAAAAATCAACTGAAACTGTGAAGGATGGGGAACAAGTAGTAGCTGTTTTCTGGAAAAAGATCTGGGGGTGGGGGAGTTACAGTGATACAGAAACTGAGTGTGAGCCAATAATGTTGTACTGCTGCAAAACAGGCAACATACTGGGATGTAGGAGGAGGATAGCTGTTTGGAAGGTACCTGGAGAAATCCTCCTTCTGTTGCTGGCACAAGGAAGATCTCAGCTGCAGTATTTTGCCTAGTTTGGGGCTGTACCCTTCTAGGAGGAGGTGGAAAAGCTGGGGAAAGAAATTTTGGGAGAGCAGCAAGAGCAGTCAAGACCTGGAAAACAAGGTGTGCAAGAGTACAGCCAAGAAGCTGTTGCTGCTCAGTCCAGCAGAGCAGAGACTGAGAGGGTGAGTGTTTGTCCCTTCAGTTATGTCACATCAAAGGTGATGGCAGACAGGAAAGGAATAGTCTGTTCTCTCTGTCCACAGTGTGCAGATCTTAATCTGCAGCAAAGGAGCCTTGGACATTAAGGAAAACTTTCTAATTGTGAGGAGAGAGAGACACTGGAGGAGACTGCTTGGGAATGGGGCAGGGGCCTGTGTAATCTCTCCTGGAAGCTTTCCAGGGTGGTTGAAGTGGCTTGTGTCCCACGTGACTTCGGTCTCCCAACACAGAAGTGGAGGAGAGGCTGGGTGACCTTGCAAGCTCCTTTCCGCCCCGTTTCCTGTGAGACTTGCCCTGATGAAGCAGGGTTTGTACTTCCCGCAGAGCCGAGTCGCCTGCTGAGCTCTGCGGTGAGACGGCTCAACGCAAGCATCACCCCACCTGGTGCTGTTGGGGGCATTACGGCACCAGGTTTTAGGCACCATTTTAATGTCATTAGAGGCATTACCTGCTCTTATTAAGTAAACAGGTCTCAGACCATCTTTTACGGTGCTGCAAAGCAGCTTTACGTCAGGCTAGGCTCTGACCTTTTGAATCCAGACAAGTTGTCAGGCTCTGAGCTTAGGTGTACTTTCATGTCTGTGGTCCTTGCGATGCTTTGTGACTGTTAGGATTAGGACTCTAATTCCTGCTAATGTTTCAGGTTTGCAAGGCTATGTGTGAGACTTCTTTAGGACGCTTGTCTCCAGGTAATACTTTAAAAAAGCCCCAGTTACTATGTAACCTCATTTCACATAGTGAGGTTTATCTTCCTTATGTCTTACTTCTTAAACGTCTCTTGCTACATCTGAGAACAGCTGTGGGCTAAGAAATTGTGTCTTCCTGAAGTATTGCAGTGGAACATCTAGGTGAGAGCTTGGCTGCACCCGCAGTCACTTGCACCTTGTTGCTAAACCACTGTACAACAATCTGCTGTTATTTGAGCAAATATCACGCAGTGTTTCAAAAGGGCTTGTACGGTTTAGGGTGGTCATATTTTAACTGACAATTTCAAAAAGTTCATCATCCAATAAAAGCTGGTCATATCGTATGCTCAGTAAAACTGAACAGGGTTAAGCAAAATTATTAGCAATGCTTATGTGCTTTAAACAAGAAGGGGGTTGGATTCTAAGGATATAAGGTGGTAAATGACATGAAACCTAGTGCAATGAACTTGTAATGACATTTTAATTCAGATCTGTGCCAAGAAAAAAAGATGAGCTCACTTGCCATCTCTTCCCTGCCTTCAACTCTTGTATGGGCTCAGTATCGACTATTTACTATGCCTTTCTATTGTGAATCTGAAAGAAAGCTTTATAAAATGCATAGAATTAGATAAGCAATGCACTGACACTTTCAAGAACTGTATAGCAAAATCATGCTAGAGGTAATCCAGGTGGTAATTATGTAGTCAAAAATCACTCCAGTCAAATTAAAATGAATCTTCCTCTCTGAGGCAACTGATGACTGAAGAAGGCTCCATGAGTTCATTGTGTTTACTAGCCTTCAGGTAACACTATTTTTCACAAAGAAATTTGAACTTTGTTGCAAAGGGTTTGGGAATAGTCATTTTTATTCTATTTACAGTAGATAAAACTGTGCTAGAGAAAAAGTTGTGCTCGAGAAGGGATGTCATATAAAAATAATCTCTTTTCCCAGATTCTTTAGTACCAAATGAGTGGTACTATTATGTCATTTCAAATCCTACATCTGTAAGTGAAAGAAAACACTAAAAACCAGAAAAGTTTGTGGGGTTTTTTTAAGTAAAGGCCATAGGCTAAGGTGACTTTGGTCAAATAATAATAAAAAAGAGGTTAACATATAGTAAGACAGCAATTGTCTTGTCTTATGCTGGGAAAACGTGGATTTATTAAGATAAAATTTTCGCAATGACAGTTTGGCATTCAGCCAGATCAACCTGGACTTCCACAGTCAAAAGCAAAGAAAATAAGATGTTTGTATGTTCACTGAGGTCATGAAACGCATACTGTGAGATATCACAATATCTTCAACGGCTTTACATGTTGCTACCAGGTTCCTGTAAAAATATTAGGTGAGTGTTCAACTGCATGACTAGTATCGCTGATGATGTGGCTGGGGGCTTTGCAGCCCATATTGCATGATATCACAACTTTCATGTGGTAAAATAAAACACTGAATGAAAAATGTAATGAAATGTAATGTGAATGGATAATGTTCGCCATTGTGGTAGGACAGGAACCAGATAACCATGAGACTGACTGAGGCTTAGTCATTTTATACTGAAATTAGTATTCCTGAGGTAACTTCATTTCCTGGCATTTTACACCTTTTATCTCATTCACCTCTGATTAATGTGTAGATAGATATATTCCCCTCAATTTATTCTAAAGAGGAAAGCTTTTCCACATTTTGGACATCAGGAAAAATTTCTTTACTGAAAGAGTGGTCAGGCCTTGGAACAGGCTGCCCAGGGAAGTGGTTGAGTCACCATCCCTGGAAGTATTTAAAAGACGTGTAGACGAGGCGCTTAGGGACACGGTGTAGTGGGTATGGTGGTGGTGGGTCGATGGTTGGACTCGATGATCTTAGAGGTCTTTTCCAACCTTAATGATTCAATGATTCTATGATTCTATTTATGTAATAAAAATAAGAAATTAATCATGAAGTATGACTGCAAACACAATTAAAAGTCAGTCTACTTTGGGAGTTTGCTATAAACAGAAGATACAAAAGAGCGACCTCTTTTTCATGACTTCCTCACAAAGAAAATGTATTTTGAAAATAAGTAATGAACTGTCTTTCTCAGCCACAGAATGTAGTAGCTGATTCTTTGGTGGTTTAATTGCTAACTAGCTCACCGTTAGAAAAGCAGAAAACAGGATTAGGAAATAAATCACAGGTAATACGTGACCATCAAAATAAAAGCTGTACTGAGACTTGAAAGATTCACTTTGAAGTGAAAGATACAAAGATTCACCTAGGCTCTGGATTATCAGAACATGCTAATGTTAGATTTGCTATTGTGCTTCTAATGTGTGAATGAAGAGTTGATGTTAGGGAAACGTGGGATCTTGACAAGTTTTCACGGTGGTGCTTCTAAATGCACTCTCTAGTTTTGCAGTTTTGGCAGGCTGTGCAATGTTTATCTACATTATCTGTGGCCCATAGTGTTGTTGCTTTCCGCCTTGCAACATACGCTTCAGACCCATCCTGCGCATCTCTCCTAGCCCCGCAGGGCCGCAGTTGAGTCGAAGCTTGATTTTATTCACTTGGCCTGTCCACTTGTCTCCCTGACTTCTCTTAGTCTTTATACTTTTTATTAGCTTAGGTGAGCTTACTTACACACTGCATATTTTTCTGCCTTGAGCTTACTTTTGTTGCCGTCGGTTGCTCAACAGCCGTGTGTTGAATGTACCCGTGTCATTAGAAAGGGTCTGCTTTGCCAGGTACCACACAAGTTAACAACCTCATGGGTAATCTTCAGCTCTGCTATCCTGTGTAGTTTTGTTTAGAAGTGTTGCTCTACCTTCCTTGTCATTATTTTTGCAACTTCTTTTGAAACAGATTGCCCTGAGGGAATTGTGCAGTATTGCTACGTTTTACTGAACCCTGGAAGATCTTCCTTCTTGCTATACTGTTCCCTAGGGAAATCAGGAATGTTAATGTTGTTAGATTTAGAATATCATTATGACTGTATTTTGCAGAGATGGCAAGTATGACTGCTACTGTAGTAATATGATGATGATGACTTGTTAAACATATATAGTGGTTTTTTTCCAAATGTAAATAAAAATACATACATAGAAAGAGAGAGGCAGAAAAATCCTTGTTCTGCACATTCACTTTGGTTTGGTTTTCTAGTTAATTTCCTATGGGTAGGATTGAGACTTCTAGTAGATGATTTTTATTCTCTAGTCTTTTTTTTTTTTTTTTTTCTTTTACCAGCTGGGTCTTTATTGCTTTCATTTAAAGAAATGTCAGTAGTGCAAGTTTTCTCTGGAAGCCAGGTATGCAAACCTTTCTAGTTGTATGAAGCTGACTCCTGAATCAAACACGTTGTGGTTGGAGTTCCCTGGAGCACCACAGTCAGGGAAATGTCTGATAATGGCATTTGTAACATTATAATATCTTAAATGTTGCTAATTCAAGCAATGACTATGAAACATTTTAGTTGGTTGTAAGAGGCTTAAATGATTTGTGCCTGTAATGCCAGAGACTGCTATGGCATTTTGCTAAAAACAAGGGAGGTGCAGTCTCAGCCCCTGGGAATGAACTGAACAGAGAAGGCAGAGATGAGGTGAGCGTGGCGTGGAAGCAATGAATGAAAACTACCGAAATTTGGCTGATGCCTTGGCGATCCAGGATTGCTTTTCTAGGAAAGGGAGATGGTTCGCAGTGAAAGGGCAAACCAAAAATACACGTTTCCAAGGTAGTTTGGGGCAAAGTAAAAGGTGCAAGGCAGGAGGAGATTAGTCATAACTGGATGGTAGAGGCTGTTACATGCACGTGGGGAAGCAGGAAAGAGAGCAGACACTGCAGTTGGGAGAGAAAATTGAAAGTCTCTGTGTAGGGTGAACACCAATGCAGCAACGTTTACACACGGTAAAGAATTATTTAAATAAGGCAAAACTAGAAAAGATCTGCAAATCTCTAATGGGACCCAACAAAGTGAAGTTAATGGGCAGCATGATGGTAGATGGAATTCACAGTAGATAGACCTCAAATTAGGTATATGCTAGGTGAAATAATTTGCATCATTTGCAAGATGTGATATGCTAAGTCAACTATAATTGTCAACTATAATTACTTCTTTAAAAGTACTTTAAAGCAAGTTTATTTTTCTTGGGTTTTAATTTCTTTTGCTTTTTAGATAAGAATTTTAGCCTTACCAGGAGGATAGCAGAGGAACCTTAGCCTTAAAACCCCAAGTGGAAGTTGATGTTTAAATGAGGAATCTGCACTGAATTCCAGAAATCTGACCTACTAGAATAACTGATGCATTAGGCAATCACAGCTGCAAGCTGGTACGCAATATACAGAAACCTGTAGGCCTAAACTTAAACAGTAAGCTGCTGCAGAATCCTCGTCCAAAAAAAGTATTTGTTAAGTTCACATTTATATCTTTCAACCGGTGTAAGCCAACAGCTAGTAACCAGAATGACAGCGTTGGCACAGGGGTCCTGGGGTCCTAGAATCCTGCAGCTGGAATCCAAAAGTGCGTATTATATTAATCCTTTTACCTATGCCTTTTGTCTGCGGTTGTGGAGAAGGTATTGTGGTGGAGAAATTAATTTACTGACTCTAGTCAATAGCAACACACTGGAAAGAAAATAACAGTGGTCTCTGATCTTCTTTGCTTGCTGCTGGGGCCTGAGGTAGAAATATGTTGTATATGGATTCATTAATAAGGATTTCCCTGAATGCCAGGAGAGCAGGACAGTGCTGCCAGTGTGGGCCACACAGGCTGCAGAACAGACTTTTGTCCTGTGTTACACCAGTCCCAGCAGTGCTTTTTCCCAGCTGATAGAGAAGAAGCAGGGGTTTGCTTTCATTAAATACTACACCTAAATACCATTTGGCATACTGGAATATTTGTGAATGACATACAGTTTACCACTGCTGGAACAATTTTTCTGAATACTGATTTTAAAACGTAATTGAATGGTAATTTTAGTGGGTGCAATTATATGAAGATGTTTTTGGTTTGTTTGGGAGTAAATTGTTTTTACTGTGAAACCTACATTCATGGTTTTGGCATTTAGGTGTTGTTTGTACCTGGATGTAAGACTTAAACAGTGGATTAAATCCACAGCATGTTTCAGTGCTACTTTCACAATGACAATTTCATTTCCAGGGTAATCTAAAAACCTTCCTATAATTATGTGATGTGTTGTAAATAAGCCATCTCCAGAAGGCTTTAGAGAATTAACTAACTGAGGCAATATACAGTACAGAAAATAGCACTGCAAAGACATTGTACTGCAGTTGAACAAATGAAACCAGATTAATTAAAAGATCAAAGATAGAGGAAATGGAGGAAAGTACGTTTTAAGGGAACTGAAAGGAGACAGAGAATAAAAGAAATGGAGGGCTCTTTTTTAAAAAGAAGGGAAATCTTTGAGTGACAGATGAGGTTGGGTGGGGAAAGGGTGGCAGGCTCCCAAGAGGGGGAGCTGCCAAGGAAGCCTAAGTAGCCCCAGAGGTGATGCAGCATGGGCTGAAATTGGGCAAAGCGAGGGTCTAAGTGCCAGGAGGGCAGGGCTGGCTCCTGGCAGAGGTACCCCGGGTAGCCGCTGAGGGCTGCGGGAGGGAGCAGCCAGCCCTGCTTTTTCTGTGCTTGTGCCAGAGTCCTGGAAAGGCAGGCTGTGGGCGAGACGAGGGGACGTGAAGCAGCAGCACTTGAGGTTGTGATGTCTCCTCAGAAATGAGGTTCTTACTCCACCCCCTCATCCACTGGGCAGCAGAGCGGCAGACCCCGGCTCTCCCCATTTCGGGACTGGTTTGGCCCTCCCTTGGCCCAGCCCAAGGTCACATTGGGGATGGCATCAGCCTGGAGCCAGGGCAGCACAATGCTGTCACCGGCTCATTGCGATGCCCTTGCTACGTGTGACTGCTTGTTTCTTGTCGGTGGTGGTCAGTGAGCCCCCCAGCATGACACTGCCAACTTCACTTTTTAAACAGTATTACTTGGGACGGGGCTGGTTAACAGGAGGTGGCATCATCAACAGCAGGAGCAGAGCCTCTTCTGGGAAACCTGGCTACTTGCTACAATGATCATGATTTACTTCTTTCTTTTTTCCTTGTAAAAACCACTGGTCAACATTATTATACCATTAGCATGAAATAGGTCAGTATGAAACCATAAATGTCTGCATTCAGAGCAAATTACAGTGTGTCAGTGGTGCTACGCGATCTATTACAAAGTGACATTGCTTATGGCGTAACTCTGCTGAAGAAAAATGACTCTTCAGGAATGAAAAATTATTAACGAGCTCTCAGACACGTGAAATTTCTTAACAAAACATATACGATAATTGCCAGGGATTTTGCTTTTGTTTGAGGTTTCCCTCTATTTGTGGGGAGGGGATCTCCCTCTCTCGGCTTAGAAGGTGGGTGACTTTCACAGGGAGATGTGTAAAACATTATCAGATATTCACCTTCATCGTTGTTGCTTCTCTTGTTGTTTCCAAAGTAGTTTTGCAGTAAGTTTTCTGTTTCTTGTGATTCCAGGTAAACCTGGTGAAGAGAATCTGTGGTGACTGGAGTCCACATTTGTTCTTAACTTTGCTGCAGTGTTGTGTAGTATTATTAATAATAATATTAATATTTAATATAAGAAAGTTTATTCTTACTCTCTCTGACATTATATGTCAGAGTTGCAAGTATATGTTGCAAGTTGTTGCATTTAGTATAAAACCGTCATCATAACTGCTAGATACATGACAAGTTTAAAGCAGATTACGTAGTTTCTATTGTCTTTGATAATGTATTAGCAAACATAAAAGCAGGGAAGGAAAACTTTTATTTTATCAAAAACCTGGGGAAGAAAAATTAGAACTAAGCAGAACTAAGAATGACTAATTACAGAAGTGGAATGTTGAAGGGGAAAAAACTCCTGTTTTGGAAAACTTAAGCTCACTTTTTTTAATGACTTCAATATTCCTCGTATTGCGTATGTATAAATAATGTTTTAATCTTTCCCAGCAAGAAAAAGAAAACCACTAGATTTTGTGAGTCATGTAACAGCGTGCATCTGAATTACCTATTTGCAGAGGTGTTGGAAGTATAGCTACAGTGCTAGCCATGGAGACATATGTAGACTGATGAATCCTCAACCTGCTTTCGCCGTAATATCTATTCCTCCCTCCGAGTGTTATGCAGGTTGCTACAGGTTTCTATTTTAATTTTTGCCATTGCAGGGCAGGGTTTTTTTTTGCAAATGTTTGCTCTTTTTTTTGAGGCCAGAGGTTGCTAATGCTTTGCCTATCAGCCCAGACTACCTGCTAGGCTTCAAATCCCTCTAAATAAGCTCTCAATAATCTCCTACTTCTAGTTCATCTGTACAGGAGATAGTAAAATTCCTTCCATCATTGTCTTAGAGTTTCTCTGCCAGGTAGCATGGCACTGGGCAGTTTCCCGCTGGCCCGCCGAGGGGCTGAATTGCCCGTGTCAGACAAGCTGAAGGCTGGCTCTAAGTTTACCTGATGCAGATATGGTACAGCTACTGCAGCCTTCTCCCAGTGTTACAGTTGCTGCTTTTTAGAGTATTGCTCTTTCTGTTGTGTGACTACCTGACAACTGCGCTCCGACTAGTACATCAGTGGCCTCTGGCCTTTGCTCTCTTGTTGTAACCGTCCACCTGCCCGACCAGTACTCTTCCGGCTGTTCCCCTGGCATCGCTTCCCAGCTCAGCCCTCCACCCTGCCTGCAAACAGCCTTACTTTTCCAGCTGGTGCTGGGCTGCAGTGCGGTTCCTGGGAGTTTGCAGGGGAGTCATCCAGCTTTAAAAGATGTTGATTCCTTCCTACTTGCCTTGCCTTTGCCACTAAGCTCTTTTTCTTGCTGAATACCCAGGTGAAGATGATGTGTGCACAAATTTCTGTTTGGGGTTGAACTGCTTTTTTCTAGTGTGTTATATTTTGACTTGTCTTTTGAAGGTAGTATGTTGGATAGTACGACACCTGCTTCTGTTCACATATGATAATGCTAGGCAAAGGATCACAATGCCTTTGCATAGCCCAGGTCTCAGGATTTGGAGGAGTCATCTGCTGTGATTACATGCTTCCTGCCACTGAAAGTGAACAGACCCTCTCCATTTTCTCCCAGATTGATGAATCCCTTCTGCTCTGTTCCTCAACTTGCACTGTATGACGCAGGCATACATCATGCCCCAGGACTGGTAACCTGACACACTACTTTGCTTTTCTCTGTCCTTTCATGTGAAGTGCTGTTCATCTCAGGATGTCATTCCTTAATTCTGCTGGGACAGTACGGAAGTCCCCTCAGACAAAATCCAGTCTTGAGGGGGGACCTCATCTCTCAGCTGGCAGGAGGAGGTGCAGGAGGTACTTTTTGCCCCTTGCAATCTGCCTAGTTATTCAGTGTGAATAATTTTTGAGCGCCTGTAGTAACTCTTCATTTTCACCATTTTCCTAGATTGCCTTTAGCCTTCAGCCAGGCATGTTAAGTTATTGACAGAGGCTGAAGTCTTTATCTTCTGCTCCAAAGAACTGTTGGTGTGGCAATGTAGAAAGTACACGTTGTTTGGTATTTCTACTGGCAACAGTGACCAAGATGTTTTCAGATTCTGTATAACGCCTTCTGTATTGTCAGGACTGCTATCACGTATGCTGAGCTACTGGCACTGCGCTAAGGCTGCCGTGGTTGACCTCTCTGGCACAGTGGTGCAGTTCTGGCTAGTTCATGAGGGAGCTCTTCACTAATATTAATCATAAAGTAATGTACTAGGATTACTGCTTTGCTTATTTCTTTACTTACCCAGACCAATGTCTGGTCCCAGGTCTTGAACCATCCTTACTGTTCACTGGTATGTGCTAGTTGCCTTGAGCACCCTCAGGATCTGCTAAGCTGTATAAAGGATTTGGAGGTCTAACCGATCATTACTTGAGTCCTTTTATCTCCTTGGTCTGAGCATTTCCTGGAGGACTCAGCTGGAGTCTTTCAGATGTCCTCAGATACTTGATGGATTGACAGCCCCCCCCCCCCCCTCCGCCCTTGATATTCTGCTCCAAGTACTTGTCAAGAATTGGGTGTAACTTAATATCGTGTTCCAGGATTGTCTCTACCTCAGCTCTGTTTCTCCTAGAAAAGTGTCCTTGCTGAAGCTTTGACACTTGATTCAGTTTACACTTAGCCTCTAGACCCTGGCTGGTGTTTGCAGCAGATCAAAGTCAACAGTACTTTTGACCTTTCTGTCAAATATACTGAGGAACTTCATCACCTTCTTCATTGTGTCAGGACTTATCCAATGCCACAGGAAGTGGATAATTTTGCCCTAGGATAAATGGGGTTTTGTGTCCTTCACAGGTACTAAATAGGAATTATTCCTACTAAATAGGAATTTGTGTTCAGTGCTTTGATCCATGGTTTTAGGCCCGTGAAGGCTCTCTGCCAGAGGGCTTCCTAGGCTGCTAGGATTGTTTCACTATGCGTGATTGCGTTACAGTCAGGCCAGTTACTTTTTCAATGCCTCCTCTGTTGGTAACACAATTAAGTGTTTCAGGAAGCTTGCGGCTGTGTAGAGGGAAAACAGAAGATTTGTTGCTTGACCTCTAAGCATCCAGCACCTTGGGGCCACCGTGTTACCGTCCTCTCCCAATACTGCTCTCAGACCTTGGCTTACGCTGCACTTCTGCCATGCAATGTGGAGGATGTCCCTCATGTCTACTTCTACAGACTCTGAATGGCAACGTCTGCTCTTTCATGGATATCCTAGGGGCCGTACATTTGTGTAGCAGTCACAGATGGCTTCTATGGCATATTAATGGCACTTGGCCACAATTCTTCAGTCTAATGGTGCCATTTAGCAGTGCTGCACAAGATCACATTGCAGTGGCTCCCCCATCCAGCTGCAACTGAATTGGTCATATTGATCTAATAGCAAAGTTGCAAATTTAGCATCTGAATTGCTGGCAGCTTGTTCTGGTAGTGCAGTCATTGAATTTGCTACATTCAAACAGCAGCGCTCTCTCATCTGGAAATGATGGGGTAGGTACAACTGGTCTGGATTGGAAGGGGACAGATTGACCAGTCACACTGCCCAGTGCTAATGAGAAAGGCACTGGGAGAAGGGAGGAAGCTGTATTTTTCTTCTCCCTTTCAGTCAGGGTAAGTTCATTCCTCTTTTCTCATTTCTGGGCTCTGTTAGTTTAAGCCTGATCTCCTTGTTCTGTGTTACTAGCACGCGTTTTGGTTCAGCCCCAGGGTGGCTCAGCTGGCTTTCCTATCTGGAAGCATCTCTTTATGTTAGATCTGTGTCTCTGCAGTGCCTTCTCGTAGACTGGAAACATCCACAAAAGTTTTGTCTCTAATTAAATGATTCCCTTATGTTTCCAAGATTACCTATAGCATGGAATTTCAAAGTTCATAATGAAAGTACCTATTTCTCATGCTGAGTCTTTTCCTCTTTTTGAGAGGAATGTAGAAGAATCTAGTATCTCTTTTTATTCCCATCCTGTGCAAGATCAAAAATTGTCCAGAACTTTTACCATGTGTTCAAATGTTTTGGACATTGTACTCAGCAGTTGTATCTTCATTTGCTTCTTACCTTCATTTCCAGGTAGGCAAGCTCCTGGGAGGACCTCAGATGTGTTTGAAGGAGGGAAGGGAGACCACAACACAGTTCTGAGCTGGCATATATCTGCCCGTGGTGGCCCAGGGATGGCCCGCAGGTGCCATTCTCCCCTCTCTTATGTGCTGGGATCGCTTGAACTGCTCTTTTTTTGTGTGTGAGGAGCTGGTTGTAACACATTGGTAAAGTCACATGGGAAACATGAGCAGCTTGAGAGAGGGTGCTGAAGGAGAAGATTCAGCTAAAACCACAGCATTTTCTTTTGGTTTATTTGGTTCATTTAGCCTTGTCTTAGCTGAAAAACACACTTCCAACTCCAGGCAACATTTATGGGATCATGCTCTTTCACAGTGTCAAGAATTAGCCAGTTGTGCTCTCCTTGCCAGCCCGCATTCTTCACAGTATGTTCATGTATTGCCAGCTTGTTCTCAATGCTGACGCCATCCTACTGAAGGACTGAAAGGCCAACACTCAATTCTCATCTGCTTTCAAAAGCAGATAGGTACCAGATACTTCATTGCTTTTATAATCTTCAAATATTCCCTCTGTTTAAAGACAACAGTGTCAGTTAGATGAAGTTCTAAATTAAAACTTTTTAGGCATTATTATTTGCAAAACCCAGTAAAATTAAAAATAAAAGATAATTACACAGAATGTGTTTGTTCATTTTTAACATACTTATTCTATTGCATGCCAAAGCTTAAACAGGTCAGCACAGGTCTTATCCTTCCGATAAACAGGTTCATAGCACTGTGTGAGGGACTGTGAAATAGCTTCCACTTTTTCTTCTGGCTGTTTTTGGTGTTAGCTCCAAGACTTGCGGGAATCCCAGGCCAGCAGGTAAGGCCTGATCTCTTTCTCTTTCGCTCTCCTTCACTGCCAGCTAATGCAGCTTGCTGGACAACCAAAGAACTTCAAAGTGCTTTGTTTGCAAGTTGTGATTTTGAATGTGTGTATCATCTGATGCCTGTTGCACACACAGTGTTGCCTGTCAAATAAAGTGGCTTTGCTGGTCTTTTATTGACCAGTATTTGGACTAGTTCCCACCTTGTTGATATCCCTTTTAAGCAGTGGTGTTTCCAAAGCAATTCACAAACACTCTACTTAGGAAGAGTAGAACTCTACTGTTCTGCAATTTGCTGAAGCTGAGTAAATGAGAAGCAAGTCATGGCCTAAGGAAAATGCTAGTCAAAGGAAAGGAAAACATAGAGAGAGAAAAGGAAAGAAAAAAGGTACAAAGCACATGAATAATGCTTCTCTACTGTTCTTAGTTAGCTTAGCTTACTCCCAAACACAAAATTAGCCTCAGCTTTCAAAGACACATCATAGAGCGATTTAGCTCTGGTCATTCTCAGTTTTGTTCTCAGCTAAAAGGTGCTGCATGGAGACCTCCAGCAATTTCTCTGCTCCCAGGTGGAGTTTGACCTTTGTATTTGGAAGCAGCAGGCAAGGGCTGAATGGGTTTTTAGACCACTGAAAAAAGTTTATAGAGGAATATTAGCAATGCAAAACGCCCCTCGCCATCTCATCTCAGTCTCTTCCAGTGCAATACGGTGCTTTTCAAGTCTGGTATGAACATTCGTATCTTTAATTGAAGATAAATCAAGAACACAGAAGTTGGTTTTGGCTATGAGTAGCAAAGCTGAGTAGTGGCTGGAGTCCTTTATCTCCCTTTTGGCGTTTCTTTCTCACTTCCACAAGTTCTGAGTCCAGCAAGGGTTCTGTGCGTGTCTGGAGTTTAAAAGCATACGATGGTAGCAGCATGGTGTTGCTGATGATCTCTCTGAAAAGCTCTTCTGGGGCTTCCTGGGACAAATATAATCTTCATCAAGAAGAAAATGGAGCAATCAACTTCTGAAAATGTGCCACCTCTTGCAATTTGAAGGAGTTAATATTTCAGATTCCTGCCTGGTTTTCACAGATCTCAACGTTTTTGTTTCTAGAGTTTTGTAGAATTTAGAAGTCTTGTACTTGTTAAATCTGCAGTTTCGCTTCTGTTGTGTGAATGTGCACTCCTGAAATGACCTTTTGACAACATGTTTGTGGTGGGTTTTTTTTCACTGAACTGAAAGCTGTGTACATGATTTCATGGCTAGGACCAAAATCTCTTTGATGAAAATCACAGTAGGAAGATAGCACTAGGGATGGGTTTGTTCTTGTTATGTCTAATCTCCACCCTGCCACCTCTCCTAGGACTGACGCTGGTAAACGCTGGTTTTCTTAAATGACGTACACAATCTTGAAGACTCCTGGGCTTACTTCCAAAAATATAGAGGAACACTGGGAACTATCAATCTGTAAGGAGATTTGTGAAGTCCGAAGGTTGGGTTTCTGGAGTGTGGTTTGCCTCCATAGTTCTTAAAAAAACCCTTATTCAAGACTGAATATGGGGAATAGTTAGCAATTTCATCTATTTACTTTCTCTATAAAAATTAATGTGTAAAAGAATGAACTTACCTGCTGATGACAGAGATAACAACCTTGAAATGCTTGTACCGGTTTAGCTGTTTGCACGTTGGACTCCAGTTTTCTCCTTGCTCAGCAAGGAGCAAGGGTTTTTCATTGTTTAAACTCTGTGTGCTGCAAAATACAGTTCTGTGGGACTTCTTGTACATTGAAACCAAACTGGACTTTCTTTAGGGAGCCAGGAGCTGCTGATAGGTGTGATCCTTCCCTGTGGGAGGAGGCAAAAAGGCATGGGAACCAGGAATTTAGGAGGAGCATTACTGCTCTAGAGGCTGGGGAACAAGATGATGACTGTTTCCTACCCAACTTCATTGCGTTCATATCTGTAACTCTGATGCTATGCAGATAACAGTTTTTCCCCTCAAAGTCATAACGGGTAAATACAAAGCATATGGATTTATTAAACTTCATGGTAATGACAGAGCAGCAGTGGTAACTATTTGTGTGTTCTGCCATTTTTAAATAGGTGATTTCTTTCATTGTCATCATGATCTTGTCTGTTTTACTTTAAAATAATTTGATATAACCTAGAATATCTTACAATTACCATGACTGGTGTGGTAGTAGACCAAGTAAAGACTCTCTCCTGGGTAGACATTGAAGGTAAAATGGGTGACACCCAGACACTGCACCACATGAGTCTCACCATGTTTTTCCTTCTCTCCGTTTAAACTGTAGGGCTTTAAGGTCAAGCAGGTCTCTGAAACAAATTTGATTGATTGTATTAAGATCAACTCTGTCTACGTCAAACATTTTAATTGTGCTTGTACAGATACTTCTATCTAGAGAGATAAAATATTAAACACATAATGAATAATGCAGCTGTCTCACAGTACTGTGATCTTTATGTGAATAAGGAAGTAATAAATTGCCTGGGTATTGAACTGGCACAACACTTGCTATCATTTCTGCAGTGACAGCTTATGCAGTGACAAGTTGCATGATGTAATGTTGAACATTGAATGTTTTTTAGAGAAGAAATGGTACTTTTCCATCTCACGCTGCAGGAACAGAGCTGTGCATTTGTCTGCTCCCTGGCAGCTAACACAGTTGTGTGGAAAGCCAAGGTTTAATGTAGCCCTGCGCAGCATTGTGCAGAGGAGAAATCAACAGATGGAGACATCCATGTGAAATTGCATCTTGAGCCATGAAAAGAAAACTGAAGATGCTTTAGGTAAAGAGCTGTTCATTAATGACCTTTGGCTTCAAGACTCTTTCTTTGGGGATGCAGTTCTCTCCTCTCTCTTGCCACGCGATGACACTATCTCAGCTGACTCTGCTTTGCTGTTTTTTCTCCTGAGCTCCAGTTACCACTAACGTCCCCTCTTTACCTTTCCTCCTTCCTTTCACTAGTATAACCTGGCCTGCTGCTGCAGTCTGACCACTGGAAGGTATTGCTTTTGTCCCTCAATTCTTTCTTCCATGAGTATTTTTTTTTTCATGTTTAGGTAAAAATAGGTATTTCCAATGTTTTTCTGAAAATATCTCTATTGCTGAAGTTTCAGTTACACAGAGGCTATGTCCTTTAATCTTCAAGATTAAAATGGGATTTTCATTCCCATTTGCCTTGCTGAGGACTGGGCTCTAGTATGGAGCATTTCTTCTTTAAAGAAAAACTTTAAAAGGGGAGATTTTCACTTTTAAAATTAATCACCATGGCAACCTTTACAGTGAATTTCCAAACATAGAAAGTTGCCTTTAAGAAGCATGCTCGTCTTGGAGAAAGGTGAGTTTTTACAGCTTCCCAGAGAATGTAAGATTTTACAAGAATCAGTTAGAGGGACTTTTATATGCAGAAAGGAAAAGTTATATGATCCTGATGATGTTTTTTTTTTAAGGATGCTGCATGCTAACTAATCCCATCATAATGCTGGCTTAAAATAGACTTGGAGAACTAGATAGAGCTGACGGTAATACTTGTGATTAAATTCACCTAGATGATATCTAGTGATATCTTTAGTTAACAATTTGCCAATGTGTCTCTCATACTTAAAACATTACTTTTCCTTATCCTAGTTCTAGGCTGCCTTTTCATGCATGTTCAGAATCTTATTGGGAAATACTTCTTTTTAAATCAAAAAAGAAAGTGAGGTAACAGAAGGGGGGGGGGGGAACAAGTTGCTCATGCATTAAAAGAAGAAAATACCTTATGCATTGCCGTTTAGTGGAATGTAACTTTAGTACTCATCTCTGTACTCCTCTGATTTCTCTCAGTACTCAGCTGGATTATTTAATATCCTATTATTTGTGTGTATTAGACCCAAGGAACATGGAATTTCTTTTCTCTGAAAGGAGAACTCTGGTGTTACATTCTGAAATCACCAAAATAAGAACATTTTAAAACAAAACTTTCCATGTCCAAAGGAGGTGTGAGACTGGGAGAAGGAGCTTACAGACAGAGAACCTCAAGTCTCAGTGAAGATTTCAGAGGGTGGTAGGGAGGCTGATGGACTGGCAAGAGACAGCTGCTTTTTATCAAATTGCAAAATTACCATGGAAAACATTCTGCTAAAAAAACCCCACCCAGTCAGCCCTACCGAGGTTGAATATAATGGTTCAAAAGTGTATCAGCGTGTGGGGGAGTGTTCCCACACTGCACGTAGGGAACGGGAGGGCAGGTCAGTAGAGGACTTTCCTTTTCTCCTTTCATGCCATCTGTGATTGTAATTGCGAGGTCTGAGCTGCCCACGGGCTGGCTGAGCCACACTGCTGACGTCTGGAGCGGGCACGGTGGGCTTCGGCTGTGCACTCACCGCCTGGTTTTATTTAGCTGTATGGCCACAGTTCATTTGTATTTCACTGGTCTTGTCCCCAGCTTGGAGAAAGCAAGCTGGTTCTGCTGGAATTAGGGCTGGGTGATGCTGTCTGCACTCCAGAGGTATTTCTCTGTCCGGTGCCTATCTGGAAGAAACGGATTATAAAGCACCTCCAAGCAGGGGAAAGTTTTGGACAGACTTTTTAAAATTTATTTTGTTAATGTAACGAGTCATTTAAAGGTGACAGCCTTAAGTTCAATACCTCAGTAGTTCAATTAAAAGTAAACGCAGTTAAAAATAAGCTCAGTTACTGAATTATTCATGTTATGTAACATCTTTGGAAAAGTTTAACTTTTAGACCAAAGTTAACAATAAAGTTAGTAACAGTTATCTGAAGTGTGTGTTCTTTTGAGATGTCTCTGCCATCATGCAGTGATATTTTTATTTCATGTGAAATGTGGGTAAGTAGAAGATTGCCTTTTGTGCTTTTGTAATGGAAGATAGGATCAGTGTGATCTGAAGGGTTGGTTTTTTTTCTCGTGTGTACAGGGTCCTGTCAAGAACTTTATTTTAAATTCCAAAGTCAGCTGAAAGCTTGACAAGGTGTTTGGTCAGCGAACAGCTCAGCGAGCAGTACATTTACAAAATACCACTGAGGCATGGGATTGTGTCTGCAAGAAAGCTGATAGCAGGTCATGCCAACTGATTGCAAGTTGACCAAGAATCTTTCAAAAAAGAAGCGACTGTTGTGAATTACCACAATTGAGTTTCTGAAAAATTGGGTGAAGGATTGACCTTATGCAGGTTGTCAGATGTTTTCCTTCCCCAACGCTTCTGATAGACGGGATTATAGCTAGGTCAAAATATTTCTTATACCATCCATCAGCACGTAGCAAAACCTAATACATAGTCTTTTTACTGAGAAAGTTGGATTTGGGATTTGCAGCTGTCAAAGGTGCATCTCTATTGTCATGTTTTTTTCAAACAATACATGTTCATTTCTATAGAAAGGGTGAAGAGTAGACTTTACGCATCATAAATAACAATTTGAGTTTTATAATTAAGGAGAAGAGATGAGCTGTGGCATAGTGCAATAAGAGAGGGAGAAAAGAATTTTGTTTCATACATTTATAGTCTCTTGCACTTGTATAAATCAGAAAGAAAGCAGTCAGGGAATTATCACTTTGCATGAATTAAGAACATTTATGGTCTTTGTATTCACTGAATGAGAATTTAGTGTCAGGGAGAATAATCACTGAATTTTAAATTGCAGATATTCACAGAGATTGGATTGAAGTAACTGCTTTGAGATCTTTTTTTTTTAATTGAAGATAATATATAAAACATTTTGACATATACCATTAAATTCTAACAAGGAAAAAGCAGTTATGGAGCTGATAAGAGCACCAAGTATCTCAAGCACATTTGGACAGCAGTTTTCAGAACTTAAGAATTCTTATGAAACATCATTGTATTTGGTCTAATATATAGGTTCTGATGTATTTACTTATAAAATGGATTGTTAACTGGAAAAGCTAAGAAGAAAAATAAAGGAAGGCTCAATATTGTCGAAGATGAAATTTTCTTTATCTTGATTGGTTTACATTTACTTTTTAAAAGTCCAGGTGGAGATCCATAATTGAAAAATGCATTATGAGAGGAATAAGTTTGACAGTTGCAAAGGCAGGAGCAAAACCAAAGCCCAGCAGTTTATGAAAAAGGGAGAGTGTGTAACAATCATTTCCTTGCTGTGGCTTGATCACTGAAGGAGGTATTGTCAGTAACCATAAAATGAATCATAGAATCATTAAGGTTGGAAAAGACCTCTAAGATCATCGAGTCCAACCGTCAACCCATGAAGACCATGCCCAATTTTCAACAAGGAGAGATGTCACATAAGGAGACTGCAAACGTCATGAACATTATCAGGAATTGAGAGGAAATACTCTCTAACAGATTATATTCTTATCTCTTATTCATTTTCTCACAAACCTTCATCCACTCTAATTCTAACTCATCTACTTCTTTCACTCCTAGGTACACAATGTACTTTATTGATTGAGGCATTAAAATCATCTTTGGAAATCTATTTCCAGATTGCTGTTCGTGCAATTGTAATTATGACTGCTGTGATCCATTAATAGCCTTTTGTAAGCAGGCTCATATTGCTTCGTAAATGAAGAAAAATGTTTCTGGTTGGTGGTGAACTCCTCATAGAAATTTAACAAGAACACTGTCTCTAAACCCAGTTTTTTCAGGATTTAGGCTTGTGTTCATGAAGGATTAGAAGGAAGGATTAGATGAGTCCAGTGGGACCCATGATTTTCGGTGCCATTTTGATTCTGGGGCTTAGATCTAATATGAAGAGGTACACATTGCTCTTTCTTTCAGGGAGTATATAAGACAGCTTTATGTAGTTATGTCTAATCAGGCATTCACCCAGGGAAGGAATGAGGTAGGTATGTTGGTTGGTTGTTTTTATGTCATTGGTTTTTGTTTGGTTTTTTTTTTAAACAAAAAAGGATTTTGCATTTGGAAGGTTTTGATGTTATTTTTTGTTTGGGTTTTTTTCATTGACTAGGCTGCCCGTCAGTATTTTTAGGTTTGAGTAGCCTACTAATGGATTTTACTATTCTCTTGGTTTCTCAATACACTGCTGCTCCTGTATTTGAGTTTTCTCTTTGTGGATGGTATACCATCATAGGAGCAGAGTACACAACCATCTTTAATTCTTCAGATGCTGTGTATTGCTCAAAGAGAGTCCCAGTTAATGACATGTTAAGCTCTTCTCAGAATCACTACTAACAAGTTTCAGGATTGTATAGGCAGTTTTGGTGATGAAATTTCAGTTTAGGAATTGTTCATGAAGATTGCGTTCTACACATCTGTTGAATGGCATGTTCTTGACTCTGGGCAAAATGCTATCTGTGAACAGAAACAGTCTTTCTTCCTTAACTATCTGGTTATTTTAAATCCTCAAAACTTCTGTGATATTCAGAACAAATTCAGTATCATTCTCAGACTGGAATTTGTTCTTACAAATATAACTTTAAATATATTTGCAATACTACAAATATAACTTACAAATATTTGCAATATTTGTTGCATACGTATTGTGATTTTTTTAAATTTTTTTTTTTACTTTCTGTTCATGGTTTTGAAAATGAATGAACAGTAATGGGACATTGAGTGTCAGAGGTATGAGTGAAGAAAGGAAAAGTTTTATGAAAGAGTATTTGTCCTTTCACTGAGAAGCTGTCAGTCACAGGAGCTAAATTTAGGCACATGTTCCTTTTTATAGGTTCTTTCTATAATCAAGCTGGTTTAGGTGGATTCAGAAAATTTGTGTCTCTTCTGTGTCTCCTCTTGACCTTTAGGAACATCCAACTGACATCCAGTGTTTTATGTACGGCATAAAACATAGCTTAAAGTCTGTCTTGCATACTTTACATGTTTTTCTGAATTGCTTATGTGTCAGAGAATTATTTACACATGAAAGAACGGTGGGCCTTGCCCTTGCACAAGGCTGTTATTCAGTAAGTGAGTTAGAGCATGGACTGCCTTTTACAAAAACGAATCTGTATGTTATAGACCGCACATCCTACAATGTAGTTACTGCATTTTTTTAGCCTCCTGCCATTTCTTCTGATTCTGCTATAAAGAGCTCAAGAAATTAAAATGGTATCGATCAGTACAGCACTTCTTTCCATCTCTATGTACTAACCTGCCAAATTCAGACAATCATTATGTGATTACTGTTGTCTTTCCGAGTTTATTGGTCTTCCATCAGAAATACAATCTAGCTCAGAAGTGAAATAAGCAAGACCTGTGCTTTGTTCAGCATAAGTTGAGAACAATCAATTGGATCCCTATGAGGAACGTATGTACGAACATGGCAGGTTTACATATTCTTTTCAATAGCATCTTGTTATTGTTAATTGCCTGGAGACTTGCCAGAAAGATGAGGTGGCAGATGAACACAGATTTTCACTGGCATCTGCTGCACACTATAGCTGCCATCTCCTCCGGGGATCGCCCTCACTTTATGACCATTTAGAAGGCTTGGCACCATAGGCTTTATTGCAAAAGCATTACTTGCCAAGAGAGGGTGTGCTGGAAATTAATGGTGCACAAAAGAAAGACAAGTAGTACACATGCCTCAAAATTTCTGATACAACTGGCCCATGTTAACATGTCTTTTCCATGGACGAGGCTGACATCAGACTTAGGTGTTTCAGCGAGCGTGGCTGTGGAGGCCGGTGCTTTTTCCTTGCAGAGCGATGCTTGTGCAGGCTCTGCTAGAGCGTACCACAGCGTGTCCTCCCAGCCCGCGCGGGAGCCCCTTCCTCGGGGGGTGGGGAGGCTTCTGGGCCTCCCTCCAGCTGGGCTCCAGCGTCAGACCTGGATGTGTGAGGTGCTGGGGCCTGGGACGTGCCCGTGGGTCCCAGGCTGTAGGAACAGCCTGGATGTCCACAATGGACACAGTCGTTTCGGAGGGCAAAACCCCTCCTAGGCATTGGACTTGACCGGGCAAGTCTTGTTTAGTCAGATATACATTTGTCCAGATGCATGTTTACTTTAAAAGTATTTTATTCAAGTAATAGACTTTGCTGCAATATGTGATATGAGATGATTGCAATATGTGATATGAGATGATTTTTCCCCTTTGGTGGAGGGGGGAGAAGAAGTAATTTTGTTGTCCTAGGCCTTGCCCCTGAAGACGTTGGCTGTGTAGGGTCTAATTACAATTACCATCAAAGTAAAAGCCAACTGACGGTTAACAAAACTATCTGTGGGCAGAGAGCATTTTGACACCAAGCCTGTAAAAGGCCCCGAAGCTGGGGCAGAGGCTGGGCGAAGGCAGGAGCCTACGTCTGGCCTGCTGCTTGTGGCTTCCCCAGGGAGCGGGGCCGGGGCTGGCCTGGCGCTGGAGCAGCGGGAGAGCACCGGCAGCCAACTGGTCCCCTGAAACAGGACGCAAAAAGACAAAGTTAAATTAAGCCTAGTCGCTGTGCTGAAATCGTTACTGTCTGTGCCGTGGAGGCAGACACATCCAGACGTATCCTGAGCTATCTTTTTTTTCCATCTGTGAAGTCTCCAGGGTTTTTTCCTGTTTCACAGGTGATGTCTCAGATTGATTGCACTGTTCTGCATTATAGAGAATATCCGATTAAATGAGATAAAATGAGACTTGTGGTATTTGAAATATAGCAGTTGACATTCAGGCAGCACATTAAGAAGTAAAAAAAAAGAATTCTTTGCTTTTAAGTCTATTTACACTCAAAATATATCTGCATGGCTAGTGCTTCACTTCATTCTTCAGCCAGTAAAAAGCATGTGGGACTTGACTTAGTGCTTTGTTTCATGGGCATTGCGGTTTGCTCTAATGTTTGTGCGACGTATCACTGCTGTGTATGCAGTTACCTTTTACTGTATGCGTATGGGCAAAAGGCTCAAAATCAGTGCAGACAGGTTTAATGAGAATGTCCTTGATTTTGAAAATCAGAGTGATAGCTGGTTGTTAAGAAAGAAAACAATTTTGAATGCCGTGCTTAACACAAGTGAAAGTAAGTTTCAAATCATCTCGGTGTTCTATTTCTGGCAATTAAATGTTGTGCATATGTAGTAAAATGAATAAGACAAGAGTTACTGCGTAGTTTCTAAATCAGTAAGTGCCACTTAAGAAGACAGATCCAATCTTCTAATTTTTTTTTTAAAAATAGATATTTTCTCAAAGAAAGAAGCGTTGACATGATGTTATTTATTGTGACAGAAACTGATAAGAATCTATTGGGTTTTGTATGAACCTACATTCATTCTAGTGCAAGTCTATTCCACTTACTTATAGAGACGGTGAGTCAAAAATCAGAACACTCAATCCACAGAAACTCCAATATTCTTGCAATTTTTTTCCCTTTGAATCTCTTTTGAGCACTTTCTGAAGTCACTTTTCAACATGATGCTTAAAATATTTCTATCAGAATTTGCTTCTGGACAGTTGAAATATTTCACCTTGGTTGGACTGCTTGTTTTCACTGTATTTTGTTTTATTATTTTGATGTGTTTTGCTTTCTGGTTTTAATTTTTATGTTTTGAATTATTTCTTACTATTTGTATATTGTAGTAACATTAATTGATGATTGGTATTACAGCTGGTGTTTCAGTAATTGAAATGATAATTGTTTTTTGGCTTGCTCAGAGGCAACTGGTATTCTAATTGATAATTTGTGTTCTATTTGATATGTTAGATTACATTTTTCAAAGTGTCAAGGCATTACAAAATAAAAAGCCAGGATATTCCAGTCCAGATAAGGTCAGATATATTGTGTAAAAAAAATTTTTGACAGCAACTCTTGACTTTCAGACAATTTTTTTTTCCTAACAAATTGACAAATATTTGATAGAGAAACATTCTACTGAAAATGTTTTATCAGCCTCAGTTTTTGATGTCTATTGTTTCTATTGGACTTCAGGAGAAGGTATTCTTTCTCACTGCTATTGCCATACTGTGGCAAGCAAAGAAACCTTTTCAATTTTTTTTTTTTTCCCCCAAATTTCAGAATGCATGTGGTTCTATTAAAAGTCCAGTTGTAACAATAAAGTAAATCAAAGTAGATACTAAAACAAACAAAAAGAGTGAAGTAATAAACACAACAACAAAAATGCAGGCAACCCCAGTAAGAATTCAGTCAGCTGGGATGGTGACGAATAACACTGATTGGAGCTTGCTGGGCAAGTTGATGGGGAGCATATTTTACATGCAATTGTTAGGCATTTATCCCAGTAGCCTGGGAAAAATAGCAGCATATATGCACTATACAGTGTTTTCTTTTTGAAGAGGGGAACTAAATAATGAATTGTTAGATAGAAATAGAAATACAAGACTTATAAATGAATCAAATTAGGCGTCTTGGGAAAAAAGTTCCATTTATTCACCCAGGCTCATAAGACTTGCATAAGCAGCACCTTGCATTTGGCACCACAGTCCTGCAACATGCCCATGACAATCACCGACATGTCAACAGCAACCAAAGAGAGCTTTATATTGACTTAGCTAAGCTTTTCTCTTCACTCATGCCTAAGGAAGAGAAATGGTTTTTCAGACTGTCATGTAGACCATTAAAGTAGGACTATTATACTCTCTTCGAGGCATTTTCATTACTTCAGGTTGTTATCCTGCATCTCTGAACACTACAGGAGTTTTTCAGTCATGCTAGATAATCACTGTTGCATGCTAGCTTGTTGTAATTTAATAAACTACCTTTGGGGCTATGAAAACAACCCTTTGATGGTGGGCCTAAGGTAAGCGTGATCTTTTTATTCATTAGGATTTTGTCAGAGTTAAATTAACACTGGCTCTGGATGCAGTTATACCACAGGTAATGTAGCCATTCTTGTAGGGGATAATAAGCTATTCTGGCCTAAAGCACGTTGGCAAGTGTAAACCTATGTCCCCCTGGAGTCTGCGGCTCTTTAACTGTTCATTTCTAAATTGGTGCAGAGAAAGCTGCATAAACACAGTGTGTATACAAGCCCCTTCTTCATGGAGTCCTGGTTCTAGTTCAGACACATCTTTGATCACAGTTCAAAAAGCAGATTCTAACGCCACCAGTGACTGGCAGGCACAGTGTGATGCTACCCTCCTCCCGTTGAAGGAGGGTAATTGAAAAAAAAATGCAGTGACAAGTAATACACCTTTGTGAAGATTTGTTTTGCTGATACAAAGGGGCTGTATGGTGATGCTCTTACAGAAGTGATAAGCATGAGACCTAGAAAGCAACTGAAGTGGAAAAAGATGCAACATACAAATGAGAGAAATAATGCATTATTGTTTCCTGCAGCCTTGACATAGGGACCTCGAGCAGGTGAGTTAGGAGCAAGATCCCTGATTCACTAGAAAATTGTCTGAAGAGCTGGCAAATGCGACAGGGAGGCAGAGCCTGTCTACAAGTATCTTGGGGCAAATGAAATTACAAGGGAAAGAATAAAACCAGAAACATCATTGTGCCACTGTGTAAATCCTTGTTGAAGGCACAACCTGAATATTGTGGGCATTTCTGGTACTACTTCTTGAAACTTTCTTAATGTGCATTTCAGGCCTTTGTTTCTTGAAAAAGGAAAGGAACAGAAAAGGGGTGACCAGGGATGATCGGGAGGTATACAACAGCTTATTCGTGAGGAGCAACAGTGTAAATCAGGTCTCCTAAGCTTGGGAATGGAAACAACAGAGAGGGGATATGATAAAGCTCTGTAGTATCATGAGTGGAATAGAGAGGTAAAGGGAAGTGGTCGTTCATGATCTCTTCTAATATGAAACTTTGGGGATGATGTGTTTCAGACACAGAAAAAGAGCTGTTCCTTCCCAGGCTGTATATAACTCTTGCCCAGGTGGCCAAGAAGACCAATGGCTTGTATCAGAAATAGTGTGGCCAGCAGGACTAGGGAAGTGATTTTCCCTTTGTACTCCGCATTGGTGAGGCCGCACCTTGGCTACTGTGCTCAGTTTTGGGCCCCTCACTACGAGAAAGACATTGAGGTGCTGGAGCACGTCCAAAGAAGAGCAACGATGCTGGTGAAGGGTCCAGAGAACTAGTTTTACGAGGAGCGGCTGAGGGAACTGGGGTTGTTTAGCCTAGGGAAAAGGAGGCTGAGGGGAGACCTCATCACGCTCTACAACCACCTGAAAGGAGGTTGTAGCGAGGTGGGTGTCAGTCTCTTTTCCCAAGTAGCAAGTGATAGGACAAGAGGAAACGGCCTCAAGTTGCGCCAGGGCAGGTTTAGATTGGATATTAGGAGAAATTTCTTCACTGAAAGGGTTATCAAGCACTGGAACAGGCTGCCCAGGGAAGTGGTTGACTCACCATCCCTGGAGGTATTTAAAAGATGTGTAGATGTGGTGCTTGGGGACATGGTGTAGTGGTAGACTTGGCAGTGCTAGGTTAACGGTTGGACTTGATGATCTTAAAGGTCTTTTCCAACCTAAACGATTGAATGATTCCATGATTTCTTTCAATGGAAAATTACATATGCTAAAAATTTATGTACATTCAGAAGCCAGCTGGACAAATTTTTTCATAGAAAATGGGAAAAAAAGTAACATTTAGGGAACAGTTTCTGAAACTACTATGGGTCTTGAAAATCCTGTCATCTCTCCAATATTTCGGGGGCGCGGAAGACCATGCAAAGCCTCAGAAAACTGAACACATGTAACTTATCAAGATGCACAGTGTTATTAAGCGGCTTTCTCTCCAGCCAGTCCAGTTCCAGGGAAGTTCTGTAACTAGTAGCTTTTCTGTTTGCTCATTTAAAGGTTTGTAGTTGTACGGGTTTTTTTACATCTGATGTAGTCAGAAGTGTTTCAACATTTTCAAAGCTATACTTAAAGCATAATCTGGGCTTAGATACAATTTCATGAATCATTTGTGTTACCAGTGGCAAGGGACTTGATGCTGTGTTAGAGAGGTGATATTTAAACTTCGAAAAATGATTTAATCTAATGTGGGAATCCTAATGCTGTTGTAACATTTTTCCCCAAGGTGTAGAGAAAGATAACCACACTTTTCTGGATGTATTTGTTATCTAAGTAGAGCGCAGGGTGGGGGGAAAAAAAAGGGAACTGCCTTTAGACTGTGCTTTCAGCCATGTGTACAGAGAGCAGCAGGTGAGTTTTTCTCTCATGCTCATTCATTTCCACCTAGGATTCAGAGTAAGCAGAAGAGTCCATCATGGCATCAAGCATAGCTGTCTGTCTGCTGAGTCTCAGATGAAACTGGTTTTGCATCAGAAACCTGTTATGTTACTTGCCCTTTCTGAGCTCCCCCTTATCAAGGCTAGCTTCAAAACATGAAAAAGCTGAAGCTGTCTGCAGAGCATCGTTGACTTTGATGGAAAATATGGCAATTTGCACAAGGTGAGGAAAGGGTGCTTAGCTTTTTAAGGTGGACAAATTAGCTCACTTCCTCCTTTCCTGGATGTAAAAGTTGAAAGGAACTAAATACGTCATTTGCTTGGTTATATACTACACCTTAAAGCCTAATTTTCCGCTCTCTGCCCATGCTTCCAAAGTACTTCCTTATGACGTTGCTTATCTGTGCCTTGATGACTGCAGGCTTTCCAGAGCTGCTTCACTTCTTGTGGCCCAACATGACACTGCAGCTGAGATTTTCTTCCTCACTTCTTGGTCTGTGCTCCCCTGCACTTGGTCTACTCTGAAAAGGACCTTGAAGAAAGGGTCTACCTTACTCTGCTCCTAAGGCCTCCGCACAGGGCTAAGACAGAATAGAAGACCCACATAGAGAAGGGAAATAGCTGGAGTAATGTGTCTCCAGCAGGAGCACTGACACTCTGATAATACCAAACTGAAAGGACTTACTGCACCTGCCAGCAACAGTTTGTTATCCCAGAGAAGGTCTACAAAGCTGGTCAGGGCACTTGAGGCTAATTAAGCACTGTTAGCTAATGGATTGTTTATACAGCTTTATAACTCTGCATTGCATTATTATTGCTTATTCATGTTCATATTTTCTCTGGCTAGAGAAACACACATGAAGGAACCTATAAATAAATGTCTGTACCCCAAAGTGGTACAGGGTGGAACAGAACTGGTGCTGACCCAAACTTGACAGTTGCTACAGGGGGGTGCCTCCCTGGCTGGAGAGGTGTCTCAGTCCCAGCACAGTATAATTTAAGTATAATTTAGATACAGTGCTTTGCTGACCCCAGTTCTGGCACTAGAGCCGTCTCTACCAGTACCAGAGCCACTGCACTATACTCAGTCGAATATGGTAGGCATGGTGGGTGAGGTCTACTGGGTGTAGGTGTTGCTCCGTGCAGACGTCCATGGTGCACGACACCTGCTAGCCAGGCTAAGACATGACCAAACCAGATGCCCCATCAGCTGCCTTGACAGAGTGACTTCTGAGCAGCACAGGTTGTTGTCATTCATCACCGTAGCATCTGACGAACCAACAAAACAAATCCCACCATCATAAAACTTTGCATGCAGGCACACTGTAGTGCTTTCTGCTTTTAGTAATTTCTCCCTCCTTTTTCTGCTTTATGTTTGATTTTATTGCTTCCTGACTTGGAAGTACTTTAGTACTCCACTTTTAATGTTCTCGTATGCAGGTTTTATCTGGAGCATTATAAATTCTTTAGTGTAATAAATATACTACCACTTTATAAGAGGCAAAATATGCTCAATGTAAAAGAAATGCTGTTTTGGAAAAATTTATAATAAAAAGGCATAGCTGGGAGCCATAAAAGTTAGCCAGAAGCAGGATAGAGAGTGCTCTTCCCTGCTGGCAAACTGCAAGCTGAGAGGGGTTGGTAGGAAGGGAGTGAAGGTATTTCTCTTACATGAACTTGGAAGCTCAAACAGAGGCATCAGCGGAGAACAAAAGGACAGCAAGAAGAGCTGCTCCTCATGGAGACAAGAAGCTTGTATGAGAAAAAAAGAAATATAGGTAAGGAAGAGAAAGGCATGTGAAGATTTGAAAATAGAGAAGGAATTTTGCTGCATACAGAAAAGGAAGAGAGTTACACATATAATACTTGAAGGCTCAAATTGCATCCAGCTTCAGAACACTGAACTTCTACTTCCCACTCTTAAATACTTGGTTTGCAGCCAGCCAGGTGCAGGTGACTGAGCCCTGTCCAGAAGCTAGTCCTCCGAAGTGAACAGTCGGCTGTAGCTACTGGCCAGTACATAAGCCTTTCACTTGCCTCTGCACTGCAGCCCTGGGTTGAAATGGTGCTTGTGATCCATTATATTAAGCCAGAGTGAGAGACAGGAGAAACTCCTGGGTTTTGTGGTGTCTATACTGCCTGTCAGAGCATGCTAACGTACTCGTACTCAGCTACTGAGGCTGCCAAGCCCGCTTAGAAATGACCATGCTGCAGGGACAGGCACAGTCAGAGGCCACGTAGCCAGGTATCTACCAGGATTTTGGTGGCAGCAACTATACGGCCAAGCCTGAAGGCAGGAGAAAAACTCCACCAAACATAGTTAATTGAAGACCCAGTCTGCAGCGTAGTGCTGGAGAACTTGCCTTTCTTTCTAGATGTCTTGTCTGGGTATTGTAACGCTGCAAGAAGTAATAGATCTCAACTTTAACATCTACTCTTCAGAGATGTCTGTGCTGTTCTCACATCTCTGGCCCACAAATCCCAGGATTCATCAGCAGTATGGGTTATTTGCAGGGAAGAATAGGGGGAGTTTACTCTAGAGTCTGCTTAGTGCCAATAGTTCATCAGGTTTTCATCTCCCACAAGCTACATGCACTATTCCCAATAGTGTCTCTACTTGTGATTCCCCCTCCCTTTATCTCTGCTTTTCTGTATGTTATCTGGGGATGTATTTTCAACTGCCATTACCTCTTTTAAAAGGACTTTCACCCACATGAAAACAAGGTAATACCGCGGCTTACTGCAATATTAGTCTTACATTTTTACAGACATTTACTTCTAGTTTAATGAAACTTATATAGAAAAGCAAGATCTGGTCTCTCTCTGGAAAAATCAGAAATGGCAATTAAACAAGGACGCTTGCATTTTTGTTCTTTATCCGATTCTCATGAAAATAATGGAAATTCACTCTCCTAGCCAAGAGAATGTCTTATTTGGAGAAAATAACCACAGTAGCAAGGAGAGTGTGGTGAAGAACTCCCAAATATATTGAATATATTGGTGACACACCTTTGGTGCACACTATGGTAGTTTTTGAGCACTTTTAAGTTTTAAATGTGTCCAAAGAATAATCTGTAAAATTTCTAATAATGCTGGCACATTCTTCCTCATGTAGTTTGGTGTTATCATTTTATAGCACCACTCTTTAGTGGAAGAAACAAAAGGTTATGTATAACCAGAGTCAAATTGTTGACTGAACATAATTTTGGATGTGATCAATCTGCAAATTTTACAGTCCTTAGGAATAATAATCTGGCTGCAGTATCCTTTATTTTGATGTCTGAAAATAAGTGCTGCACAAATAGTTTAAGAAGCTGAGTCACAGCTGCAGAACAGTATATAGGCTGTTTTCGAAACGCGAAGAAGCAATTTATTTGAACCTCAGAGAAATGTAGCAGTCAATTTGTGTTTGGAACTAGTTCCTAAAATAGATCACTCATTTCATGACCAAATGAAAGCACAGTCTTACTGAGATCCAGCTAGTAAGTACGTGCCCATGCCAGGTTCATGTTTAGCTTTGGTAGAATACGTTATTGACTCCATTGTAAGCTTCGGAGAGATGGTTGTTTTAAATGATATGACAACCAGTGGTGATGTTAAAAGGAAACAGTTGTGTTAATTTTTTAATACCTTAGGGATAATTGCACAGTATTTTAAGCATCACGAGGTTCTAGTGACTGCACAAGAAGTAAAGAGCTCATTTTACAGGTGGGCTTAGATTCTCATTGGTTGAAGCCCCTTGTGGCTAAGTTATATGGCTAACGTGGTCAAAGAAATGTGTTGTCCAGGCATGCTCATTGTCATTCTGCTCATGTGGATTACTACACGGCCCTTCCCAAAGCGAATCAACTGAGCAGAATGACTGGGATTTGCTGTCTGTGTTAAAGAAGATGTGATTTCAACAGTCTTTACAAACAGCTGGCAGTTACATTAGCCCTGTAACAGGGAGGTATGTGAGCAGTTGCTGCAGGAGAGTCCTCATCTGTTCACCCTTCCTGCAGGAGATCAGCTCTGGTGAAGTGTAGCAAAGTCAGGTAGCAGGTGTGCAGCTTCGATTTTGAACGCGCAGAGCCATCTTAAAGGAGAGCAATTTGCACAGCCTTTCCTCACGTGTCCCACCGCGCTGTTTTCACCATTTGCCTACAGAAGTGGCAGCTCTCTTCCCCTTGGTAGTATATTATAGATCGAAGTGTATTAAGACTTCAGAAAGTCAAAACCTCTTCCGTGACCTGGAGGTTCACACACATTGACTTTCAGTGGAACTTGAAGACTAGAGCCATTAAGGCATTCTTGGACATTTCAGTGCAGGACTACTTTCACAAAAATGAGCAGTCTAATCAATGATGTCTAATGATTTTGAGTGACTGCAACTTACAATGTGCTTACAGTACCCACATTTCCAGTTTGTAAGGTCTGCTTTTCCATCTGCTTTTCAGTTTGCCCATTTATATCTGGTTAGGGTTTTTCCTTTGTTTTTTTAAAACAAAGAGTGGCTGCTGATAAAAGCAGTAAGAGTCACAATTAAACTAAGCATAAAACAGTAGCGTAGAATTATCATTCAGCTTTGTTGCCTGAAAGAGATTGTCTAAAGGTTTTCACCAGAGTGTACTGAGAGTAATTCAAATAAAGTTGGAGCAATTGCATCAATGTGAACATAAGGAAGTCAGAATCGGTTTTTTACTGTAAAGATAGTATTTCTTTCTAAGACTGTACAATAGACACATAGAAAATTTCAATTTCGCTTTTCTCTTTGGGAAAGTAAAGGCTGTTTTTCATCACAATATCTATTTAAAAATTGGCTATGTGACAAATTTGAGAATGTTTGACATGAAAGACAATTTCCAGTGTTGTAGGCAATGTTTCACAGGACTGGTGAAAGTGGAATTGTTTTTCGAGCTTAAGGTCCTGTTGTTGTTGCTTGTAGCCTTACAGTTTTCCTCAAAACAAAGCTTTATTTTTTCTTTAAAAGCTAGTTACTACCTGAAGTGTAGCATCTTTTCCATATGATGAGACTTCCTAACACTTGTGAACGCTCAGAAAAAAAGAATCCATTATTGCCAAGTTCTAGTCCATCAATTGGAAAACTGTCATTTAATAAACTCTGTGGTAGTTACCTCATTAATATCATCCTGTGTGAGCTGTGTGGGTTTTTTGAAGGAATGGAAGATAATTCTTCCTGCAGGCCAGTAATGCAGTAAACCATGACTGTGTGTTAATTTAAATATCTATTAGTGTGGCTGACTCTGATGTCTGCAGCACAGCAGCAAAGATGTTCACATTTTTCATTTTCATAGAAAATTAATGTTTTTATAGTTTTCTTTTTTTTTCCTTCAAGAAGGCTGCTACAGCTCCATTTTAAACCATGGCAATTTTTGTGTTTTAGTTATTCCGTGTTGGTCTCATGTATCTAACAGTACTAATTCTTATTCCTATCAGGTATAAGTTTATCTATTCATGGGGCTGAAAAGCGTGCACAAATCTGTCAGAGGAAAACTGCAGCAAGCTACCCAGTGTCACAGCGTCCGCCTGTGGTCGGGCATCCTTCACTCCCACAAGTCAGAAGGTCAATAAAAATGGAAGCCTCATCTTCTGGATCTAGTTTTTCCGCAGTCACTGGTGGAAAAGCAAAAACCCATCAGCCAGGTAACAGATTTGGCTTGACACCTTTTTCAGTTCCATTTCTTGTGTGATGTGCCATGATGTGAAGCTGGTATTAATAGCATCAGATCATGCTTGCATGGAGGTCAATCTGTTGATCGTCAGAGCTATCGGTTGATGTTTTGTCTACGTTGGTATGTTTTTTTCAGTTATAGAATATAGGGAGTAACAACAGTTGGGACAGCTGAAAGTGGGAAATAAAAATGTAAGTTTAATCATAAAAAAAATCATACAACATGTAGTGGTATCCAAAATGTAAATGCAGAGAGAGCTTTGGGCTATTGTTTTTTAATACTGCTCGCCTTATATATGTTTAATTTTGATAAGCCCTGAGCTAATGGCAATGCTCTAGAGGCTACAGGCATCCCCCGTGGAACTCAGTAATTGACACTAACAATGGTTTTGAACAAAGGCACGATCCAGGGCATAGATCAAAGTCTTCCTGCTAGAATGCAAACAAAAACTGTAGATCTGAAGGAGATTTTACAACATACGTTAACTGGTTAACAAAATGAAACTTTTTAAAAGAAAGCCAGAATCTCCCGGGAACCATCAAATTCTAATTGACATCATGAGTTCATTCCTTGTTATGTTAATTGCCAGAGCTATTTTAAAAGTATCTTTTCTTATAACAGGGGAGTACATTTTTGCTGGCCACGTTCAGTCATCCTTCACAGTGAAAATTAAACTCCAAATTTCTTTCCTGAGTAGAGCAAATTAAGGCTGCCCATGAAGTCAGTTTTGTAGCTTGTATATTGAAGGATCTCAACAATCTTCCAGCATTGCTGCCCAGAAAAGGGGATGATGCACCCTGTACGCAGCTGCTTGGGTGCTGTGGGTCAGAGTTTATTTGTGTGAGACAGACAGTTCTGCCTGCAAACCCTTAGCGTGCTTCCATTACCTTGCAGATCTAGTAAATAGGTTAATTTTTGTAGAAGTTTAAAATTTAGATTATTTATTGTGGGTTGCTATGCAGGTCTATTGCCATGAGTTTCATGTACCCATACTATTTAGCCACCATAATCTTTGTCAA
This sequence comes from Calonectris borealis, assembly GCF_964195595.1. NCBI lineage: Eukaryota > Metazoa > Chordata > Aves > Procellariiformes > Procellariidae > Calonectris > Calonectris borealis. The sequence continues at coordinate 53,727,464 of NC_134312.1, forward strand.
CATAGATTACTTAAGAATTTACAGTGACTCATAACCACATGCTTTGTTTATTTCCGTTCCTCTGTTCACTTGTTTGTCCTTCTATTTTTTCAGCTTCTATGTTTTTTCTTTGAAGTACAGAAATTACTACTACAGAAATGTTGATGTTGCTAAAGATATATAATCATGACTGCAGCATGTTAAAAGACTGACAAAAAAACCCTGCATCACAGTTTGTGAAAAAAATATCTTGAACATGCAAAATAACTATGTTCATTTTGAGCTGCTACACATTCTACATCTATGTATTGATAGATATGGCCTGTGCTTTAATACTAAATAATGTAGGAGCAACATATGCTTGCTTCTGATTGAGAAAAAGATCCCTTTTTAGGTAGACCCCAGGGGTTTCCTAAAATGGAGCTTATTAGTGAGCATCATTTGGATGATGATTCTCTGAGGAATTTAGCTTTCATACAGTCATATGAGATTAGTTTTGTCTATCATATCCTGCTCTTTAGACAGTAAGAGCGTCTATGACCTACAGAGAACATGCTTGGCAGCTTGGTTCAATGAGGCATTTAGTATTATGAGCTTTACTGAAGTTAAGAGGAGTTAACAGTTCCCAGAGCCTTAAAGGCTGCAGATTTTTATAAATATGTTGTGTGACAGGAGTCTTCTCTTAATCAACTTACACTGTCATTGTTTCATCTGGAATGAAATAATGTTTTTATGATTTGGGTCTGACTTTTGAATTCTGTGTGAGAACACTAAATTTGTCTCTGTGTCCAGGTTAAATTACAACCATTTGAGCTGTATGCAAGTAGAGTCTAAGAAAGATTATGGTCAGGCAGCAGTAGTAATAAATAGCACTCCTAAGAGAAAATTTTAATTTAAATCTAAAATCATGTGTTATTCATTCTTATCCAGCCACGAATTAACAGCTGTAGCTTCATAAATAATTAGCCTAATACACTAGTTGACCAATGGCAGTACCTCATCTAAGGTATTATAAACATTATAAATAGTTTGGTATTTTAGAGAGAAAATGTTCTGATGTATATTAATTAGTCAGGTAACAGATCTTACACCACCATTTTCCAAGCTATCCTCCTGCTATTGCATACAGTAAATTCCTCAGGTTTTTGTTCAGTCTAATTTTAAGTAGCTTGTACGATTTGGATTCTTCCTTCTATTGGAGTGCTGTTACCACAATCAAGTAGGTCTCACTGTTGGAGTAGTATACATAATATGCAGTCTGAAATTTCTTTTGTCCAGGTATCAAATACTCCGAACATGAAGACAGTCTAGCATAATAGATTTTACAGAAAGGTATTCTGAGGACTTAAAATGGCATTTCTAGTTCTTATCAATCAGAGAGGCTAGAACCATGGAAAGAAAAAGTCCTTGATAAAATGACAGTTGCGAATGAGTGTATTGTTTTCCTTAACAGCATACCACTTCTGTTTTCTGCACACCACTTTGTTTCCCTTGGCTACTTTTCTTCTTTCCAAAATGACACCTTTTATTATTTATCATGAATTCTTTTTTTAATTGACAGCTGTTTCCTGTGATTGAAGTTCATAGGTAGCTACATGCTAAGGGGGAGGCCCTACAGATACTGTTCAGTGTTACAGCGCTCCTTATCAGCTTGCTTCCCTGCCAGTTTTATTTGTAGCTGGTAAGGAGCCTGAGGCTGATGACTTCTATTGTTACTCTGGATGTTAGAGTGGCAAGTGAGCAGTAAGTTGTCTGTAATGTGCCTTATTTAAAAAAAAAAAATTAAAAAATTGTCTTGTGCAAGCTTGCAAAGAAGTACTGCTCAGCATAAGCAGAACCACAACTTCTGAGCTCTGATTTTAAGCAAATCAGAAGGTATCAAGTAACTGAAACAAACACAGAGGAAAATGGAGAAATGAGTGGAAGAAAATGGCTATTAATGGTGAAGTGAAGACTCTTGATACCTTTGCAGGTGCACCTGCATGAGGGAAGTTCCTCTTAGAAAGGAGAAAAGCAAAGACAAGTAAAGCAATCAGATGGCAAATTTAGGTGCAGTGATACTAAGGCAAATATGCATTCCTTCCAGAATCAGGGAGGGAGAGTATTTTTAGTTTTGAGAAACCTCCAGTTATCATCTCCCAGTTATGCAAGCAGTTATGGTATATTGTGGCTAATGGGGTACAAGGCTACTGAAGTTTATGGTTCGAAACACTTGGGGCAAACATTTGGCTGCTGTAAATTGTTACAACTCTCCTGAAGATGGTTTATGATCAATGAGTCTGTGTTGCACACTGGAGGTTTATTTTGAAAGTGATGGTAATTAGCGTTTAGGTTGTCTGTAAGAGCAGCAGAACCAAGTACTGAACAAGCCTAGAGGAGGTTAAACTGTCATCCCAGTCTGTTCCCTCAATGTCAGGGTTAGGTAAATCTGGGGACAAAAAAAATGCTTGCCTCACTTCTGATGGCAGTACACCTTTGCTATGGAGCAACAAGGACTTTAGTTTCTGGGTACATTTTGGAATGGAGATTCCTTGCTCCCTGAAATGATATAGGCATATCCATTACATTTGAAGAACTTTATGTGCAATGGCAAGGAAACACCTACTGAAGGGACTGGTTTCTGGCATTACAGTGGAAATCTAGTGGGGTCATTGGGATTCAATGAGAATATTTTTTTGGCAGTCTGTTGCCTTTTATGACAAATGGTACCTGATAGGTATGTTACAAATGTTAAAGGAAGATGTGTTTGCCTTAGGCATGCTTTTCTTTACTTTTGGATCCTCTTTTTTTACTGCTTATCAAACTGTAGCATTTTTATTGATGCCTGTAGTTGTTGGGCATGAAAATAAGAAAGAGCTAGTGGTGTTGGCCAACAGAACAACTGACTTAGGAGGCAAGGAAAAATGCATGGTTCTTGAAACTGTAGCAATCAAAATCAAAGGAAAAAAGGAAATGTATGTTTAATGAGCTTAGTCACAACTTAATGAACTTTGAATCATCAAGGAAGCTAGAACTGAGTCCTTCAAAAATGATAATTTACTGTGCAAAAGATATCCTTTTCTCATCACAAAAGGTGCACATGCTTGTCAGCGTTCCCATTTGGTTGTGAATGGTCTTTAGAAGATCTGTGTTAGTTAGATGTGATTTGTTGGTTAAATCACATTCTCTTTTCTTTGCTGACTGGCAGGACGTGTAGCATACATCTCGCTCAGATTAAAAGAAGAAACTCCTGCAAATAATTCTGCCAGAAAGCTCCCTCATGCAAATATTTCTGGGCAGCAAACACATGCACGGCCTGAGAATGGCTGATGTAAACTCACCTGAAAATGTGAATTCACACTGACAATAGTGCTGTTATCTTACTCGTCTAACGTTATTAGGGGAGCAGTCTTTTTCAACATGCCTTCTGCTGGGTGTATACATAGAACTTCCTCCCATGAGGAATGAAGCATGGAAAAAGCAAGCAGATTTCAAAAAAGTTTAATATTCCCTTCATTAAGCTAATTTTTGTATTACAAAAAAAAATATGTTTACAAGAAATGTCCTTATGCAGAAGAGACATTACTGTCAAAGAAACCAGCCTGCATACTTAACTTTTCTCTTTACCTACAGCCCGTGTTCAATACAACGCAAGTTCGATGCACCAAACAAAATTTCTCCCATGTCTGTACCTCAGGCGTGAGCTGGGAATACCTCCCTGCTGAACACAGAGACAGTTAATTCTCCTGACTTTTGGTGCTTTGGAGCCTCTGCAAAGCTCCTAATGAGAAGAACAGTTTGCCTCAATTACGATGAGGACCTTTTGTCACTGGGCTGAGTGACAGGTCGTCACATGGTGATTATGCGGTACTTTGAATTTAAGAGCTGAACTAGCTAGCAGATGATGCAGAGCCTGAAATCTTCTATCACTTTGCTTAGTCATTCAGCCCATTTCATTCATCACTTTACTTTTCTAGGGCAAAAGCCACTTCTTTGAAAATTCCTGTTCCTAAGCTAAAGTATCCTAAAATGTTCATTCTAGCAGTTTGGAGAACAGTTTTGCAAACAGCATGTTAAAAAACAAAAAGCCAGATGATAAAGCACTATTTTTCAATGCTAACTCTCTTGTTTGATTTTAAGATATTTTATTTGGGCAGAAATTGCATCCCTCTCTATCAATTTGTGCTGTACGTGACACACAAGTACTGGTCCTACGTGGGATCTATGCACGCCCTCAATAAGGGGCTTCAAAAATAATATTAATAATTTTAAGTGGTGGCGTTGACTGTGTTCTACTTCTCTGGGGAGTATGTATTTTTAAACTCATCTCTTTTCAAAGACTTCTTTTTTTCCTTTCCTGCTTGGATCAGTCTCCTGTTTGCTGTTATAAAATGATCTTTCATTTACTCTTGCAATCAATTATGTATGGCTACTTTAAAATCAGTACAGCTCACCCGCAGATTTCGACTCCCATAGCTGTTGTTAGTTTACAACATGTAGTCGCCTCACGAAGGCTGCAAATGTGGATATTCTCAAACGTTGCACCCTCAGAGAGTTTCCTCTCAAGGGGAAACTTGTCCAAAATAGGAACAGGCAGCCAGATGTGGCTTGGCACCAAACAGGGAATATCACTGATCCCAAGGCAAGGTTATAATGTCCTGAGACCAGTGTACCATAATTGTGTTAAAACAATTAAGAAAATTCTTAACCACTCTAGCTTTTGCTGAAGAAAATAGACAACATATATAAAAATTTACAATGTTTCTGAGAAAGTAATGACCCATTTTATTTAAAAAATAGCTTATCATTCAAGAAGCAATGAGAGATACTTTGAATAAAAGTTATTATGTTCCTGTAATGCTTGACTGGAAAATGTGGCTTTTTCTTAGCTCTATAGTTCTTGCTTAAAGGGGGCTTAGTGTTATGTAAGCCTCTCTTTCTAATGTAAAATATGTTTCATATATTCTAAGGAAAGATTCTTGCAGGTAGATTGTCAAAAGATGGAACAAACTTCTACTTTGGCAGAGATGCTTTTAAGATCAGAAAAGGGATTTGACTAACGGGGCTGCACGGCGTTACTAATTCCCACAAAAGGTTTGTTCCAGTCCAAAAGATAGCAAGACCCCTTTCCTAACACCAAGCCTGCTGCTTCATTCTGAAATCTCAAAATTAAACCAGACCTTTCTTTATAATTAAAAAAAAAAAGGGGGAGGGGGAGGCTTGCTCCTTGGGTGAATAGATATGATACAGGTAAGTGTATCTAGGCATCAGAACCCACTAGAAATTCCAACCAGTGCAACGTACTCTGGTGCCAAAAAAGCCCAAAAGAATTGCTTAAAACTCAGCATCACAGCTTACAGCAGGCATAAGGGCAGCAGTGAAGCAAAGGTGGCATCATTTTTCATCTGTTCCTTGTTCCAGAAGAGAACCCCCTTTGGGTCATGCAGACCGCTGCCCTTCCCCGTGCCATGAGTGGCTGGATGTCTCAGGAAAGCAGAGGTGTTCTTTGCGTGCTGGATAACTCCACAGAGGCACAATATTAGCTAGTCACATCCCTGGGGTATGCAGTTCTGTACTGTGCTATGCTTCAGAGGCCCAATGGAGCACAAAACATATGCATTTCTGAGGTCTTCATTTCTGACAACATTCAAGGTACTTAAAATAGAAAAAGGGAGATAGCACTATAGTTTAATACTTTATTTAGGCTTTGCTTTAGGAACACACCTAGCACAGGAAAGGAATGCAGCACCTGATGGCATAAAGAAGTAACCTGCACTTCGATGAAACTGGAAGGTTTTTAAAGGTCATCAAAACTGCACATACTTTCAAGGCCCTTTGTGCTGTCAGAATGCCTGAAAATGATGACCCTCGCCATTCAGATGCTCTCCTACTGCTTGCAAAGGAGACTCTGCTTAATGTCAGCTACTGGAAATAATCTCTTTTGGGTAGGCATCTTGTGTGAACAGCCCAAAACTATTCCATGCATTCTAATGGCAAAGTGCTCTATTTCTCCTTAGCAGATCTTGATAATTATGGTAGGTGACAGGCCTTTATAAGAAAGGCCAACTGCACCAGTATTAGGGGCAGGATTCCTGCTGCTTGTGAGGTACTCTCAAAGACAAAGAAAAAATCTGAGCTACAGTATTTTTACACAACCAATATATAAATATTGCCTCCATTCGTCAGCTCCGATTTGTAACTGAATGATGATATTTATCTTAGTCTCTCCCTAATTAGGTCTCCACACACGCAGACTGGTAGGCTGGAACCGTATCCTCTCCCTATGATAAACTAGAGTGGGATTCACTGCTCCATGCTTAGTGTCTGTACTGGAAGGCATATTTCATGGGGTCAGCATGACAGCTCTTGCCTTTCTTACTTTAGTCTCAGATTTTGCGTTAACAGTGAATTTCTGGGCTTCATGGCCCTAGCCTGGATGTTAGGGCTTCCAATGACACTATAACTGAGGAGCAGACCCACTAGTTCACAAAGGCTGGAAATAGGGCAAGTAAAAGGGGGAGGGAGCAATGTGATGCCTACCTGTTAGCTCACAAGTGACAGTGAGTACAAAAGGAACAGGTTTGTAGAGGAAAGGGACATTGGTAGCTGTGAATCATTATCATCTAGGTGAAACCTCTCCACTCCAGAAATCTCTAAATCTGCAAACTGGAAGGGACAGACTGGGGATAGACTGGATGTGCTTGCCCTCTTCATATTCCCTTTGCCTAAGCATCTGCTGTCAGAAATAGGATCCTGCGCTGGATAAACCTCTGTTCTGCTATCCTGTCTTTAGGATAACCATTTTCACATTCCTATGCTATGTTCATTCCTCAGCGGTCTCAGGACAGCTGAAGTTCCCAAAATGGTTTAGCTGCTGGTACTTTCTGCAGGAATGAATTACCAGGATGTGTTTAGACCGTGAAGGCAGCGATAGGCTATGGTATAATGTGAGTCTGTATAATTGGTTGTTAAATTAAAATCCACCTGGAAGAGACATCTGGTATCTTGTAAAAGTTGTCTTGATGCCCCATGTTATAATGAAGTAAATCTTTGGTGCCCTGAAGTTATCTGCTAGGTCATGCCTCTTATCCCCGTGCAGCCAGCTTTTCTGCTTGTCTCATCAGTAAACTGCTGACTTGAGAACTGGGAAAGCTTTTTGCAATAAACCGTTTATTCAGCAAATGTTTTCTTCCTCTCCTCTTTATGAATTGCCTGCTAACAACTCCTGATATTGTTAAAAGTAGATGGTAACTAAAGGATTTATCATTCACAAGTAATTAGATTTTTCAAACACGGACAAGTGTTTGAACATATGTGACAGAGATCTTTCATAACTATGTTTTTATATGTGCACTCACAGTGTAAGAGAAGAGAGGTAGAACTAAAAGACAATCATTCATACTGTCATTTTTATATAAATAAGAGTAATAGGAAATGGGCTGAATTGTTCGGTCCATTTAGATCTCAGACTTCTTTCTAGGTTCTCATTTGCAACATACAACTGTGCAGAAATGTCTCTGCTTAGTTACACACTGTGGCTTTGTGCTATTTTCAGACTGTTTCCTGTGGATTTCTATCCCAGGCATTGTGGCACTTGAAAAGGATCGCTTTATTCCCAGTAGGAGAGCACACACTTCAGTGCCCTGTCTCTTTGTATTATCGGTGAAAAGAAGTGCTTCTAGGGGGTAATTCCAAAAGCTCGTTGTGCAACACTGTTCCTCTACTGATTGTGTAAGGATCTGCACAGGGGCCACATAGAGCCAGGTAATTGGAAATATTAGGCATACGAATATGTGACATGCTATGCTTGGGGCTTCTGTGTGGACATTTGGGTCCTTTCAACTCTCAGAACTTTGAGGCATCCTTTGAGCATAGATGGGAAATGAAGAAAGAGGTTGTGTGCTTTTGCACAGCAGTCCAATGGTTTGGGTGCTTGTCCATGTAGGAGACGTGGATTATCAGCTCTCCTCAGCTGTTGTCCCTTTTGAACTCGCTGTTTAAGAGATGACTCCCCCTTGATGATAAGAGCACAGTGTTGGAGGGTTTGACTGTCCCCGTGCCCATAGTTCATTCTGGGCACTGACCGAATTAGAAATGCAGGAATTGAAGGCTAGCAGGACCCTGTCCCCATAGCCTGACATTTGGACTATTTTGGCAGTAGAGGAGATTTTCAAGGTATGGCTTTGCACCAAGGGCTATCCATCCATTTTGTCTGTGGTTGTCTGTGGAAAAGGATAGAGAAAAGTGCTGAACGTAGGTTTTCCCACTTCTCTGTAGTTAATTGGCTGAGTGGACTTCTCTAGTTCTGCTGCCAGCCAGGGTTTAATGGAGGGGAGAATGGACACCATATGTCTTCAAAACACCTTAGTCTGTGATAAGTTAGTAATATTAGGTGTTTAGAAATCTCCCCTTCACTACTGCTGCTTCTGGAAGATAAGAAAAGAGTTTGTATTAACATAATTAAACATATGTCACGCCTTACAGTGTATTGCAATACAAAGGGAAACTATTTTTAAATTGCCTTTCAAAAATAATTCCAGTATTGTTATTACTATACCCTTGACATGACCATGCAGAGAGACAGCTATGGCATAGGTTCTTTATACTAAACAGAATGATTTGTGTTTTGAATTTCTTTTTTTTTTTTCCTACCATTCATTGGATTTTCTTATGGAAAATGAAGTAGACCTATGTATTTATTCCAATAACTTTCAAAACTAACAAGGCATTTTTGTGCTTTTACAGTCAGCTTTTGATTCTCGGACACTAACATGCAGACACATTATTTTATCCATAATGAGTGAGACGACCATTAAGATGAATTGTGTTTTCTGCATAGTGGAAGATTTGATTAGCTATGCTGAACAGTGACAGAGTATACACTTTTTTTTTTAAGGTAATTGGTAAACCAATTAAGGCTATCAAGAGTTATATCCAAGTCCTTATATATTTATGGACATATATGACAATCTACTAGGTCAGAGGTCTTTCAAAGGTCTGCAAATATTTCCACAGGGTACCCAATCTTTTAAGTCTTAGAAGCACATTGTGTATTAATGCTGTTATGATAGAGGGCTTTGACTTAAATCAGAAGTCTCTAAAGGCCTCTCTTTCAATGTGTATCGTTACCCATTATCTATAATTCTTCCAAAACTGTGGATGTGCTTTGTAGATAGATGGGGGCAAATCCTGTGACCTACACAGGTAAAAGTAAGTACCTCAAATTAGGGAAAACTGGGGCCTTTAGGATACTCCCAGTCTGTCACTACAGGCACATATATGCCGGCACTGCCACACCATACAGAAGCTACTGCAAATGTGGCAGACAGCTGGATTTACCCTGATATGTTGCACTCTCTTAAACATACAGATATGTCCACAAGTTCTCAGAAACAGATAATTAAACATGTGACTTTTCCTGTCCTTATCCCAACTGCCATCTTCAAAAGGAACCCAAGAGTGGAAACAAGCATCAAAATGAAAGAAGAAGGGAACTCTTCACACACACACACCCTTGTAGAAATCCGAAATTGTGTTGAAGCTGTAAGGTAGAGGAAGCTTAGTGCTACTGGTAAGGAGCAAGGACAGAAGGAAAGCTTCTGGGTAATGGTCTCATTCCAGAAAGGAGTCAAGTGCTGGGCTGGTGAGCCAAAGAGTTGCAGGTTGAAAATGGAGCCTTTTTCTTCTGTGTGGAGAAGGGGCAGCTCAAGGCAGGACACAGGATATGTTTCTGCATCATGGGCTGAGAAGATACTTGTGAAATAAGACATGCAGCCTTTGCCCTGACTTAAGTGGGGCTTTTGATGGGAAAGCCTGCAGGTCTGAGGGAACTGCCTTCTCTGTGGGTGTATCTGCAGCCACCTTGCTGGTGTGCGGTGGCTCAGCTGGGAGCGAGGCCTCAATGAGTGAGTAGAGTTCATGTGGAGAGCAAGGACCACAGGAGAAAGGTGAGCATGACCCACCAGTGTTACTGCCCTGTGTACTGGTGGCTTGCAGATCATCAGTGTTAACCTGACCGCCCAAAAGACCTTTTGACGTTTCCAAAGATTCTTGTTCTTATTTAAGAACAATCCTGCCAGGAGGGGAAAAACAGATCTTGAAAAATGCTGATATTGCATCTTTTCATATCTGTTCAAGAGGTAAGCAAACACTGAAAGACAGACTTATCATTCATGATGCAAAACTCATTTCTACGTGGACTCAGCCTGTATTTTCAGGAACAGTCTTAGCTCTACGTGGAGAGGACAAACCCTTGCACCTGGGCAAAAAAGTTGTAAAGAAACTCTGAAACGTCCTCTTCTTTGTTTCCTCTTTTTTATTTCCATTGAGAAAGGAAATATCTATACTAAAGTTAGTCAAGAGGAACCAATGTTTTATATTTAATATGAAGCTGACCAGGATAAAATCAAACGATCCTGCTGATACTAAATTTTGGACCTTCGGAATTACAGACCCATAAATTAAAATTGATTCTGTTTTCAAAATGTGGCTACTGACCACGTGTATTTTAAACATACCTAGTATTTCCTTCTTCTACAACTCTATTTCTTTATTCCTCTGTTTCTTCTCTTTAATTCTTATGTGATATTTTATCTTATCAACAATACTTTTCCAGTGTGGAACTCTGCACTATTGTACATGACAGTTTCAAGAGCAGCAACAAGAAATTAAATAATTTTAATATATGAAAATATATCTAATGTAATCACAGCAGTAAGACTGATGCACAGAGTAACATTCTGGCATCCAGTTTATGTTGCAGGAGAGAAAAATATGTAGGCAGAAAGAATGTTACAATACTTTACTGGTTGGTGAGCAACAAAACAGAATATGATATAGGATTTCTTACGGAAAATAATTTGAGATTCTCTCTGGCCAATGTAGGAAAAGCAGCTCTCTTTTAAAGATTGGTTAGGAAACAAGTCAGCCTTCCACCTAATGATACATAATTAGCTATCTCTGAGCCACTGCTTTCAGGCCAACTTTATCTTGCTGAGAAGACGCGTTTGTATTAATATATATTTGCATACATCCTATGACTCAGAGAACAGCTTCTTTTTTTCTGATACAATAATTGAACCAATATGTTTTTCATCCATTGAGGTGTGTTGTCCAGTGCAGTCACAGGATCGATGCTGGGAAGACCCACTATGGTGTACGTTTTGTTTCATTCCTGCCACAGAAATGAGAAATGCCAGAATTGAGATCAGCAAAGCTATGGATGTATAGCCCTGACTAACATGTATGGGTAACGCTTTAAACAATTTCCATTTGAAACTGTGCTTTTGCTGCAGATGACCTGCCTAGCACTCACAGTGAGAAGCCAGTGGAAAATGTACCTGTAGCGGTGATCCTTCACCTCATGTTGACCTGGGGGTCCCTTTAGTGAAAAGGGCACCAAGCACAGCAGCTTTCTGCTTGCTGTAAAGAAGAGGCTCTGGTGAGAAGGAGCAACTTTCTCTGTAGAAACTACAGGCAGTACTTAATGTAGCAAAGCAAAACTGCTCATATTAGAATTATATTTAGTTCTTGCTAGATATTGCCCTGTTAGAGGTAGATGGCCCTGTGGTAGGAGCATCTACCCACACGGCATACTAGTTATTTGCTACTTGCATTTAATGTCCGTGCTGAAGTACAATCATTGTGAAAATACATGTTTGCTGCCAAAATGATTTTTTAAAAAAAGTAAGAAATCAGCTCACTCTACTGATAGAAGTCTCTGGCTAGCTGCCTTTTCAGAAAGATCCTTTGAAGCTGTAATTTTTTCTCTACAGAAACTTCTAGAGCTGTAGACAAAACATTTGTTTTCACTAGCTGAGTTAATTGGAAATGAGGGAGGGCAAAGAAGAGAGACTGTGATTTCAGAAAGCAACAGAGTCAAGTATTTCTATTCTGACCAACGAGCAGAACCTAAGTCATAAAACTCTTCAGGAAGCCCTGGCTGCTTCAGTGAATTACAAAGATCAGTTCTGTTCTCATATGTCCATTCAAAAATATGGAGTAAATATGAGCCCTTTGTTGTGCATTAAGAAACAGCAGTAATTGTTCCATCAGCTTAATTTCATATTCTTTATTTCAGTGCCAAATACTGAAACTATGCGCATTTTTCTATGTGCACCCAAGCGCTCATGCTTAATTTCAGACCACAAGGTGAGGGTATCCATCTACAAATATGATTTGCACATCACAGTGCATGCATAAAAATGTACAGGCTTTCAAAATCTGGCTCCAGGTTTTTACCGTGCAAGAAAATAGACTTTTGCTTGTAAAGTCCATGTCTAAAAAGCTGATTATGATAATTGGCTAGATACTACATATATGTAACAAGGCCTCATTCGGCGAAGAACCTGAGTATGTTCTTAATTTTAAGCAGACACAAAATCTCTCTCACTCAGTGGGAATGACTTTGTTTAACATTAGTACCATATTAACTACCTTGCTATGTAATTTGCTTATCTGATACATGCCATCATTGTAATATTTAGAAGTATGTTAAAATTCTGGTTTAGGACAAGCTGTCTCCTTCAGCCTCTAAAAATGAAATGGATTTTTAAAATCTCATTTGTTTTCCTAACCTAATGAGTAGATACCCTTCAAAACAAATAAAGGAAAAAGTATGTTATTTTATGCACTACTTTATGCATCAACAAGTAAATCAGAATATTTAAAATATGACTTCAGCTGAACTAAACTTCTCAGTAAGTTGAGAAAAATCTCAGGCAGATCTTTTAATAAAATCACATAGAATTTGATAAAAGTAATATTTACTTCATTTTTATTTTTGTCTTTCCCTCCCAGCCTCCCAGGAGATATTGCTTAGAGTTTACTCAGTGAGACATATGTCACTGATAAAGCATAAATCAGCAGCTGCTAAAGCAAGAAGGAGATGCTAAAGCCAGGCTAGTGTTCTCTCAATAGCAACAGTGACACCAGATACTGTCTTGGTTTGTTGTATTGGAGATCTGTGGTAAGATAAAGAAAATAAATCTCTTTTGGATGTGGGAGAGAACACTGTGGCTTTTTCCAAAGAGCTGCTGGGCTAAAACCTCTGTCTGCCAACAAATCAGCAAACATTAATTTGGCCAGTCCACGACCCATCACATACAGGTCGTTTCTCTCAGCTAAAAAATGCAGCGCTCCCTCCTGCAAAGGAGTGCTGAAGGAGAGGGAGGAGGGTAGAAGCAAAAGTGCCCTGATTCAGGTCTGTTTATTGACACCATGAAGATCATGGGAGAATAAAGTGTTCCTGCAACCACTTATTTAGAACCTGTGATGTCGGCAGATACATTTCTTTTTCTCCTTGTGTTGTTGAAGGCAAGTTTGTGATTAGCCATGCATTAAATCACAAATGACTGGTAGAAGATTATGCCTACAATTTTGAGTGAAATCAGAGGATGATGTTGTTGGTCTGATACTTGTGCAGTGAGGCCAGATATTGAGGCTATTGTGAATCAGAGAAGCATATGAGACTGTTGTTTGTGTGGATTGCTGGAAGCTCCCTGTACTGCAAATGAGGCAAATGCAGGAGAGGAGATTTGAATGCAGCCAAACTTGTCTTGGCTTCGTAGGCTGTGTTAGGCTGAACAACAGTCAGGTTTAGGCTGGACATTTTCTGACCACTTTCTAGACAGTATTTTTCATTAATTAAAAAGTGGCTTTGAAATTGAATATGTACGTTCTCCAACAGCTTCATTTTATTAAGAGGCCTGTGGTTAGATAGTCCATCTGACATCAGCACTTTGGGACAGCCATTGCTGGCTGGCTGTCACTTCCTTTCTCCCCAGCCCAATTAGTTCCCTTCTGTTGGAGATGCTGCAGGGATCCTGCTACCTTCAAGTGTCCTGAGGAGCAGTGATCTGGGTATAACAAGGATGAAGAGCTTTGGGGAGGAAGGGGTATTTTACATTTGTCAGTATTGTCGTTATTTGCTCAACTAGGGTTGAAATGGAGAAGAAAGGCTGGTGGATTTGAGGATGCAAATATGTAATGGTATATGTTAGAAGTGGTAGCTGAATATTTAACAAGAAATTGAATTATATCACTTGCAAAGCTGCTTAACTGAATTGCTGTCCATTACTTAATTCTCTACCTCCATCCTATTGTTTACGTGTCTTTTCCAGCAGCTGCAGTATTTTTCTTTTGTCCCTAGAATTCTCTTCTGGGGCACATCCTAGCCTCCCACCTCTGAGACCATCTGCAGATTTCCCTAGGCTGCTATTATATGAATAATCAGCTGTCTCACTTAAGAAATTCTCTTTTTTCTACATCATTAAATGCTGACTCCTGCTGCTGCTATGGCAGACCACTGTACAAGAAACTACAAGGGGAGCTGTCTCTGATGTTAACAGTGGGTCTTTGCTATGGAACAAAAGAATATGCCGGGGCAAGCATGAGATAATATTTTAACACTGGGAAATAAAAAAGGCTGAAGCTGGTGTATGTATACCCATTTTGAGATCTGTATTTCCAAAAAGTGAAGAAGGGTCTTTAAAATAGGGTTGAGTAATTTTGTGCCCAGCTCTCATCAAGGTGGTGGTAAGACAGTCATTTGGCGAGGGGAGGGGGAAGATACAGTGGGCTAGGAGGGAATTCAGAACAAGACCAGCTTGTTATAGGCAGACTGTAGAAGGAAAATGCTTCCATCAAAAGCACAAGTAATGACCACTAGTGAAGGCACAATAATGGACTACATGACCTGAAGGTTTCTTCTTCCACCATGGCCTGTTTTGTTGTGAAGTCCTTTCCCAGATATCTCCCTGACCGCTGCAGCTCTCTGCTGTATTAGTTACTCACGAGCATCCCTTCTAACAGATGCCTTTGTGAAAGGTCAGGTTTTGCTGCCACTCTTTAAAAACCGGCCATATGCCCAGTAACTCCCCCCTTGTCTCTGGCCGTATCAGAGTAACCTGTAGCCAGAAGCTCAAGCCTGTTTGCCCAGTACCTTTTCCTGTCTACTCTTGCCGTGCAGTTACCTTTCTTTACATGGAAAAGATGTGCGTTCAAAACTTCCTTCTTTCTTTGCTCATCTTGAAATAACACTGAAATGGGCAAATCTTGTGCCTATTTACATGTGCAAATAGGTTTGAAATTGTGACCCACTACCCTATGTTTTTATTCTGCAGTGCTTTTAAATAGCAACCATTACACACCAGTGTGACCCCCTTCGAAATGGACTGCAGTACTGGAGTGCTTCCTAGACCATGGCATGCCATCGGCTTGGCATGTGAGATCGTATGGTGTCCTGTGGCTGAAACATGCTGTCTGTGCTCTTTTTGTCCTAATAGTTGTTTTCTGTCTTGAGACTTAATTCGTCCTTTGTGCGTTAGTGTATTTTATTTTAGCCTGGTTGTTCATGTAGTGCTGTGTCGTTTGTAACAATGCATCTTGTCTTGTCTGTTTTCACATTTTGGAGTTAGTTTTGTAGATGGTATGGTGAGGGGATGCTCGTGTCATGGCGGCACGTGTTCACCTGAACGAGGGACTCACCAATGGTGACTCTGAATCACTGCTGATAGCAAAGAATGTTGTTGTTTCATTCTATTTAGCTTTAAATCAGTCCGTGATCTATGTAAAGCTGCTTGCTTTGAAGAAAAATTCGTTCTGCTAGGGAGAAAAAAATTAAGTAGCTTTATTCAATGTGTATGTTCCCTCACCTGAAAGCCCCTTGGCTGGATTTTCTGCTGCACTGTCACAAACCCCATCAATCTCTTCAATTTCTTCAGAAGGAAGAGAGGATTTGCAGGTTAACCGGCTGGAAACGCAAATATGGATAAAACCAGACATACAGAAGACAGATGTGGACTTTTCAGAAATTCTTAATGCAATACAAGAAAGTAAGTTATTCCTTGGATGCAAAATTGGGTTTATGGTAGAAGAATCAATTGAGATGCATTGAAATTATAACTGAAGGAACATACAAAGTGATGAACTGAATGATAAGTGAGTATGTATTACTAAAATATCTGAGAAAGTTAAATGGGTTATTGAAGGCCATATTATAGAAATCTTTTACTATCAGAGAAGTCACAGTAAGATTTGAATTATTATGTGCCTAAGGATTCTAGCAGTAGATATTTCCTTTGCAGAAGTAATCAGAAATACTAAGAATCCTGTTACTTTAATCCATTCTTTACACTCTTGAATGGCTGTGTGAACTAATAATGTTGTGCAGATGCTGCAGTCTGGGATCTAAGACTGGATTTGAAGTTCCAGCTGTTCCAAAGTGTTGGGGTATATTCACATTTTTGCAGCTGGTAATTTTTGGGAGGAGAAGTGATGAGCTTGTCACAACAACTGAAGGTCTGCGTATCTTAGATACTGCATGAAACCATCTCTTTTCACATGTAATGTGCTGTGGACTAAGAATTGATTGGTGCACCCTTCTTAAATGTAACTGCAGAATTCTTCTTGTGCTAGAAGAAATACTACTCTTGTTAACAGCAGTGGAAGACACCCTCCCCCACCCAAAACTGACGCAACTCTGGAATCCAGAAGAATCTGGAATTTCAGTGGGAATTTTCCATAATAGATTGAAAACTGTTATGCAGACGAAGAATCAAAATGCATGCCATGGCTTCCTGGTTTCCCTCTTTTCCAGTTTTATTTTAAACTGGGTGTTTTGTGTAGCAATTTTCTAAAGTGAGAAACAGCAACTTACATTCTTGAATGATAAAAGATGTATAAGAATGTGTAAAACCCTGCACTCCTCCTGATTTTTGCCATGTGAATAAGGAACCATGCAGTGGTAGGATCAGATTGTTTCATGGTGGTATTAGTTTGGGGGTGGAAGGAAAAGTCTCAGGTTAGTATGACGACAGGGGTAATAATTTGAAATTGAATCACCTCATTATTTAAACTGTAAGTTTAGCTGGACACATTACCTGCAGTCTGTTGTGAATATCAAATAATCAGGAAAAACATGCCTAAATATTCTTTCTAGGGTGGTTGCTCTGAATAGTCATTGTTACTTTTATTCCCAGTTGTTGTTAGCATTGAATGAAAATTAAAATATTACTATTACTATTATTAATATACTGCTATTATAAAAGACTTAAAAGTAATTTCTTCTGCATCAGAGCTAAATTCTTCATTTAAGTCCCATAGTTCATAGTAGAGTCTTAAACACATTTTACTAAAGATTTCTGGTAAGCCTTTTATAAAACAGTTTCTTCTTGACCACATGATGTTCAGAAATTATCTGTAGTCTATCAGAGACAGTCCAGAAACAATAATTACTAATCTGAAAATGGCTATAGACACACACTGTAAAATAGGAGATTGCACTGGGTGTAAAATTACGAAGCAGGGTGATGCATCTGACCTAAACCAAACTTTTAAACTAGACAGCAGAGGTGTGAAGGATCTGCATGAACTATCTGTCAGATATAACCCAGAATTCCCTATTGCTGCCTGCTCACAGCCTGTACCCATGCCACAGCCCCAGCCAGGAGCTGAGCAGCCAGGGGGCACTGGGCACAGCCCCAACCCTGATCATCGGGTACCTCCCTGGTGCAGTGGGGCCGTGACCGGGCAGGGCAGGGCTGTGGGGAGCTGGAGACCGGCACTGCTGTGAACATGAGGGGGAGAAAAGAGCTTGCATATATAAGCTGATCTAAAACCAGAGGGGGAATTCTTAGTATCTCCTGTAGGAATGTACATGCTGCTCTGTATTGCTGTTAAATTTCACTGCTTAAAAAGACATGACTATACACTAGCACCAGTCTGTCTCACAAATAGCATATGTGTGATAGAATTATTATATATCATTCTCTTAAGGTCATTTGTGGATATATGCGTGTCATGATCTGAAGGAAACAGAAAAGATGGAGTCCTGATTATGCCTTTAGCAACATTTGGCAGCATAGGTGTTCATGTCCATTAGAGTGGAGTGGCTAAGCTAGCTACAGGCAGCAGGATAGTTGGCTTGGAAGTACCATCACCATTATTAAAATAAAGCAAACAGGATTTGCTTTTTAAATTATTTATTTAGTTTTGTGGAACAGCATTTTCTGATTTTTTTTTTTAAGTATCCAATGAGACTTGGGGTAGAAAAATATTCTCAGCAAATGTTAGGGCCCCATGTTTAGTGTCAGTGACTGAAATACTAAGAGTGTATTTTAGAAAACATACACAGCAAGGCAACTGCAATGTAAAGAGTTCCACTTTCTCACCAGCAGCACACCTTCACTGCAACTGGAAGAAGGTAATAGACACCTTTAGCGCTGACGAGGTAGTTCAGCACATCACTACTTATCCTATTTGCTGAAGCTACCAACCAGCATGTCAATTATTTGCATACTTCTGATATAAGCAATTTTCTACTACAGGCAATCTGGACAGGTCTTGGTAGTTAGTTTCACTAACCAGCTGAGATTCACTGCTTCCACAACTTCTCGTCACTGCTGAGATGGGCTGGATTTTAAAGTGACCTTGAAATAAGATTTTTTGCTCCTCACAAGTTCTCAGAATAATCCAACCCCCAAACACATTCACTGTCTTACACACCAAATTGTGTATCTCAAAACACCCACTTAAAAACCATCTATTTTGCATCCCAAAGCATTACCGGCGCTTTAGGAAGCAGCAATTCTAGTATCTCAAAGGCCTCATCTTTTATACCAAGGTAGTCTTAATGGCAGGAAAAAGCTAGTCAAATTCTCTCAAGCATAGCATACGGGCAAATCTTTCATTTTTACATCTTTCATTGCCTTTGTCTGCAACAGATATATATCTTGCATAATCTTCAGAAAGCTTCACTATTTAATTATTTTTGTATTTTCCATGGTTGTTTTCAGACTATATTGAGGGGTTGATCGTATACAGGTTCATGTGTCACTCATGGAGGCACTCTGCTGGGTTTCGGTTCAGAGAAGTTTCAACTCATTGAAAATGTTTTCTGTTTCAGTAGTTCTTTCTGTTTCAGTAGTTCTTTCTGTTGAGTATTCAGATGAATTCTTTTCATATGAACATGTATGCAAAAGCTGATCATGATCTACATCCACATTATTATCTGCTGGGGTGGTACTTTTCATGTCTTGCCCTTTGAAACAGTAAGGACAGTAAAGGGCAGGTGGTTAGACTGTGCTGTCTTGTGGTGGTTCCCCTGTCTTTTATAGGCATTTCTAGTATGATTTCTGTGAATTGAAATGAGTCAAGGTGGTAATTAGTTCTTTAACATTGCTGCTGCGTGTGGTACAAACTGGATTCTGGTTTTTGCCTTCTAAGTCTCCTAAAACCTCTGTAGTTTGTCCTAGGACAAATTGGATGCAGACACAGTGACAGTGAGGATCTGCAGGCTCTTCCCATCACATAAACCAAAACAACACCGGGATGCTCTTCTCCACTCCTGTCAGTAAGCTCACTCCTAACTGGGAACAGGGTGGTGTGAAGCCAAGGACAGTTTTAAAGTGGAAAACTCAGTCCTGGATATTTGTCTCTAATGATATCCCGTCACTTTTCACAAAAGAAGGATAAGTAAAATAAATGGACTGATAGTAAAAACAACCTTAAAATGGCAAGCAAAACTTAGTGACTGTAAAAGACACATACAAAAAGAGAGTAATCTCTTCCCTATGTTCATGATTGATTGATAGGAAAAGAATAATATATTTAAATTGCGACATATGAAAATTGTGCATTTTCAGGACTAATATTATGAAGAACACTTTCTCCTGCTTGTGATAGTGAAAAACAGGCCACCTGCAGAGACTGTGGAGTTGGTAGCATCGGAGATTTTTTTAAAAAGGTTTCTTAAACTGGGCTATAGCCCCTGAAGAAGGGAAAGGTGAAAAGGAGGTCACAAAATGCTCGTGATGGCTGGGAACAGTTAATGGTCTTTAATTTCTGGCAGCTGTTCAGTCTCTCCGTAGTGGGGGAATGGATTTTTACACCTGGAGCCAGGAGTTACAAATGGCACTAAGTTGCCGCCAGCAATTAGAGATTTTTGGCTGTTCCCTGTTAATATAAATTCTTGTAAACAGGAATTACCATTGCCTGTCACTAAATTAGGGGAGTTGCAGAGAGGCAAAAGGATCAGGAGGTTATTGCACAACAGAAAAATGATTCCAAAAGTCAGTCAAGTTTGAAAAATAGGGTGAGGAATAGTGGGTTAGACAAGTTTCTGTCAAGAATGATAGATGTTTGATCGTGCTCTAGTCAGGGGGAGAGGCTCAGGAGCTGATCTTTGGGGGTCCTTTCTAACTCTACTGTCGTAATTCTGGATTTTGCCTATGAAACATGAGGTTGGAGAGATGAAGTCTATCCACAGTTGAAGCCTGATCCTCAGAAAAGGCATTTTTCTTCCCCCCGCCAGACATCCCTTCATCACACTTTCGCACCAGGCCTGCAGCGTCTGGGGTGCGAAGGTGGACCTGGCTGGCCGCAGCCTGCCCGCCTCGCGCCCCCCATCCAACAGCCACTCAGTCCGCAGATCAACGGCCCGTGTGGGGGGCTGTAGACTTGCGCAGCAGCTCTGCCCACAGCTTCTCATCGCCGCCTTGCTCAGCAGAGCAGGGAACGTCTCCCTAAAGCTAACGCTGCTCTCATCTTGAGAACAGTGCCAGCCTTTAACTCATTCTTCCTAGTGTTCTTTTTCTTTTTTTTTTTTAATTAGAATAAAATTATCACATGGCATGACATTGCCTGAAAGGAGGAGGAAATTCAACCCATTTACTCAAGCAAGTATCTCCTGTCAGCGCACTGCTGGGGCTGGGGGTTCCCCATGGGGGAGGCAGGGCAGGGCAGGGCCTGGCAGCCTGGGCCTGTCCCAGTGCCCCAGCCAGGGGGAAGGGTGGGGGAACAAGGCCAGGCCGGGATGTCAGCCCATGGGTTGACATCAGGATCAGGCCCAGTGAGGAGAGCCGGGCTCAGACACAGCCCCAGGATGGCTGGGAAAGGCCTCCCCGTGGCACCGTCTGGGGGCCTCTCCCCACAGACGCCAGAGGGAAGGGGCCGCCCTTGGCTGCGCTGGCTCTGTCTCGGCCCCGAGCCCCACTGCCAGATCCCCAGGATGGGGGGATGTGCTCCTGGCCCTTATATCTCTTCACTTGTTATCAGGGTTGGATTTACTACAGCATCCTATAGATTTAAGCTATTGCTTCATGCATGACTGAGGGCTGTGCGGTAGGTCGATCTGAACGTGCCAGCTTTATATGCATCAAAATATGCCAGATTGTCCAAAGGCAAACTTCTGCCCAGGCTCATTTATGCAGTGCCTTTCAAGTAACGGTACTTATTTGAGGTCTTTTGCCTCTGGCTGCCCCACAGATCTGTACAACTTCTAACTCGATATTTTATGTAGTAGGTTAAAAAACTGCTACTTTATAATACGAAATTTTCAGAGACCATAGTAATCTAGAAGGCAATTGTTTAAGTCACTTCTCAAGAAAGGCCGAGGAGATAGCTAATGTATGTTTTATTGTGACAGAAGATTACTTATTTGTCATCAGAGAAGTATTGTAGTATCCTAAATCTTTATGTGGTTCACTGGTGGAGAAAGTGCTCCTCCAATGCACATCAGATTTTAAATTTAACATAGTAGATACTTAAACCGGAACTAAAAAGTGGGCTTGTTGATAATGTGTTATACTCGGTGTCTTCATTTAGCTCAATGGTGATTTGAATGTATATTTTTATTTTTGTTTTCAGTAGCTAAGGATGTCAACATTTTTTTTGATGAGTTAGAAGGTGTGAACAGCCCTTCCAAAGATGATGACTCCCTGCTTCACCATGGTAATTTGACCAGTACTTCTGATGATGCCAGCAGGTTGGAAGTTGTGGGAGAGGTAAGAACACACAGAATTATTAATATAATAATTATTCATGCCCATTATAAAGAGGGAATAAGTGTAATTTGATTTTAAATCTCATTCTCTGCAAGACAACTGGTATCTGACCTTTGTCATGGGGACTGCTTTTCCATTCTAAGATTATAATGCTGAAATACAAAATATCTCAAGTTAAAAGGAGGTTTTATTGATTTCATGCACCCCCATTGAAAAAGTCTATACAGGCCTTTGTTGTCTGCTTGTTTTCTGAACCAGCCAAGTCTAATGCTTCACTGCTTCTGAAAGTAATGGAAAAGTTTTCCCTGTATTAATCCTTTGGGGGGAAGGAGGGAGGAGGAGAATTTATCATAAATCTCTCATGAGAATAATTGGGTATCAGATATGTGACACATTCCCTTCCAGCGAAGAACAAGTGAGCTGATGATGCATAATGGTGATTCAGAGAACATGCTAGAGAGGAATCATTCAGCACATAGCCCCTTTTAAATTATGTCTTAAGGCAGGCAAAGCATCATGGACCCAAGTATGAAAATTTGGGCCTAAATTTCTTTTTGTGTCTTTTGTGCAGAAAGGAATGTGATACCCTTTAACTTTGCCTCCAACTGCCCTACAACCCATGGATGTTAGGACTATCTCCTTGGGGAGTGAGGAGACCAGGGACTTGTCTCCTTTCCCCCACCTCAGGAGTGTGGCTGCATCCAGACTACTTACTGGAGTGGTCTGATGTTACCTGCAAGCTGTGCCTGAGGATTTTTTGGCAGAGGGCTGACTGGCATAGAGCAGAACTGGCAGGGACCATACTAACAATTAAAAAGCATGGAAAACCATAGGATGTTGCTGAAGCCCCTGCCTTGACCCTGTTTTGTTTACTAGTTTAGATTAAATTTAGAAGATATAATTACAAATTATGTCTTTTTCAGAAGCTAGAAGGTTTTGTGGTGCAAATTCTTTTGTGAAACACTAGTGAGGAGAGAGTTAGAGATTTTCCTTGTGCTAGAAATTCAGCCCATAGAGAGCTGCACTCCTGGAATGTTTAGACAGATAATTAAAGCAACAAAATTCAGGGCACCCAGAGATATGTTTGACCTTGCTCACAATTTCATCTTCCCCTTTACTCATTGCTCTTCCCAGCTTCCCATACAACCTACAAAGGGCCCTCCTTGCCTGCTTGCAGTATGATAGGTTAACCTGACATGATATTCCTGTGTTGCATTTTGGGATGATGTACCATATGGTCTCTAACAAAAGGACATGGGTGAAAGGCACATGATCTTTGCATGTTAAAGAGGAAAAGCGAACAGAAAATGGTCAGAAGGACAAAGGATGAGATAAAGCAACATACGCTGCTGTTACGGCAAAACCTTTTTTTCCTGTTCGATGTATTCTTTGTTGTTTTTTAAAGGGAAAGGGAAAATGTCTGGGGAATATTTTCCTAGTTCAACAGATTATCTTTTTTTTTTTTTTTTTTTGCATAACCATAACTGAGGAGCATTATATGTAGGTCGTGTATATGTATAAGAGGAAAAAAAAGTAGAAAATTGAAAGTCTTAATGGGAGCTGAGAGATGCTGTAGCCTACAAAAAAAGTTTCAAGGTACTTGGCTCCTGCTTAATTTCAGAAGGAAAAGATACGCTGCTTAGATGTTTTATGGTTTGTATGGATAAATATGGGAGCTCAACTATACAGTGGTGGGGTGAACTCTGAAGCTTTAAGCTTCCTTTCAGTCTTTCAGTTTAGTTTAGTAGCTAAGAGAGCCTGTTGATCCCGCTTAATGCCATCACGACAGGGGATCTGGCCCCAGCAAAAGTCTCTCTGAATGTATTGATGTTTGTTTGCTTTAGTTTTAAAGTTAACATTGCAGCCAAATAATTTAATATGATTTATGTCTGAATTCATTAAAATGAATTTACAATCAAAAAAATTTACAAGGACATAGCAAAGGTTTCTTATCACTTTTGTGTAGTTGACAAGTTGAAACATTGTTTGCTTCAACTGTTAGTTGTTTGTGCTCAACCAGAAGATCCAATGAAGACTTTATGGATGCAGCTTTATCAACAGTTCCTTAACGATGCAGAGCCAGATTGGGATCAGCTTGTCCTTTGGCTAGAGATTTTTTTTTTTCTTTTGTTTTATGTTTCATTCAAACACAGCTACAGTCTGAGCAAATTAAAAATCGCATTTCCCTTTGTGTGCATTGATCAAAATACTTTTTACATATGCCAATATAACGATTAGGTATACACTTTACAATTTAAATCCAGGGACATATTATCACTAAAATAGTGTATTACTTCCACTGAAGTTTCATCTTCTGAGAACTGGAGAAGCAGCAGAAAGAAGGTAAAAATTAAAGGAAAATGGTTTAGGAGCTGTACTCTATGTATGCATCCATTCTGCCTTTCTTTTTATGCAGTAATAAATTAGTCTTCTTTATCCAAACAAGGGAGAATGATGGAGCTGGGACAAAAGTTGACTTCTACTTAAATGAGCTTATATGGCCCATTCTTGACACTCCACCTAATATAAGTAGTTTTGAAATTAAAATTGTAAGAGTCGCTGCTACAGTCTTCACTTTAGGCACCAAACTCTGTTGATATTTGGGGGCAGTGTAATTAACATTGCGCTGAATAAAGTTTGTTTTAACAATCTGTTTTTGGAACAGATTGGAACTTGCACTGAAGATTATGGCAGAAAAAGGTATTCACATTAAAAAATAAGAATTCTCATGTTCTGTATGGCACTTATGATAGCTTGTGCAATTTCAGCTCAGTTTTCTTGTGTGTATTTACCAGAATACAAGTTAACTACATAATTTTTTTTCACCAAATCCTGGTCTTCTTCAGTGATCAGGATGGATATGGAAAGAGATTATCTAAGCTTTCAGAGAAAACTACAAATCTGTTACTTCCTAACATTTGAGCACTCATTTTACAGCCTACATAATTTCATTATTAGAAAAGCTCCATGTAATTGAATATATTATGGTGTGAAGAAGAATATACCAACCAGTGAAGATACATGGAAAAATAAAGTTGCAGCTTCCACAAAATTACAATCTAAATGGGCAAGAGGATATTAAGAAAAAAGAACACACAGAGAAAATATACTTGTTCTTTGATTAGAACTATGCCTTAAAAACTGGGTAGTTCTAGGTTCTTCTTTTTCTGCATAAGTTATCACTGTTAATGGTGCAGGTATTAACCCCCTCCACCAGCTGCGAAGTCGCATGCAGGGTACTCTAATTTCAAGTAGCCACAACAGGAAAAGACAATCTCTTTAGAATTCAAAGATCCTATCTTCGTTGAGCATCCATATTGATAATAACCAGGTACCAAAATAATCTAGGAATCAAGAAAGAATCTAATTCGTCATTAAGTTAGTGAACATTGGAGTCCCTTCTGATTTATTTTTTTAAAGACCTGCAGGTAAAGTTTCGAATTTCCGTGATTTCCCTAACTGCACTTTTGTTTAAATGTTCCATTTAAATTCTCTATAGCTGTTAGGGTTACGAATCCTCTGATTTTGGATAGTGAAACATTTGGGGTAATCCCTTTAGTCTAAAGCTCTTCTATCATGTATGTGTGTATGAGTCATATGTCTATGAATGTTGATGGCTCCCAATTGTGGGCCTGAGAATATGAAAACTAGTGCATTCCTTGGAAAAGAATTCCAGATCATACTTTAGATATGCATATTACAAATAAATAGCCAGAAATGTTAAACTTCTTGCCAGAGTGAAGTCTTCCCTGTTCTTCC
This sequence comes from Calonectris borealis, assembly GCF_964195595.1. NCBI lineage: Eukaryota > Metazoa > Chordata > Aves > Procellariiformes > Procellariidae > Calonectris > Calonectris borealis. The sequence goes on from NC_134312.1 coordinate 53,752,963, forward strand.
GGCATCCTTTTTCAGATGAAGGAAGGGAGATTTGACATACATGACTAGACCACTTTCCCACCAAAAGCTGCAGTTAGACCTGGTTCTAGATATTTTTTTTTAATTAGTTTAGGAAAACTGAGTTTTGAAGTCATAACACAAGGAAAGGAGATGCAATGTCTGGAGACGGGTCAGCAAAGGTCAAGGTAGGAGAAAAGTCTCTGTCTAGAATAGTGTAAGCCTGGGATACAGTGGACAATGCAAAAGCCCTGCAGCTGCTATTTCCTGCCACTGCTGGGCCAGCCTGACTGTCTCCATATCATGTTAGATCCTCAGAGTTCTTGTAAGTCCAGGCTCAGTCTATAAAGCTGCCTCACAGGCTATAACAGAAGGCAGTAGTCTAGTAGGGTTTATCAGTCTGGATTTGACATACTGTGTTCCTAAAATGAAAAGGACCTCCAAGTACAGATAAGAGTCCAAGCTGCCTTTCTGAGTGAAAAATGACAATAATGTAGTTGGGAGTGTTTCACAAGTCCAAGAGAATGTAGTTGTCTCAGGAAGTCTCATGTGTAGGGAAAGAAGTCCTACAAGTCAGATAACTCAGCTAAATTTCATAGATGCTCTTTAAGGTAAAGTTCTACATGCACTGATGAGTCAGTGTAGGGCAAACCAATTTTCTTCAGGGAAAGGTGAAACATAGGAAGCATAAAGGGCAAATCTGTTTTTCCAGTGGAGTCACTACTGCATGCAGAGAAAGACACATTCCTTGCATACACTCTGGACGGGTCTGTGCTAACATTTTAGTTATCAGATCTCTCAATTGCCCCTACCCATGCTTTGTTTGCATTCCAGAGCAGTGTTGGATTTCAAACCTGGATTCCTTCTGGATGCAATAAATTGTGAGATGTACTCCAGTGAGTATCCTGCACCAGACTAGAGTGGGCCCAAAGTTAGCCCTCAAGCCTACATAGTGTGGACAGCAGGTCCTCAGCACAGGTTGTTTTGCTTTACAGATCCTTTCCTATTACACCACTTTACTTGCTAAAATACACATAGTGACTCTGGGAACTACAGAACAGGAAGGATGGCTCAGCAGGAGACTTAGAAATCAGAACAGGACTATCAAGCCGACCCACTGCCTCTAAATCTCCTACTGCACCCTTTCTTTATTTAAATACACTTAAATACCTTTAAATACTCTTAAATACCTTTAAATACTCTTAAATACCTTTAAAAAAGGTGGGTTTTTTTACGTCTTCTCAACATAGATATTTATGGAAAAAAATAAACTGTGCTTCCTGAGCTGTTTTCATATTTAATGCTCTCTGAAAAATACTTTTGATATCCTGATAATATCATTGGTCAACATGAAATGCAATATAGATATAAATGGTTTGTTACTGTTATTTCCTTAGGGCTTAAATCTTGTTTCTTGCCTTCTATTTCAGCCCAAAGAACTGTTCCACTATATCAAGTCTGCATTAAGCTGTGTCAGGAGTCAGGCACTGTAATAAAAGAATCTTAGAAAAAGTCCATTTTCTGCCTTCAGTAAACTGGATGTACCAGGGGATGGGACATTTGGGGATGGGGGGATTTGGGATGCCTTCATTGTTTTTTCCATTTAACCGAAATGCCTGCTGAGAATCAGCAAGATAGCTTACACTGAAGTCTTTGAATGGGAATATTCTTTTTTTTTCCTTTCTGTAAGAATCATTTGTTCTATTACTATGTTCAGTTTTTGCTATTTAAATTAAGAAGCAGTCCAACTACGGAGAAAGTATTTTGAAAATTCCCTACTGTTCCCAAATGTGAAAGACAATATACTAATTTTTTTCAGAGATTTGATCATATATTATAGGACATGGCTATTTCTGGCAGGAATCATTGAGCAAATTCTGGAAAAACAGAGAGGAATTAGCCTAACCTTCCCTTCGGCTTGGAGCTGGACTGATCTTGAGGTCCCTGTAGGCCCCTGTCCGTTTTACTGCCCTGATGGAGTGCTGTTTGTTCCCATATATCATTCACAGTGTACATTACTTGTATGAAACACTCCAGCCCACAAACTGCCACACAATTTCAACTTGTTTGAAAGTGAAAGCTTCACCCCTGGGCAGGACTTATATTATGTGGAAGTAATGTTAAATTGTGAGAAGGATCTATAGAGAGTTTCGTCTCATGAATTTCTGAAAAAAAACAGCATTTTGGTCTTTTAGATCTTAGGAGAGGGACCTGCTTGATCTCTTATTAACAGTGAAATCAAATTGTTTCTTTCTGTCAGAGCAAACATTTGAACAGGCACGTGCTTTGCAGGAAATAGCCAAGAAACGGTATTTATTGTGTTTCTGTACTGCTAGACCAAACACCAGGAATTATTTTCAAATAAATACAGTGAACTTCCTCAGCTGTTCCTTAAGCCAAGAATACTCTGTAGTTAGTCCGATGAGGTATGATGAGGTAGGTACAGGACCTTCATGTGCTTTCTGTGTCCTGTGAGGCAGAGGTACTATAGACATTGCAAAGCAATGAGAATCTCTGTGCCAGGTCTTAATGTTTCTCACCACAGTAAATGTTCATGCCATTGTTTATTCTTCACACATCTACAAAGACATTCTACCATATTAAGTTCTTAATTTTAAATTTATGCTTCAGTAACACTATTATCTACTTTGTTTTATATGTAAGAAGTTATTCCTAATTTTCCGGGGTGGAGGGGGGACGAAAGTTGCCTTGCGTTCTCTATTCTCTCCTATCCCATGCCTATATGACCAAACATCCGCCTAAGATGACCTCCTGGTTTTGAAATGAGGAAGTCTCCACTACTTTCAGATGACCTCAGAGGCACTCTGTGTGAAGCACCTAAAAACTTGAACAGCTTGTCCTGATTCTTTATCTTTTCTGTTGAATATTACTGAAAACTGCTGATGCAAACAGAAATGCAGCAATTACCAAAGCAAATTAACCTTACTGAAATGTTTGACTTTCTCTTTACAGGAAGTACCTGATAAGAACAAAGCCAATGGACTATATTTTAGAGATGGGAAATGTCGGATTGACTACATCCTGGTATATAGAAAATCTAATCCACAGACAGAAAAGAGGGAGGTATTTGAGAGAAATATCAGAGCAGAAGGTCTTCAAATGGAAAAAGAGGTAAGAAAGCTTTCTTGAAAAAAACTTCCAACATTTAAAGCTGTGTAGAATCTGAGGGTATGAGTTTTGTTTACTCTGAAACCCCTTTACTCTCTTGTAGCAGTGGAAAAATGCTTTTAAGCATGCCTAAATATATGCTATTTATTGCCAGAGCAGTGGGAAAGCATAGCCTAAAGGAAAATCAGACTCATGAATTGAAGGCCAAAACAGGCCATTACAGTCATCTTTTTCAACCTTATGCACAAGTAGGCCGCAGAATTTCATCCACTGTGCTGTGCAATAGAGAAAACAAGTGCTGGGTTTGGATGGCCTAAATTCTACTGAGTGCAATCCAAAAATCCAAATTTCTGCACCTACATTTCCTTTTAGCTACTTGCTCCACTCTTTGCTGAGGCTCTTGGTACTTTTTCCACAGACCAAACTAGACCCCTGCCTTCCCTTTCCTGTCAGCTTAGGCATAGGGACTTAAGCAGTATTTTGATAGTTTGAAAACAGCCTAAAATCTCTCCTTCTGTCTTAATCCTAATCATTGAAAGAATTGGACAGTACATATGAATCATTTATATCAATGTTATTTCTAACACAATGTCCTAAAACAGTAAATCTTTTCTGGACAACAGTGTAAAAATGAATGTAAAGTGTCTAAAAATGTATTGATGTCATAGCTAGCAGGAGCAAGGCTTAAAGAAACCATCTCTCTTTTGCCTAGGCTATGTTCTTTCTTAAACTTTCGTAAGTGTGCTTAAACAGGGCTTAAGTCTCACTTCCATGCAGAATAGATATTACTGAATATTTGGCTTTGCTTGTGCTTGATCGACTCACACATGCTAATCTGCATTGTCATGCTGCCACTGACGGAAACAGTAGAGGAATTTTCAGGTTACAGGCTTTGGTCAATTATGTAGGCGCTGTACATTATCTCCCTTTCTTTCATTGAATTCCTGGTACGTTTGTAGATATTCTGCCTGTGTACCTGAAAGGCACGCTTCTTTGGAGAACACTGAGGAGGAAAAAATGGAAGCTGTTTCTCTCGAGAATAATGAAAATGTTTCCTTTCTTTAATTGTTTTTGAATGAACACAGTTACTGGTGAATATAAGTTTATAAGAGCGTATCACTGGTTACATCAACCAGTTATCATAAACCATTCCTTCAAATAACCTGGAAGTTAACATCTTTAGTGCTGCAGTAGTTGATAGATGTTTTCAATGGCAGCCGTTGTTCATTTATTACGTTTCCTGTAAACGTACCACTGTCTGTAGGAGTTGTTGGATGTACAACATCCAAGAACACAAGAGTGTTGCTGCAGCTGTTCAGCTTCACAACCTAGAATTCTGCCCTGCTTCCATCAGGAGAGACACTGAAGAAGTCTCTGAAGTTTGGGCAGTGTAGAAAATGAACGTGGAATGAATCCTCCCTATTGATACATCTGCCCAATGGTTTTGAACCAATCTTTTCCTACTCGTGATTTTTGCAGATTTATTACAAGGTCAGCAGTGAAAGCTATGAAATCACTTTATGTTTTAAGTATTATGAAACTTACTGCAACATTCTGCACAGAAAACTTTTTCAAATTAATGATTTAAGTGCTTACTATAGAGTTTTCTTGTGGCTTTCAAGTCCGTTTACTTGGTCTTTGCTGCCTAGGCTGCATGAATGTTCTACCTATTTGATTATTCATTTCAGTTTCTATTATGCTACTGACGTGCAGTTTTATTTCTTATTAATCTCATTTGGCCTTGGTGTGACTTCTTGCCAGCAGTAACTGTACATTTTCTAAACTTAGAATGATCAAAATGAGGTTGTGTTACATGACTCAGGCTAATGTTTTTAAAATCTAGGCTAGCAATCTTTTTTAACATATGACTCTGACCTAAAATTAAACCCTAGCATGTATATTTTATGATCACATTAGTTTCCAAGTTGAATTATAATCCTGAAGGAAATAAGTACATTCTTAGTACGTTCCCTCCCCCTCGCTGCAGAGTAACAACTGTGTTGCATACCACTTAGGTTTAAACTAAGAGGTGTGATTGGTTAATGCCTAGATTATTTGTTACTATTTTTACTTCTAATTTTGGTGAGACTACACATCATTCTGAGTTTCAGTTCTGGAAGATTTTAACAGCAGGTCTGTTTTCTAATTGTTCATACATAACATATTGCTTCCATTGGGAAAAGTTGGCTCCCGGATAAAACGAGAGAACTGCCTGTGGCTTTGGCCATAGAACTTATACAGAGGGAACAGGTTGGACTGAAAGAAACTTTTTACCTTCCATGAATTTTGTGTGGTGGTTGTTTCATTCTCCTTTGACTACTGGTTGTTCATATATTGACATTCGATTGTGTTAGTCCTGTCTTTTTAATGTGAAATCAGTGGCAGAGAGGAAAACTTGCAGAGCTGTTCACACTGCAGTTTCAAAACCATATTCCTCAGTAACACTGCAGAGAGAGAAAAATGCACTGCAGTGGCTCATTGACAAGTGTAACACAGCAAAATATCCAGGAAATGGTGGGTGCAGGGAGCAAAGTGTCCACTTAACAGCATGAAATTAGAAAGTGAATCTGAAATGAATTAATAAATGTTGAGATAACTTCAGGCACCATGTCAAGATCATGTAGCTGAGAAAGGTCTGAACAGGTATATGTTTCTGACTCTGGAAAAAAGTGATAACATTTTGCAGATATTCCCCAATGAATTCACACACTCATTCTTCAGCTGTACCACACCACTCTCCCATGGAAGTTCTGCCAGGTTTGGTGCTCTGTATATCCAGTTGTAAATAACGAGGGGAATCCAGACCAGGAAACAGATCATTGAATTAGTGAAGGTATGGACAACAAAGCTCTAAGAGTGAATACTAATTGAGTGGAACAGCATAAATCATTTTCTGACCCTTCTCCCTGCTTTTCAGTGTATATTGGGTCTGGATAGGATGACTGTGTTGTCCCAGTCCAACATGGATCACATCCAACACATATGATCATATGCATAGAAGCTCTAGGTAAGTTAATTGAAAATATAGGTCACTCCAGGAAAAGAGACTGTATTTTCTTTTTGGCCATAAATAAAATTTCCTATATTGATTTATCCTTTTTTACAGTGTCTCACAAGTGAGATAAATAACTATGATATCCTGGCTCTGGGATTTTTGATGACCCTACAGTTTTCATTTTTTAATACTCTTTGAAACAGACGTATACATTAGATAAAATGGATAGGGCAGTCTCCAAATGGACCAAGTTCTTATCAGAGATGAGGTACCAATAGCATTGCTGGTTTGTAGGCACTGATACCTTCTGTAAATATTACTCAAGACTCATACCTTCCAGAATTGACTGGCGAATGGTTAACAGGAGACAGGGTTCTACTGTCCACTTTCTGAGGGTTTGTTTCATATTTATCCAAATACGAGATAAACCTGAGACTAAGATCAGCCCATTGACTCTCAGAAAAAAATAACTTATGATTACTTTTATGTGAAGAGAAAATACAGAAAGTGTCTGTCATTCCAAATATAGTGTTCATCCCTCTGGGACAGTAAAAACCCAGCATTTTTCTGGACAACCTATCTTTTTCAAGAGAGAATGAAGAGTCAGAATTACATTGGGCCCATGGTACTTTTCACAAACGTAAAGATTTATAAATTCAACCCCTTGGCCAAAATCCAGCTAAGTTCCCTTATTCCAAATTATTCCTGCGGCTAAAACAAATGTATTTTAATCCCTATCCTAAATGGCCAGAGAGAACTAAGTTGCTGTATACAGTAACTATGCTGTGCTGGTACGTGGATACAGTATTACAACATCTTTCAGTAAGCTACTTTAAATTATACTATACTGATAGAGCATGCACAGAAGTAGCCAGCATGGAGCAGCTAACATACATAACTTGTTCACTTGCAACCTATTTAAGCTGGACTGTAATGCAATGCAAATGGAGGATAGAGGTAAGGTAATTCAAAGCAGTCTATGCTGGATGAACAAACACAGACCACCCGTGGATTTGTAATTTGTAAAAGAGAAGAAGGAGGTCATCTTAGATTTAAGTAAATACTGTGTATCTACAATGAATCTAATGATGGGTAGGGTCTGGTCATGTAGCCCTACAAAAAGACTACATTTAATTTGAACTTGGCATGAACTTACTTCTCATGACTGCACTAAACTAAATTCATACAGAGTAGTTCTACTACTAAATGTATTTCATACATTTTGCTTAATGATTGTGTCCCAAGTTTTTAATTTATAATTTGTAAGTTGATTTGATACAGTTTATTTGAAAAGGCATTTGACATGCCAGTAGAAATGGATAGATAGAAATGTAGTAAAGAGGAACTAATCACTAAGTAGTGAAAGTAGTATTCAGGTCCTTTATTTTTTATATTTTGCGTATTTATGTACACTAATGTTTTAGTATAAAAGCAATGAACTGCTTTAAAGCAATAACATTCCTTACTGCCTTAAAAAGCAGGCCTCCTCACATCTACGGATGTGGAATATGTTTCAGGAACTAGTTTCAGTTATTTTACAAAAAGCAGTCAATCCATTTGGGCTTCTGCCCACACATTGATCTTTGCATCTCCCAGGTGAAAGAAGATGTTAGTGTAGTGTACTGGTCCAGTTTTCAGGAACAATCCAAATAGTGTGGTTTTTGTGTTACATGCCTGATTAAAAATTTAAACATTGCCACCATAAGTGTCAAGCTGTCACCAGGGCATCTCTAATTGCATTCATTCCCTGCCTCAAGTAGCAGCTGACATTTCTGGGGCAACATCTGGCAGCCAATATGCAGCTGGTGTGTACAATACACAGCAGAAATATACAGTAGGTGTTCTCTGGTGAAAAAAAAAAAAAACAAAAACACAGGGAAGAAAAGCACAGTATAAGCTTCACTTTTGTTGTGTGAACAAGTATCTACTAGCAGGTATAATCTGAGCTGAAAGTTATGTTAATCTGAGTCTGAAAGTTATGTTTTGAGATCTTTTTCTGTAGTTGATGCAATATAATTACAAGATATTATTATTTTGTGACTTTTCAAGTTTGCAAGCAGATTTAGATAGGTTCGTGGCAAGGTAGCAGCAGTTCTGTGAAGCAGTTTCTCTGAATGTGGCTGTAACTGCGCTAATGGAGCAGGACTTTAGAGGCTAGAAACATGTATTCAGTAAGAGACTTATATTTAGCAGCAGCATGGAGCCTAGTTTAAAATGATGAATGTTGAGAGAAATTACAGATGACAGAAAGAGCACACAGTATAGTATCTCCGTGACTCTTGGCTCATCCCTGAGTGTAAAACCAAAATAGACTTATAAGCATGTCAAAGTGAGGTAAAAGTTAGAAATAAAGAATGAATATGAAAAAAACAAGAACTTCAAAGACCAAAACTTTAAATATAGTTGTGCTCAGAAAGTGGTGATGTGAAAAAGAGATATTATAATCATCAGCTATTCCTCCTGAGCATAGTCAAATTTTACCATCTTTCTTTCTGGCAAAAATGATATCTACTACTTTTTTTTGTTTGTTGTTAGTCCTGCAGAGCCAAAACAGTTATGTGAGACTTATCTGCTTTTTTCTGGTTTGTGCGTCATTGCTGCAGTTGTTCATGAGAGTCCTGTTACATAAACGTTATTGTTGATTGTGATTCATGGGCAGAAAAGAATTAAGCTGACTTCCAGACCCTGAGTGGCGTTTGCAGATCTGAGTGAGGAAAGGTGTTTTATAAACTTAGCTTATGTAATTTGGTTCTCTGAGAAGCAGTACACAATAAAATGTCTGTGCCCTTAGCGTGACTCTAAGTTTCTTTTTGGTTATGACTTCAGTTTATTCAGTTATTGAAAGAACAATAACTTGTTTGTAATTTATTGCTGCTATAGATGTTAATTTAATCAACCAGGCATACAGTTTATAACAGAGTGCTCAGCCTATGGCCCAATAACTATTTGTAGCTTGCCAGGAGAGTTTGTGTGGTGGTCAGGAGCAGGCTGCAGGTCAGCTGGGGAATCTTTTCCTGGCTGCTATTTTCCTTTGGTGCTCGTATCCCTTCCCTGTCATGTTGAGCTTACTCTGCACATACCAAAACCCCCTATCCACTAGACAAAAGGGTGTCTAGGGAAAGCTTCCACCACCAAAATTGCATCTGCTGTCCTCTGAGGTTTTTTTACAGAGAGGAATATACCTGTGTGCATGCCCTGTGTGACATATGTGCGGTATATGCCCTGCCGTTAGGAAGCACCATGACAACTGTGTGTGTGATAATCATCCACACTCTACAGGCATGGTAGGTCAGGCCACATGGAGGATGTCACATATGGCTAACAGGCTTCCCTTTAGGACAAAGTATATAGCTCCCCACCTAGAAAAATTAGGGGTTGCTGACCTAATGAGTGTCTTAATTCCAACACAGTTCACATCTTCCTTTTCTGTTCTATAATAATGTGTGACTCCTTTAATTGCAGTGGGGCAGATTGCTGGCTGTCACCTTATCATTTAAGTCAACAGCTCAGTGGCAGTTTATGCTATCTGAGGAATCTGTCTTTTACATGTTAATGCATTTTAAATTACATCATTTTGTATTTGTTACAATTTACAGATCCTGTCTTTCCTTGCTGATTTAATTTTAAACCATACTCAAGGACATTTTCAAGAAGAAATGAAATCCAATTCTTTCCTGTTCTTTCTTCTTTTTTAATAGTGATGGAGGAACCTCTAGTTACTGTCAGTACCTCCAGTCATCACACACTTACCCATATACATGCTTGGACACATACACGTATATGCATGCACGTACACAATGATAGCAAAAACAATGATAGCCAATATCTATCTCAAGGTAATGAAAAATACTATGTAGATGTTCCAGTCCCTTTCCATAAGGGAGAGAACTTTGCTTTCATGCTAGAGCTGCAATAAGTAAAATGGTAAGACGTGAGTAACTGGCATGCATTTCCCCCGTTTGAATAACTGGCGTTTGGACAAAACTAGGCCTTCTTGGTCTTCAGAGAAGATCACATGTAGTTCAATGTTAATCTACTACTGTAACTAATATCAAGCATTCGGTAGCTTTCATGCACTCTAGTAAGTTGTTTCAGTCTCTCACTTTTCTGATCCTATTATTCAATATGTAAAAATCTACAGCTAATGAACTTACAGTACAAATTATGCAGCCTGCAGGAGCTGTGGTTTCATGAACACCATAATATCCTATTATTAGCAGGTGCAGTTTGTTATTTAATGTTTAAGCACTGTGTCTGATTGCATCCACAAATCATGGATGGGGACATCAAAGTGACAAAAACTATGCCTGCAAAAAGGGACCAGACTGAAATGCAAGCCCACCACATGCATTGTAAGTAAAAGTGCTTCCAGCTATTTAATTTAAAACATTGGGCTGTTCGTTTCATCCAAATTCAGCCAGAGCAAGTTAAAAACAGACTGGTCTTCTGAAGATTTATTGTTAGTTCATTATCTAATGCAAATAGCAAATGGAGTCTCTTTTCATCAGTGTTTTACAGAAAAAAATTATAGGTACAAGCAGAACAATGTCCTTTTCCAAAGAGTACTCTGTACCAAAAAACATCATCACTAAACAGTGGAGGAGTTTCTAGCTACCTGGGCTTCTGAGGGAAAATGTTTTAACTTCCAGATACTAGGTCCACTGTACAGCACAGTGGCAATTTAGAAGAGAAATTTGAGGAGGTACATGGAAGTCTGGATGGATAGAGTCTGAACTCAAATTTCAGTGTGTGGTTTTTAGAAGTAGCCTTCTTGATTGACTGAGGGAGCCCAGAAATTAGTATGTTTCCCAGTTGACAAATTCCAGCCCTTAGCAGGACTTTGTAAAGCTAGTAGACTAAGAAACTGTTGCTGAAAAATTGATCTACGTTTGAAAAAATTACGGCTTTTTCATGGAGTATGGAGGTAATATAGAAAATATGTAAAGGATAAAAAAGACCTCTGAAAAAGGAATAAAAAGGCCCCTGAGATACTTCTTTTCCATCAGGAATGTTGAGTAGGATTTTTTTGTCAGAGTTTCTTGTCATCAGTCTTCACAAATCAGAATGTCAAAAACCTTTTGAAGGACACCAGGCTCATGGAAAAGTACAGACAGGCAATAGATTAAAAAAAATGATGAAGGTTACATATGAGATGTCCCCTATATGTCAAAAATCACCTTTCCCTTTACAATAATTGGTCTTAAACTGCAATTATTTTTGAGATGTTGTTTGCCTGCCAGTGGCATCAGAAGCAAGTGTAATCCACAAGGCTACAATCACTTAATGCGTAGTGGGAGTTTTCATTGCCCAAAGGTGACATGACTGGTTTGCTGCAACACTCCCTGATAGTGCTGCCTTAATGAGCAGAAATCTAGAGCTGTCTGTAGGGAACAGAAAGATGGAGTATACAGAAACTCCAGCAGTACGTTTTACATTCTCATTTCATGTTGAAGATTTTGGTGTTGAACTTGTTTTGAAAAGATGGCATTGTATTTACAGCATTACTCTTCTGAACAAATAGTAATGATTTCAAGAGGCCACAGTACCTTTTTGCTCTAGCGGGCATTTGTGTCTTCCCCCGCAGCGTGAAGTGGTGTGGGGCTGCCCTCCCTGGAATTAGTCCCAGGAGGGACACATGAATCTGGAAAGGAAATTCCATTTCTCACCCTCTTTTGCCACAAGAGAGCCTTTCGTCGGCTGATTACTTATTTTGTTATACCAGATTAATTCAGTCATGGAGTGAGTGGACCACTGGCGCTGTGTGCCTTGAATTAACTGTATTTTAATTGTGGGAAGAGCCTCACAAAATAGACCTAGTTAAATTACCTCAGTGCTCAGACTTTATTGAAAAAGACATTTCAGTTTATGGCTCTCTGGGCCCAAATTAAGTTCAGCATTATCCACTGCGTATTTACATATTTGTTTCTTGCTGCTTCAGAGTGGTAATGAAGTGACATTGCAAATGAAGCTTAATAAAGCCTGACCTGAGGGAAAAATGGTCCTGAGATAGCCACATCAACTGAAACCTCTGACAGCCAATTAGTCATGTCCCCCTGTTTGAAGTTTTATCTGGTTTACAAAACCCTGTTCTGTGCACAAATATCTTTTGTATTATTATATGAAAGCTTTAAAACAATCTCTAAAAGTGCCTTGTAGGCAAAGCAGTGTAAAGACCCATTTCTTTCCTCTTGGAGGTTTTCATGGTACAGTACTTACTACTTTTCTTAGATACAGCTTGTTGATTCTGTTAATAGACTCAAATAGAACTTTCTATTTATAACAGATAAGACTGACTCTCCTTTCTGAAGTCTCCACTGTCAAGCACTAATATAAGAACTTTGTGCTTACTTTTTTTAAAACCATCTCTTATACCTTTTTAAAATTCAAAACTTTCCATAAAGACGAAAACCTCCACAGTGAAGATGTAGATAGAAGAACAAAATGGAGACATGTAAATCTGGAAACCATGACTCTATACTTTCTCTTGCAATATGCAAAATTCATGTTATTTTTAATGGCTGGTAGATTTGGAGACATTTGCTCTTCGTTTCCAATGTGGTTTTTTGACTTTCCCCTTTCAGTTTAGTTTATAAATGTCATATTTTGAAAAACTGCCATTGTAGGCTAGTAATAATGGTAGAATATTGAGGTATTTTCACATTCACATACTTTTATACATAAGAAGTAGAACTATATAGTTTTCCTATATCTTTCTGTGTCTCTGTAATATCGTATCTAACATTGAGTATACACCATTTCCTTATGTATAAAATTTAAGGGTTTGAATTTAGGTATACATAGGTTTTTAAAAGAAATTGGTTGGAAAATTATCTCCATAATAAGCTGTTATAACTCATCCATCTAATTTTAGTGTATTCTTTTCATATTTTTATTTTTAGAAGCAGAAATTGTTTTTTGAAAGAAGTGTATCAGCAAGTTTATTTGCTTGACTGGTAGTTGCTAAATTCCATTGAATATATTTTTCTCCATTATTAACATTCTTCTCTTTTCTTCTTTTTTTTTTTTCTGAGGAAAATTGCATGAAGACTTTTTAATCAATCTACTAAAACCTCTTTTATTCAGGTAATTTCCTTTAAAATGGCCATTTAAATGAGACACAACATTCTTATGATTCCACTAGTTGTGCAAATCTGATTTTTTCAGTTACCAAACATTAATAAAAATGAAGTTCTGTAGTGTAATTTTTCATTTCTTTAAAATAGAAGCTATAAAGAAGTTATCCACATTTAGGAGAAAGCTATTCAGACAGGTTTACATACGTCACTTTTTCTGACTTGTTTGTAGTGCAGACATATAAGATAATTTTGGATATAGACTTCAATTTGATGGTCTGAAGAGGATTTAGCACCTCTGGAGTGTACAAATTAGGTCTGAAAGCCTCTTCACTAGGTAACACCAAGCATTCTGCAGTTCAGGATCCTGCATGTTATTTTGAGTAGGGAGTGAAAAGCAAAAGGAAGCTGTTTTTTTCTTTGTTGCAATCCATTTTGTTGAAAAGGAATGTATAAAGTTTGTGTGGAGACCAGAAGAATCACATGGAAGATACTTGATTTGCTCATAATACTGAGCACTTGTCAACTGGCTCAAAGCCAAAAGGTACGCTCTATAAAGGTTTTTCTTAGGATCATTTTCTTCACCAGGTCCATTTCTTTTGAATTTTTCTCCATCCAGTGTATGTACATTGACTAGGCAGGTAATGAAATCGCCATCTCTTAAGTTTGTTAGCAAATCAGAAAGCACTCTTGCCTAGTCCAGATGACTGGCTCTTTCCCTGCCCTTTTATATAATCATAGCATAATTTGGTTTGGAAAAGACCTCAGGAGGTCTGTAGTCTAACCTCTTGCTCAAAACAGGGTCAGCCATGAGATAAGACTATGTTGCTCAGGACTTTCATGTGCCTTTTTCCAGGTGGATGCACCTATTCATTTTTTATGTCTGCTTTTTTTTTTTTTTTTTGTCTTTCCATTCCATAAAGGAGCCCAGCTACTTTTTACATTTATCTTAAATGAAAGGCAGACGTTACACTCAGTTTTAATATGGATTAGCCTAACCTCCAGCAATTCCAATAACTCAGTTTTACTGCACTGCTCTTTATATGCTCTTCTCCACTCAGAAACTTGTCTTTCCATACCTAGACTTCTGTGCCTTTCTTTGCTTTGTAAATTAATAATCTGATCTGTGACCTCATTTTCTGGGGAATCTGAAGAAGCTCAGGCATTCCTACTGTCATAGGAGTGCTGATGGGAAGGCACATCTGAAGGTTATCTTCCTGAAGCAGAACCATCACCAATGCGAGGTCAGGATGGCCATGGCTTTTTTCATCTGTATCTGTAGTTCAGTGCAGACTACAGCCTGGCCCTTCATCTCCAGAGTTCTTGAATTTGTACTGTGAGTGCTATTGCTATTGGAAACTGTGACTTTATAAGACAGGATTGGATTACACAAATGTCCTAAACCAGCAGTTGAGTGGACAGAAGCTGTGGTGTGTAGAACATCCAGGGTCAAGAGTCTTGTGCAAATTTATGGATTTTATCATTAGCTTCTGAAATTCACAGGAGAGAAGAACTCAAATAATAAAATACAGAAAGTACTGACCACAATCAGGAGGCCTTTTAAAGTGCAAAGGACACTAGTGGGAGGCTTTGTTATTTACAGATGTGTATTTCCTTATGTGTTCTCTGTGGGTAGAATTAATAAAGTGGGATGGGGGAAATGGATGGCAGCCAAGGCCTTGTAAAATGTTCTGAACCACTTGCTGTCACTGTGGTGTGTCCCAGACAGCTAAGCAGTGAACTAGAGCCACCCGTGAAGTTGTAGGGAGCAATTTTTTTGTGTTTACGCTACTGCAGAAGTTGGGGTAGGTGGTGAGGAGGGTAACAGGAGTGCAGGGAAAATAAGGTGGCTGTAGTGCAGAGCCCCAAGAGGGAAAAGAAACATCCTATTGACTGTAGCTGTTTGTAATGTAGATATCTGGCTGGAGAGGAACAAGCCCTTCTGGGCAGCAGTTCATCTCAATCTAAGGAAAATAGAACAAATTAATCGTACCCTGAAGGTGCCTGTTCCTCTCCATTGCAGACATCTAAACATAGTTGCCCTGAATCACACCTGTGATGTCTGCTGCTTGGGAGTAAGCCCTCAGGCAACTTCTCGGGATCAGTGGGCTTAGAGCCATGATAGTGCCAATGTTTTGCTACAAATATAGCAGCCTGCCAGTGTCCAGTAGGGGAAACTGGGTCAGATATATGGCACACACCATATCTATAAACTACTGAAGATAAGCGGTTTTGTTTGCCCTGTGCGCAAGTGATATCTATGGACTTACATGAGTAGATCCATGGATTGCAGGATTGGCCCCAATACTGGTGGGGTGTAAAGCAGACAGCTAACAGAATTATGTGCCAATTGTAAAGTTTAATTCTAAAACCCCCAAGCTGTGGAATAGATTAATGCTTCTGCAGATTTTCCATTCTTTGACATCTTCTGTTCTTTGTTGTTTTGACTGTGAGTTGATGAGTGCTTGCCATGCCAATTTACATTTCCATCTTGGCTTGAAGGTGAGCACATTGGAGTTTTGGGAAAGAGGGAGAGAAAGATGATGGTCAGGGAGGGAAAGTTTGGGTCATGGTCAGTTTTGGGAAAGAGGGAGAGAAAGCATTAAGAGGAAGCTAGTATCAAGATGTTGAGGCATATCCACATTAAATCACGCAGACAAGTAAGGAAAGAACCCTTCTCACTGTATAACTCCCCCTTTAAAAATCAGAGTGTAAAATCTCTTTAGAAATACAACAATACAACCCTTAACATCTTGAAACACATCTTTTGTATTTATGGAGGATGACTTAACAGAAGGCAGGGGAGGAGAAAGGCAAGGAGTTAATAATCATTAATAAAGATTAGACTCAGCAAACAGTTTTAGCTGAGGAAAGAGGGAAATATTTTGAAAATGTGAAAACATTTCATTTAAACAGATTCAAAATTAAATGCCTGATATTAAAATGTCATGCTAGTTGATAAGAAGGGTTTAGCTTTACAAAAGAGAAAACAGAAAGAAAAAAAAAAAGAAGAGAAAATATGTAGAAGTGATTATATAATCCAGTAATACACCAAAACATGCTATTTTGTGTGGACAATATTTAAGCTTAAATCAAATTGAAATTTCTCATGTGTTTACCTACAATTTTTTAGAAATCTTGTTCAATTTGCTTCATTTTCATATAATTTATTCAGTTTGATGTTGAAACAAAATGCATTTCTCTCTTAAATGGCACCACAGCTGATCACTGAAATGTTCATATAGGATTAACTATGCCTAGCTAACAAAAGTGTTTATTTGCTGGTTCTGTTCTTAATTTATTTCATAGACTACCTGTAAGGCATCGAGTATATTTTCCATCAGATACTGTGTAACATAAAAGAAAACCTAATTTCCTAAACTCGTTACTAGATTCCCAATGCAGAAATGAGCTGACAGCAACCTTTGTGCAGTGAATCTGACTGCAGGCATTTTACTTCCTGTGACTACAGGAAAGTAAAATTAGATCAATAGCCTGGGACACGGTGCCAGGCCTACAATTTGGTTCAGATTTCATCAGGATATACATGGAAGTGAATGGATTACTCGTGCTTATATTTCTTATCACATGTTCAGAGATTACCACAGTCATCCCAAAAATTTGTGGTGGGAACATAACTATGTTTCAGGTTTTCTTGAATACCTAGAATTTGTATTTTCTAAAAACTACATACGTGCCTCTTTAAATGCCTGACATTCTCCCTAATTCTACCAGTAAAGCCCCGGAGCACTGTCAACAAGCTATTACCAATATCCAAAAGCACTGATCTGTTTCATTGTGTTACTCTTGAGTACCTAGCTTCTTGTAAATTGAGTTGTTCTGAGTTCAGTGTGTGTCTTTAACAAAGGGAAGACATGCTTCTAATGCCCTTAACCACTTAATTTTGACCTTGAAGCCTATAGAACCTGAAGATCTCAGAAATTCGTTTTAAGTAAAATAATAATATATTCCACACTAAGTGATGCGTATAAATACTGTTCAAAATATCAAAAATTATCTTTGAAGGAAATTGGATGGGTTTGGAGAAATTTACGCTTTAAATACCATTTTTGCATAAATCATCTTTAATTTTTGTCAAACAGCTCTTTATTTCTTTATTTATTTTAGTATGGTGAAAGCAAAACAAGGAGGGGGTGGATGATGGTTTTAGTTTTTCCAAAGTCAGGAACCATCTCTTCATTGCTGCCTTCCTGCCAGAGATCATCACAGTAACATCCACATTGGGAACATGATACAGGGCTTCTCCTTTTATCCCAGACTAGACACTGTCAGCCCCACATATCATCCTTACAGCCTCACATCCCAACTCCTGGAAATTCCAGGTCAGTGTTAGACAGGATCTGTGGACCCATTTTAGTTGCATGTGTTGCCTTTGAGATGGTGCTATGCCTTAGTCTTTGCAGATTCACCTGAGGTTCATATAAACACCAAAAAAGTTTAATGTGCAAACAAGTCTTATTTTAGCAAAAGATTAGGTATCAGAACTAAAGAAGAAAATATGGCAAACACTTTTAGCTATTTATTTAACACTTAAAGCTCTCCCTGCTTGAGCCACTGTCTCAGCCACACTGGGGGAACTAAAGAAGTCTTGTCTGTCTTGCTTCTCCTGCTCCAAGTCTCCCAGGACTGACTTGATCTGTGGAGCATTTTGAGACTGCTTCTTAACCCTGCTTTTTCCCCAAGGTTGAACGCCCCATCCTCTTTCAAATATCTCCACATCTCTCTACTAGATCCTGTCCCCTAGTAGGAATGCCAGGGATTTATGCCGAATATACCGATGATGTCTCAGTCCCCAGCCCTGCTCTTTATTGTTCTGATCCCTCTTCGGAAGTTTCTTTGGATTTCCCTTGTCAATGTAATCCCTAATTATTAATGCAGTCCTAACAATACTGTTGGGCTTCAAGTCTTCTTGTAGTAGCCAGATGCAAGGGGTAGCTGTGTTGAGCATAGGACCACTCTTCCACATCTGTGTTTTTTAAAAGGAAGTGACGCCATTATTTGCTCTCTGAATTGTCCCATTTTCTTTTTCTAATACTTGGTTCGTGCTATGCTTATTTTTCCTAGTGTATTGTCTCTCAAGATGAAATACTCTCTTTCCTGGATCTTGTATTATCACATCTTCCAGGGCGGAGTGAAGGTGAGCTGTGCCAAATAAGCGAGGTTTGATTTTATAATGTTTAACAACTACTTGATTCTCTTGCAAATCCTAATAGAGGAGACTGGGGAGGGTGTGGGGGTCTCAAGAGGCTTGGAGTCCCTCCCACAGCTCCAAGGGCAGGCCAACTACATACTGCCAATTGTTTATGCAACCTTTTCCTAAACGCCAGAAGCCTCCCTTGCCAGATCACTCTAATGTTTCAGGATTTTTCAGCTTGATTTTTTTTTTAATGTATCTGACCTAAATCTCCTTTGCTACAATTTAATCCTCTTATTTCTTGCCTGATTCAGAAGTAACATGGAAAGCAGTCCATTCCCTTCCTATTCACAACTATTTGTTACTTATTTTTAAAATGTTACTGTTATCTGCTTTGCATTTTCTTCTGTATTTTGAGTCACCCCAGCTCTTTCAATTTTTCCCTCTAGGTCAAGTTTCCCAAAAGTCTTGGTCATTCTTATTGTCCTGCTCTGATCTTTCTTTAATTGATCTATATATTTCTCACTGAGGCTGGACTTTACCCCCTGCTGAATAGCTATACAAAATAAAGGACCAGGGAATTTAAGCCCTATATGCCCTTAATTTGATATTTCTTTCTTCTTCATGCACCATACCCTACTCTGACTTCTGTTGCTAACTTCTCTTGATCCTAACAGTGATGTTTTTTGTGTTCATCTTTTATGCATTTTTTACCTTTCAACCTCCTGCCTTCTGCCTCTGCCTTCTGTGCTACGATAGTGTGTATGTCAGACCTAGAGTGTCATATGAGAGAAGCCATTTCCCTAAGCACAGTGCATGATTTTTTTTCCCCTTTTTTCTTTTCCCTTCATTATACATTAAAAAATCTCATACGCTGAGATAAGTTCATCTCTTTAGGTGCTTGGTGACATTTCCAACATTAGACTTTCTATTTTTTTGTCAGTGTTGCTGTCACTGCACTTTCCACCAACCATGTACAGTGGTGGTGATTTCTCAGTTGTTATGCTGAGCTCTTTCCTTATTAGTATTTTGATATTTTCCTGTTAACCTTTCATGTTTTAAAGGGGATATGGCATCTGTGCTAGATGGGCCCTTCACTTAAATGCTGCCAGAAAAAAAAAAATTTTAAAAACTTTCAATTTCCTCCCATTTTGTGCTTAAATACCATCTGGGCAAATCAGGAATTCCCACATTCTCCTTCCCTTGGTAGTCTGTCGAATTTTATATATATTTATTTCAGACAAGATTCTTCCTGTTCAAAGGTTAAGATGACTTCCTTTTAATTTCTCAAATTGAAGTTTGAAAAAATACAGATATCTGTAATTTGTTGTGCTCCAGAGGTTATCATAGGCACAGTTCTGACATTGGAAATGCCTCCATCATACATCATACACAGTCAGAGAATGATGGATAGGACTAGTTGCCTTCTGTGGTTGTGTGAGGGAACCTGGTAAGAGAAAAGTGACATTGACTGATGTGGAGGAGATGAGCAAACAAGACAGAGAGATGGGATTCTGGAGGAGGAAACAAATATATCGGTGGGAGAAGTTTGTCAGTTTTGTGTCTGTATGTGTGCATAAGACAGAGAAAGGTGGAGGGGGAGCTGCTTTAAAATACTATGCTGCAGAAATCAGTTATTTTTTAAATTTTTCTCTCCTCTTTGAAGAGCAGTATGGCAATTGTGGACAGTAGGGCAATGAGATATTTTTAGGAAGGAAATTCACTTGTGGTGTACCTGTGATGATAACAATTCAGTTGCACAGCTTTCAGTAGCTAGTAGCAAGAACATAGATAGGTATGTGCCATACAATTTTAATACCATTTCTTCTCTAACAATTCACTACTCTGTTCCGATATTTGAAAGAGGTTATGCATGAGGATGTGTGTCTGTGTTTGTACAGCAGAAGTAACGATAGTTAGTAAAGTTGCAACATATATATGGGGATATAAAAGAATGAAACAGATTGCTATAAGTATACTAGTTCCAGAAGTACGATAGGTGAGAATTCTACTCCAAAGTTTTACACTGAATAAAAGTATCTGAATAGTACTACAGAGCTAAAAAACACTTTGGTAACTTCTGTTTCACCTTTGGATTGTGAATTCTCTGCTGCAGCTCTTAGAGGCACAGCCCCTCTATGGAAAGTGGGCAAAATAAAAAATTCTAGAAACGTTTACAAGTAGTGTTATTTCTGTCAATAGATAACAAAGACATTTGCACTTTCTTAAGCTGAACAATATTCCTTTTGTTAGCTGTGGACTTCTTAAAAAGAAGTAATATTTCTTCATCTCTAGAGAAAGATAATATTGTCTCTTAAGCGAAGATCATCATTACAGCAGTTTCCGTGGTGCAAGTGAATTTGGAGAGGGAGATTCTTTGCCAGTGTGTTACTTGTGGCCTTAGTTTCACAGCATCATAGAGATCTCAAATTTCAATAGTATTCAGCAAACAATTTTAGGATTAGTACCATCACTTTGCAACATATGCAATCAGATCAAAACTAATGTTACCTCATGTGATAGCGATGTTGGCCTTCAAGCAAAAGAAGACTTGCTTGTTTTCTGTAATTCCTCTCATTAAATCTTCATGTAAGAGCTCTGAACTAGGAGAGCAAATCATCTTTGTCCTCTATCACATTCATCTGAACCATTAAAATATTGAGCTCCATCTGGTGCTGCTTTGCTCTTCTGTGTCATTCAGGAGGTGTTTTCATCCAGCACCTTATGTCAATAGGCACATTGGGAACGGCAATAATTGATCAATAGTGGAGCTCGTCTGCCTTGTCAGTACATTGTGCCATGTATGGACATTGCTTTATCACGACAAATCAGAACAGTCCAAAGCAAAATGATTATTTGCCCTTGTCATATATTGACCTTGTTTCATTTCAAGCACATCTAGCAAATGAAGGGATTTGTACAGAGATGCAAAAGATGTGCCGGGTCCTGCACTTCGGCCACAACAACTCCATGCAACGCTACAGGCTTGGGGAAGAGTGGCCGGAAAGCTGCCCAGAGGAAAAGGACCTGGGGGTGCTCATTGACAGCTGGCTGAACGTGAGCCGGCAGTGTGCCCAGGTGGCCAAGAAGGCCAACGGCATCCTGGCCTGTATCAGAAATAGTGTGGCCAGCAGGAGCAGGGAGGTGATCGTGCCCCTGTACTCGGCACTAGTGAGGCCGCACCTCGAATACTGTGTTCAGTTTTGGGCCCCTCACTACAAGAAGGACATGGAGGTGCTGGAGTGTGTCCAGAGGAGGGCAACGAAGCTGGTGAAGGACCTGGAGCACAAATCTTATGAGGAGTGGCTGAGGGAACTGGGGTTGTTTAGTCTGGAGAAGAGGAGGCTGAGGGGAGACCTCATCGTGCTCTACAACTACCTGAAAGGAGGTTGTAGCGAGGTGGGGTTTGGTCTCTTCTGCCAAGTCACTAGCGATAGGATGAGAGGAAATGGCCTCAAGTTGCGCCAAGGGAGGTTTAGATTGGACATTGGGAGAAATTTCTTTACTGAAAGAGTGGTCAGGCCTTGGAACAGACTGCCCAGGGAAGTGGTTGAGTCACCATCCCTGGAAGTATTTAAAAGACGTGTAGATGAGGCGCTTAGGGGCATGGTGAAGTGGGTATGGTGGTGTTGGGTTGATGGTTGGACTTGATGATCTTAGAGGTCTTTTCCAACCTTAATGATTCAATGATTCTATGAAAAGATCCAGTGTTCTCTCTTCTTAGTTTAGAGATATTATTATATATTTCAATTTCATCTTCTCTCCAGTTAAATTCTAATTACGCTACATTTGCATAAGAAACTTTTTTTCTTCTGTTTCCGATGTGTATTTTTTTAACATCAGATGATCTAGTTATATACAGAAGTCAAATTACTTTGAGCTTAGCTGAGCAGAGACAGATGAAAAATCACGTAAACCATCAATTATTAGGAATTTCCTCTCTGCACTAGACTAACATTTTTCTTCATGATCAACCTGAAACTGTGACTTAGTGAAGCCAGCATATTTAGATGGTTTTGCCTTTTTCTTCTGTTGGTTTGCATATTTAATTTTTTGTGGGAAGTCTTAGACAGTCTGAGCATGGTTTGGGATTTAGAAAAAGATCGTGCAGAGAGGAAATTAGAAAGGCAAAAGCCCGGCTAGAACTCATCCTGGTCACTGTCGTAACACACAACAAAAAATGTTTTTACAAGTATATTAATGACAAAAAGAGAGCCAAGGAGAATCTCCATCCTTTATTGGATGCAGGGGGGAACATTGCCATCGAGGACAAGGATAAGGCTGAGGTACTTAACACCTTCTTTGCCTCAGTCTTTAATAGTCAGAGCATTTATCCTCGGGGTACTCAGCCCCCTGAGCTGGAAGACAGGGATGGCGAGCAGGATAAACCCCCCATAATCCAAGAGGAAGACGTTAATGACCTGCTACGCCACCTGGACGCTCACAAGTCTATGGGGCCGGATGGGATCCACCCGAGGGTACTGAGAGAACTGGCGGAGGAGCTTGCCAAGCCACTCTCCATCATTTACCAGCAGTCTTGCTTAACAGGGGAGGTTCCAGATAACTGGAGGCTTGCCAATGTGACGCCCATCTACAAGAAGGGCCAGAAGGAAGATCTGGGGAACTACAGGCCGGTCAGCGTGACCTCAGTGCTGGGGAAGATTATGGAGCGATTCATCTTGAGGGCGCTCACAAGCCACGTCCGGGACAACCAGGGGACCAGGCCCAGCCAACAGGGGTTCATGGAAGGCAGGTCCTGCTTGACCAACCTGATCTCCTTCTATGACCAGGTGACCCGCCTCATGGATGAGGATGTGGTCTACCTGGACTTCAGTAAAGCCTTTGACACTGTCTCCCACAGCATTCTCCTAGAGAACCTGGCAGCTCACGGCTTAGACAGGTGCACTTTTCGCTGGGTAAAAAACTGGCTGGACGGCCGAGCCCAGAGAGTTGTGGTGAATGGAGTTAAATCCAGTTGGCAGCCGGTCACGAGCGGTGTTCCCCAGGGCTCAGTGTTGGGGCCGGTCCTGTTCAATATCTTTATCAACGATCTGGATGAGGGGATCGAGTGCTCCCTCAGTAAGTTTGCAGACGACACCAAGCTGGGCGGGAGTGTTGATCTGCTCGAGGGTAGGAAGGCTCTGCAGAGGGACCTGGACAGGCTGGATCGATGGGCCGAGGCCAACTGTAAGAGATTCAACAAGGCCAAGTGCCGGGTCCTGCACTTCGGCCACAACAACTCCATGCAACTCTACAGGCTTGGGGAAGAGTGGCTGGAAAGCTGCCCGGAGCAAAAGGACCTGGAGGTGCTGATTGACAGCCGGCTGAACATGAGCCAGCAGTGTGCCCAGGTGGCCAAGAAGGCCAACGGCATCCTGGCCTGTATCAGAAATAGTGTGGCCAGCAGGAGCAGGGAGGTGATCGTGCCCCTGTACTCAGCACTAGTGAGGCCACACCTTGAATACTGTGTTCAGTTTTGGGCCCCTCACTACAAGAAGGACATGGGGGTGCTGGAGCGTGTCCAGAGAAGAGCAATGAAGCTGGTGAGGGGTCTAGAGAAGAAGTCTTCTGAGGAGCGGCTGAGGGAACTGGGGTTGTTTAGTCTAGAGAAGAGGAGGCTGAGGGGAGACCTTATCACTCTCTACCACTACCTGAAAGGAGGTTGTAGCAAGGTGGGAGTCGGTCTCTTCTGCCAAGTCACTAGCGATAGGACGAGAGGAAATGGCCTCAAGTTGCGCCAAGGGAGGTTTAGATTGGACATTAGGAAAAATTTCATTACTGAAAGAGTGGTCAGGCCTTGGAACAGGCTGCCCAGGGAAGTGGTGGAGTCACCATCCCTGGAGGTATTTAAAAGACGTGTAGATGAGGCGCTTAGGGACATGGTTTAATCGGCATGGTGGTGTTGAGTTGATGGTTGGACTCAATGGTCTTAGAGGTCTTTTCCAACCTTAATGATTCTATGATACTATGAAATCTACCTAATTATAATAATCTGAATTGTGAGCTGAACAGTGGTAATGAAGCCTATTCTCACCATCATATTTTGCTTTGGAAAGCACTTCCCTTTCATGCAGTAATGGTGTTGTATCTGGAGAGATGGCTGATCTACCATATGCTGTGGCAGATTTCCAAGACAACTTCTCTTGTAAAATTGTTGTTTACATCCTTTCAATGCATCAGATCACTTGAGTACCTTTAGTAAGACTACAGAGCTCAGTTGCTCAGAAATTCACTATGATCATCTTATTAAAGAAATATAACAACTATTTGTATAATGGGGAAGAGGAAAGGGAAAATGGCTCGCTCATGCCTCTGCCTTCAAATGAGACAGGCAGAAGAGTTTTGCGGCACTGAGTTGAACAATGTGAAATGAATTATCAGAAGACAGCTCCTTAAACTCCTTCGACTTCTAATAATCTTAGCAGTAAGATAAATAAAGCACAGAAAACTGAGATGTGAGTCGAGGGAACAGGCATTTGAGTTGCCCAGACTATCAGAGTTTATGGGGAATTATAACTGGTAGAGTTGTGAGTGATTCACATTCTTCACATGCATCTTTCCCCTTCATTTAACTGGGTCTTGCATTTTCTTCGGTGCCTTTCCTTTCCTGGAGAATGGGGACCTGCATTAAGTCTGAGAAGGTGCTGTCAGAGTGGTCTTCTGTGACTTTCCCTTTCCTGCAGAGAGGCACATGTGTGTCCTGCATAACCAGGTACAGTACAGAGACTCCCCCCAGGTGTTGCCAAGTGACTTAGCAGGTATTATAGTCACATCAGCATGGGATAGCACCCACCTAATCAGCCGTGTGAATATGCATGTGCACTAACCCCACTGCTCCCTCTACAGCCAGGGCTAACATCTCTGCCTGTAATTCCTCACGTTGTAGATATGTAGCTGGCTTGAAGAACTCAGGACTTCATTGTGCCATATGGACTGAACTAAAACCTCTCTCTTGATAGCGTCATTTGGAGTAGGCTCTTCCTCAGCCGTGGCCTTGTTGACTTCACTTGTGTCTCTCTTTAGAAAGAATTTTGCATTACACTGGCAAATACAGAGGTATACAGACTGTAACAGGGAGCCACAGGACAGTTGACTGCATCCTGGAAAGTGTTGACACTGAAAAGACTTTGGAGTCTAGGTTCATAGTCATATAAGTATTTCTTGTCTTTCTTGATTGTACGAGTTGAGAAACAAAACTCTGAAGAGGGAGTTGAACAACCAAATAGCTTCATCTTGCTAGAGCATAGGCAGGTGCTCAGAACCTGGGCTGCTGCAAACGTTTCTGTGTTCACATGGGAGGTCAGTGGTGGCCTTTCCGTCCAGAGATGCTTGGTGCCCAGAGAGGCTGCGAGGTCTCCATTCACAGAGATATTCAAGACCCCACAAACCACTCTAGTTGTCCCTGCTTTGAGCAGGGGTTAGGACTAGATGACCTCCAGATGTCCCTTCCAACCTCTATTATTCTATGATGCTACGATAAGCTTCTTCAGTTCCTCTAGGTTATTTGTATGCAAAAGCTATAATAAGCCTGCCTGCACGTTTTGTGTGTTTGATTGATTATTAAGGTTGTGAAATTAACTGTTAGACAAAAAATAAATTGCCTTTTTCTTTGCCAAAACAATGTTTCTCCAATAAGCCTCTAAAAGCAAACATGAATATTTAATAGACAATTCATTAAAAGTAAGTACTTTCTATTTCAAAAAATGATTAATGAGACATAAATCTGTACTGGAAAAATACTGGTTTTATATTTTACACTTGGGATAAATCACAAAGGAAGCTGCCTGACAAAATGTAGTTCAATTGTATGATGTATTTTTAATGGGCTGTGATGCCAAAAGTAACATATTGTACTTAAGAAACATTTTTTAGCCCATAGTACAGTCAAAAAGGTTTGATGATCTCAAATATCACTGTATAAAATATCAACATTTTTAATCCAAAACTGCAGCATATAACTGATGCTTCATGTAAAGAGACTTAATGTCAAAAAATGTGTTCATAAGTAAAAATGCATTATTCTGCTCAGAGGTTTCAACTATCTGCATTTTAAAGTCTGCAAATAATTAATTTCATATATTTATAGTAATTTTCCAGTCCAGAGGAATTAAAAGATGCATCCTATCTGTTTGTCAGATGAAATCCATATGACTAGCTATTTTGTCACAGAAATCTTACCCAGAGTCAAACCTATATTCATTCAGTATTTACTAATGGGATTATCAGGAAATGTTTTATCGATGCCTCACATTCCCATCAACCTCTTCCGTTAAGATGATCATGCTGCAAGTATTTCTAATCCTCTTCTCTAGGAAGTGGAGTCCAAGTCAGAGGATGTTGTTTCCATGGTAGATCTAGTACATTTAAGTTACCTTACTGTGTGATCCATCCCGTCCATCACAAGTGAATTCAGATGACATTAGTTAGAATTAAAGACATCCTTTCTCATGTTGTTTCTTAAAGGAATTTGTATCTCTCTATTGCAGACTGTAAGTTCATCGTTGCACAGTAAACTTGAACAATGAGATAGTATTTGTATTTTACTTCTACTCAAGTAACTTACCCTGTTCTTTAAGTTGCTCCCCCACTCAAACATTTTTGTCTACATGAAAGGACGTTTACAAACATTTCCCTTTGTTACTAACTCTGTTCTATTCCAGCATTGAGATCCTGTCAGCTGCTGTCAGAAATTAAGCACTGTAACATTGACACCTGCTCCAGGTTGCATTAGATGACACATTGCCTGAACGCTGGCAATAGCCAGCCAACTGGCTGCATTACTAACTCCACTGGAGCTGAACCTCTGGAAGTATTTTGCAAAGTAAAGATAAAGCTTTATCCCATCATCAAATTTTGTCATGAGATTTCATATAAAAATCATTTTAAATTGTAATCATGTGACTTTGTCTCCTCGGGGGCAATGCTGTTGGCAAGCAGGCACCATGGGGGCAATGCCGTCGGCAGGCAGGCGCTGTCAGGGGAAATGCTGCTGGCAGGCAGGTGCGTCAGAGGCAATGATGTCACAGGTAGGCAGCATCGGGGGCGATGCCATCGTCAGGCAGGTGCCAGTGGGAGAAATTCCATCAGCAGGCAGGCGCTGTCAGGGGAAATGCTGGCATCAGGAAGGCGCCATCATTAGGAAGATGCCCTCGGGGGAAATGCCATCGCAGCCAGGCAGCGTAGGGCAGAATGTCTTCAGGAGGCAGGTGCCGTCGGGAGGAATGCAAAGGCGCCGTCGGGGGCAGTGCCATCGTCAGGCAGGCGCAGTCGGGGGGAATGCCGGTGGCAGGTATGTGCCGTCCAGAGAAATGCTGACATCAGGCAGGTGCTGTCGGGGAAATTGTGGTGGCAGGTAGGCACGGTCAGGGGAAATGCCATTGGCATGCAAGTGCCATCAGGGGCGATGCTGTTGGCAGGCACACGCTGTCGGGGGAAATGCTGTCACCACTGGCAGACAGGCGCCATTTGGAGAGAAGCCGTCATCAGGCTGGTGCCGTTGGGAGAAATGCCGTTGGCAGGCAGGCGCTGCTGGGAGAAATGCCGGAGGCAGGTGGGCATCATCTGGCACAATGTCGGTGGCAGGGAGGCGTCATGAGGGCAATGCCGGTGGCAGGGAGGCACCAGCTGGAGAAATTCCGGTGTCAGGAAGGTGCCGTCGGGGGCAATGCCATTGATAGGCCTGCGCCAGCGGGAGAAATGCTGTCGGTAGGCAGGCACCAGCGGGGAAAGTCTTGTCAGCACGCAGGCCCCGTCGGGGTGAATGCCGGCAGCCAGTAGGCGCCGTGGGGAGAAATGTTGTTGGCAGGCAGGCACCAGCCGGGGCAATGCTGTCAGTAGGCAGGTGCTGTCAGGGGCAATGCCGTCAGCTGGTAGGCGCCGATGCCATCAGCAGGCAGGCGCTGTCGGGGGAAAAGCCTTCGGCAGGCAGGCGCCCTTGGGAGAAATGCCATCGGCAGGCAGGCGCCATTGGGAGGAATGCCTAAGCGCCATAGGGGGCGATGCCATCGGCAGGCAGGCGCCATTGGGTGCGGTGCTGTCAGAAGGCAGGCGCGGGAGAAATTCCATCGTCAGGCAGGTGCCCTGGGGGGAAATGCCGTCAGCAGGCAGGTGCCGTCCAGAGAGAAGCCGTCGTCAGGCTGGTGCTGTCAGGAGAAATGTCGTCAGCAGGCAGGCACCATCGGGGGGAATGGGAGCGGCAGGCATGCGATGTCTGGAGAAATGCTATCATCAGACTGCTGTCGTTGGGAGAAATGCCATTGGCAGGCAGGCACCGTCGGGGGGAATGCCAAGGTGCCATCAGGGGCAGTGCCGTCTTCAGGCAGGCGCCAGTGGAGGACATGCCATCACAGGCAGGCGCTGTTGGGGGGAACGCTGGTGACAGCTATGCGCCATCCAGAGAAATGCCGTTGTCAGGCAGGCACCATCGGGGAAAATGCCGTTGGTAGGCAGGCGCCAGGAGGGCAATGCCGTCGACAGGCAGGCGCTGTCGGGAGAAATGTCATCAGTAGGCAGGCACCGTTGGGGGCGATGCCGTCGGCACACAGGCGCTGTTAGGGGCGACGCCATCAGCAGGCAGGCACCGTCAGGGGAAAAACCGTCATCAGGCTGGAGCTGTTGGGAGAAATGCCATCAATACGCAGGCGCTGTCAGGGGGAATGCCATCAGTAGGCAGGCGCCATTGGGCAAAATGCTGTCGGCAGGTAGGTGCCATCGGGGGAAATGCCGGAGGCAGGCAGGCGCCAGCAGGAGCAATGCCGTCGGCAGGCAGGCGCCATTGGGAGGGATTCCTAGGTGCCGTCGGGGGCAATGCCATCGGTAGGCATGCGCCATCAGGGGCGATGCTGCCAGAAGGCAGGCACTGTTGGGAGAAATGCCATCACTACTTAGGTGCCAACGGGGGAAATGCCATCAGCAGGCAGGCGCCCTCGGGGGGAATGCTGGCAGCAGGCAGGCGCCGTTGGAGGGATTTGCAGCAGCAGGCAGGCACCATCGGAGTGAATGCCATTGGTAGACAGGCGCTGTCGGGGGAAATGCCATTGAGAGGCAGGCGCCATTGAGAGGAGTGCCAGTGGCAGGTATGCACTGCCCGGAGGAATGCTGGTGTCAGGCTGGCGCTGTCAGGGCAATGCCGTTTGCACGATAGCGCCAGGACAGTAGGTGCTGTCAAGGGAAATGCCTTCAGCACGCAGGTGCGTCGGGTGTAACACCGGTGGCACGCAGGCGCCATTGTGGGAAATGCCATCAGCAGGCAAGCGCTGTCGGGGAAATTGCGGTGGCAGGTAGGCACCGTCGGGGGAAATGCTGGAGGCAGGCAGGCGCTGTCTGGCAGAATGTCGGTGGCAGGGAGGCATTATGAGGGCAATGCTGGTGGCAGGGAGGCACCAGCTGGAGAAATTCCGGTGTCAGGAAGGTGCCATCAGCGGCGATGCCATTGGTAGGCCTGTGCTAGAGGGAGAAATGCCGTCGGTAGGCAGGCACCAGCGGGGAAAGTCCTGTTGGCACACAGGCCCCATCGGGGTAAATGCTGGCAGCCAGTAGGCGCCGTGGGGAGAAATGTTGGCAGGCAGGCACCAGCCAGGGCAATGCTGTTGGTAGGCAGGTGCTGTCAGGGGCAATGCCGTCAGCTGGTAGGTACTGATGGCGTCAGCAGGCAGGCGCTGTCGGGGGAAATGCCTTCGGCAGGCAGGTGCCCTTGGGAGAAATGCCATCGGCAGGCAGGCGCCATTGGGAGGAATGCCTAAGCGCTGTAGGGGGCGATGCCATCGGCAGGCAGGCACCGTTGGATACGATGCTGTCAGAAGGCAGGCACAGCAGGAGAAATTCCATCGTCAGGCAGGTGCCCTCGGGGGGAATGCTGGCAGCAGGCAGGCGCCGTCGAGGGAAATGCCGTTGATAGGTAGGCGACAGCGGGCCAATGCCGTCGGCAGGCAGGCACCGTCAGGGGAAATGCTGTCAAAGGCAGGCACTGTTCAGAGAAAAGCCCTTGTTAGGCTGGTGCTGTCGGAAGAAATGCCATCAGTACACAGATACCGTCGGGGAGAATGCCATCGGTAGGCAGGCACCATTGTGCGAAATACTGTGGGCAGGCAGGCGCTGTTGGGGGAAATGCCAGCGGCAGGCAGGCAACGGCAGGCAGACAAATGCCAGTGGTAGGCAGGTGCCATCGGGGGAATACCGGTGGCAGGCATGCACCTTCCGGAGAAATGCCATCATCAGGCAGGCCCCGTCAGGAGACATGCTGGCGGCTGGCAGGCGCCATCCGGAAAAATGCCGATGTCAAGCAGGCGCTGTCAGGAGGAATGCCATCGCTACGCAGGTGCTGTTGGGGACAATGCCATCGGCATGCATGCAAAAGTGGGAGAAATGCCGTCGGCAGGCAGTTCCCGTTAGGAGGAATGCTGAGGCACCATCGGGGGCAATGCCGTCGGCAGGCAGGCACCAGGCTGGGAAATACGGCGGTAGGTAGGCGCCGTCAAAGGAAATGCCTTCGGCATGCAGGTGCGTTGGGTGTAACACCGGTGGCATGCAGGCACCATCCAGGGAAATGTCGTGGGCACGCAGGCGCCGTCGGGAGAAATGCCGTCGGCAGGCAGGCACCAGTGGGGGAAATACTGTCGGCAGGCAGGCGCCATCAATGTAAATGTCTTTGGTATGCAGGTGCGTCTGGGGAAATAACAGCGGCATGCAGGCACCGTTGGGGAAATGCCAGCAGCAGGCACCTGCCACCGAGGGCAATGCCATCGGCATGCATACGCTGTCAGTGGCAGTGCCGTCGGCAGGCAGGTGCCAGCGGGGGAATTGCCGGTGGCAGGCAGGCGCCAGCAGGGGAAATGCCGGTGTCAGGAAGGTGCTGTCAGGAGAAATGCTGTCGGCAGGCAGGCTTCAGTGGGGAAAACGCCAGCGGCAGTCAGGTGTCATCGGGGGCAATGCTGTTGGCAAGCAGGCGCCAGCGAGAGAAATTCTGTCAGCTGGCAAGCGCCATCGGGGGAAACGCCATACGGTTGAAGTCAGGAGAAATGCCTTCAGCAGGCAGGCGCCGTCAAGAGAAATGCCAAAGCACCGTCGGGGGCAATGCCATCAGCAGGCAGGCGCCATCGGGGGAATGCCAGTGGCAGGAATGCGCTGCCGGGGAAATGCTGGTGTCGGGAAGGTGCTGTTGCGGGCGATGCCGTCGGCAGGCAGGCGCCATCGGGAGAAATGCTGTTGCAGGCAGGTGCTGTCGGCAAAAATGCCGTCAGCCCGCAGTCACCGTCGGGGGCAATGCCAGTGTCAGGCAGGCATTGTCCGGGGCAGTGCCGGCGGCAGGCACGTGCCGTCGGGGCCAATGCCATCAGCAGGCAGGCGCCAGCACCAGAAATGCCATCGGTAGGCAGGCGCCATTGGGGGCAACGGAGTCTCTGTCTCCTCTGTTATTCTATATTTTAAATGTCAGTGTTCTCTTATGTCAAAACTGTTTTATTTACAGCTTCCTGTTTATTAGTTAG
Source organism: Calonectris borealis (assembly GCF_964195595.1). NCBI lineage: Eukaryota > Metazoa > Chordata > Aves > Procellariiformes > Procellariidae > Calonectris > Calonectris borealis. Next base: position 53,784,796 of record NC_134312.1, read on the forward strand.
AGCTTTCTTTTTTAACTCTTATTTTCATCCTTACTGCTTTTGCCCTACAGTTTCTTGTAAGTCAAAAGCTTCTTAAAATCCTAATTGAAATGTGAGCAGTGTATTTCCCTTTTTCACTAAACCTGTACTTTGATTGAAAGTGCATATGTGAAAGATATTGGTGCTATTATTTACTAAATTCCTCTGATCCATGAACGTGGAGGTTAATGCTTGTGAGTATGTAATATTTTCCCTGAAACTGGACATATATTGACAGTATCTAAGTAATTACCCAGTGGTAATGTATGCACTTTTGAAAAGTATTGGCAGCTTATTACTGCTGCTTTTTCAGTTCTATGGAATTACCCTTGTGAATTTACATTTACTTCGGTTTTGCAGAAGAAGAATGGTTTAAATCACTAAAATTTGCTGGGTTTTGTTTTTCCACTTAATTCACTCCACATGGCAAATCAATCTGTGCTGTTAACATCACAGAGTAATTCTCAAAAACAGTGGAAGCTGTAGCAGTTACTATTTACTACTCTGCACTCAGACGTCATACGGAGCTTGATTATAGAGAGAATTGTTACTAGAGGAAGGATGTTGATTTTCTCTCCTTTTCTGGCTTTTCCTGCATTATGGTCTCAATGGAAATAAGCTATGTTTGTCAGAAATTAAAGGACTGTTCCCATTCTGGCTTTTTAACTTGCCTTGCAGAGTCTTGCTAATGTAGGCAAGGTTTAATTCTGGTTGCTGGATCTGTTTCAAAATCTTATTTATCTCCTTTTACTTTTATGAGGAAGGCTTTAAAAGGTGAGGAGAGTCCCAGTCTTGAGTATTTTTCTCTTAAATGATGATAGGATGATTAATGGTAAATCCTAATTTCTTTTCCCTATTGATATGCATACATAAATGAGAGCATTGTTTTCTTTGCAGCTGCCTGCCTAGTAGCAAGGCAAATAAACAATTACACCCTTCAGTTGGAGACACTGTAATTTTATCCTTCTTCAAGATTATATGCTGTGAATCTCTTTTCTCAGCTTTCTTAACTTTTAGACTCAAGAAATGGTTGTATTAAGGTGAGTCCTACTGGTTTTTTTGTCTTGAAATGATTTGACAATATTATTGATAATGAACCAAAAAAAAGTCTTTGCTGGAGGAAAATGTTCTTTTGACAAAAGACACTAATCTCCAGCCTTGATCCTAGAAGGCAGCCTGCAAATACAGCAAAATGTGGGCTTTTCAAGAGATGTTCAATGTTGCTTCCATTCAGACTAACAATGATAACTTCAGAATGAGCAGAGTCAGGTCAATAGTGAATCTATATATTTAAATCCTGTCATCAAAAGGAGTTAGAATGCCTGCAGGAATACATGTGAGTTTAGTAGCCAGGACTTAAACAGCAGTTAACACCACTCTGTGCCCACTTTCAGAAGGAGAATAAGAACTGGGCCTTTACAAGTTTTCCTTGGCCTAGCTGATGACTGTAACTCACCAAAGCAGGTGTTTATGCTTTTGGAGTTATGTAAATGGCCCCTTCTTTAGTCTCTTCCACTCCTTGTATAGTGATACTGGAGAAGAATATGGTGCTTAGTTTTTAAGCATGTTTGTGGTTGATTTGTTTTCTTTGGAAATACAATGTCTGTATAAACTTAATGGTAAAAGAGTGTCGTGGTTTAACCTGACAGGCAGCCAATACCACGCAGCCGCTCACTCACTTCCCCTGCAGTGGTACGGGGAGAGAATCGGAAGGGTAAAAGTGAGAAAAACTTATGGGTTGAGATAAAGACAGTTAAATAGAACAGAAAAGGGAAAATAATAATAATAATAATAATGATAATGATAGAATATACAAAAATGAGTGATGCACAATGCAATTGCTCACCACCCACGCTGACCGATAACCAAGTAGCGATTGGTACTTCCTGGATCACGCCTACCATTCATATACTGAGCATGATGTCACATGGTATGGAATAACCCATTGGCCAGCTGCTCCCCCCCAGCGCCTGTTTTGTTTTGGGGTTTTTTTAAGCTGAATGTCCTTGACTAGCGGGGTACTTAGCAACAACTGAAAACATCATTGCGTTATCAATATTCTTCTCATACTAAATCCAAAACACAGCACGAGGAAGAAATTTAAATCTATCCCAGCCGAAACCAGGACAAAGAGAAAGGTAGTCTTGCCAGAAGGGCAAGTCTATAATATGTGAGCCTGTGGTACTGTCTGTATTCTAGGATTGGCAGCAATGATATGGTACTAAAGTGATTTGTCAGTGAGGCCAGAAAGTTTGGGAATTAATTAATATCTCTGATACAGAGATATGGGTTATAGAAACTTGTGATTATCAAATACTGATCTAATATTTTCAGGAATTATGGAATATGATTTCCAGCTGGAAAAGGGGGTTGGGGAGTGGAACGAAGAAGGAGGGAGAAACTACTCCTTGTGAAAAATAGTAGATTAATGGCACTGAAGACTGAAACTCATTGTATATTGACTATCTGTAACCCAGACTCTGGTGATCTGAATTCTAGCATGCAAACCAGTTTTGAAGATCAGGGTTCAATTAAACTAAATACACCTTGCTAGTGCTTCTCAATCAGAATAATAATTAGAAAAAAGTTCTTGTAAGAAACAAGTTGTTTTATAAAGAATGCCATCTTTGCACTGAACATTTTGAATTTTCATGAATTTTTGTGTCTAGAAACTTGTGGTTTTCAATCAACGTTTCTCTAGAAAAGAGTACAGTTCTTCCATAGGAAATATTCTTTTCTCTGACCAATTTCAGTAAGTGTGTTGCCCAGAGGCTATGAAATCTCTGCCGATGGAGATATTCAGGACTCAATGGGACAAGCCCCTGAGCAACCTGATCTAAGTTGGCCCTGCTTTAGCTAGAGAGTTAGTCCAGATGACCCGTAGAGGTCCCTTCCAACCTAAATTAGTCTGCGATTCTCTGATTCTGAAAAGTCTCCTGTCACACTGGGTTTGTACTGCTCTGAAGACCAGCATGAATGTTATTACTGACCAGAAGAAAATCTGTTTTGCTATGGATATTCCTCCTCAAGAAATCAGTTTGAAACAATCAATTTATTTGAACGTTGGTGGGCTGGCAATTATCATATGGTAATAACTTTATAGGCACTGGTGCTGCAGGTCAGTTCCCAACACTTATTCCATTTTTGTGTTTGCAAAGTTTTTTATCTTATTGTCTGTCCCCTTGATTCCTGTTTTTCTTTCTTCATCATCAAGACATCACTTTCTAGCAGATTGCTCATGTCAATAGTCATCTTATTTGAATTTCCAAAGGGAGCAATGTTACATTGATTTTTGTTTGCATGTTCCCGTACTGTGAAATTGAGTTTATTTCTCCAAACCAGTTAATAAGCCAAGCCTCAAAAGTAAATTACAAAAGAAGAATGCTCCTCTCCTCTCAATGAAATATTTAGAAGCTGAAGGATATAGCATCTAAATACTAATCTAACAAAGAGAGTTTCGCAGATTCCATTCACTAAAGTATTTTTGTAACTAAGATGTGCTCTTGATATTTTTTTCTGAGGTATTTTGATTAGCTATTTTCTCTTTAGATTAAGAGAATGTGACATTTCATTCTATTACTCCTCCATCTAGATTTGTTCTTCTCTTTCCAATCTTGTTTTTCTCAGGCTTTCTTAATGCTTTCCTTTATGAACACTTAACATGAGCAAACCCAGGAGAAATGGATTTCCATATTAAGGTTTTAGCATTATTATCTCTTTCTTCTGAAAATAACTGAACCTCCCAAATGTATTTTGGTTAGATCTTCTGTTGACAAAGCTGATAAAATAACATCACAAGATAGTGAGTAAAAAATATTCTTTAATCATCTGTATTTATATTTGTCATAACTACATGGAAGTTTTTCATGTTTCTGTGTAAAAACATGTAACACATTAGAAATCAAATTTAGATGAAGACAGTGTTCACTTGTGAAACAGCATATCCACTCTGGCTGCCATATCTAGTATGGCTTAAACTACAATGTGCTGGAAAATGCCTACAAGCTTCCTGTTTAGCAGCCATCAATAAATTTGCAGGCTGTTTTTAATAAATTACCTCCATTTCTCAAATTTTATTGGTGTGTCAGGACCATAGTTTCCTTCTGTATGTTGAGCTTATTAGACGGTTCTTTTGAGATTTGCTGGTTTGTTTTTTTTTTAATCTGACATTTTTAATGTCAAAATTGCCAGTCCACTGCTGACTTAACCTCACTTTTGAGAGAGTAGTTTGCAGGAAATTTTTAGAGTAGCAGTACTTAGTCTTGGTTTTGTGGTATCTACTTGCTAAAGTCCCGTGGGAAAACAAAAGGTAATTTGTGAAATGTACCTATAAAGGAAAACATCATTAAAGGCCTGATTTAGAATCCATAAAAGTGAATGGAAGGAGTACAATTCAATTCATTGTCTCTGAAGCAAGTCTCTTGGGGGCATTTTGTGTCTGTTGTATCATTTCATGTTGAAATATTTTTCAGAAAGTCATCAGCAAAAGAACAACAAGATTTTTTTCTGAAGTTTTTGATGCCAGAAAGTCACTTGTTCCATTATGCGCTAAATCCATTTTTTCATGCAGCCCAACAGTACTTCGGGTACTAATATTTCTCTGTGTCCATTCTTGAGGATTCCAGTATTCTATTTGTTTTAAAAAAATGTTAACTCTGTAGTGATTGGGTTGGGGTTTTTTTCTTTTTTTTTCCTGTGCTAAAGAAAATCATATGTATGTATCTTAACTGTTGGAGCTTTCATCCCTATCACTTCACAAACTAGTAATAATGTTCTAGCTGTTCTAAGGACATGAACATATTATAGCAGTTTCAATAATTTCAGCATCAATCAGGATAGTGGAGGGAAGAATCAAATAGGCATTAAAAGTACAAATGTCAGCCTCCCAACCATATAGTCACTGTAGCTTCCAGATAAACAATACTAGATTTAAGAACTCCCAGTAAATCGTATTAACCAAGAATTAATGTGAGAAACACTGAATATAGTACGATGTCTGGAAAACTAGGAAATCATCCCTAAAGCCAACTAGCAATTTTCTTGCCTGGTTTTCTCAGTCTCACTTTCCTTTTCTCATACCCTACATACCTTTACCTGCTTCCTGGGTATTCCTCAAACTCAGCCTGTAGTAGTTGTCCCTGTTAATGTGATCCATTTAGTTGTCTAAAGGTGTATTGTATGCAATTTTAAGAGAATTTCATTGATTTCCATTACGATTTGAACAATTCATCTTCCAGTATTAACATGTGGCTGTCTGCGTTCTCACATCAGCTTCAGCCGACCCTGCTGTAGCTTTCTTGTAAAGTACTATTTCTCCTCCTGAGTGTAAACAGAGCTAAAATTCTCTCCTTCTCTTTACTGCATATTCTCTGTTCTTCGCCAGACAGCCTTCTGTTAGGTAACAGCCCTTCTGGTGTGAATACCCTATGTAAAGCGCTCTCCACGCTACATACAACCCATAGAAAAAAAGATGGGAGCACTGCAAAGAGATCTTGCTGGCATAGTCATGGCCCTCGACCTTCCTGGGCAACAAATCTGTACAATACTATGCTGTGGGCAGCATCAAATTTCCTTTTCCCCGCTGGCTTCAGTTCTAACATTCAGAATTCACGTGGCCAAGAGTGAAGCTGAAAGAAGGGAAGGTGGAGACCACGGCTCTGTAGCTGGGACTTTATTATTTGTCCATGTGGGGCAACAACGATGAGACCACACTGTCATTCAAACTTTTCTTGATTGCCAGATGCTGTCTCCACACATTTGCACTTCTGTGTGAGTGCTGACAACCAGTTCAGTTGGCAGAATCAGATCCTGACTTGCCATTTTGCCTTTAGTTCAGGACCAAGATTCCAGACCCGGATTTACCCGCCAACCTTATTCCCAACCCACACATGGGTAACCCACAACTGTACATCAGCCTCCCTTCCATGTCCTCCTTTCCATGTGAACGAAACGCATGTGCAGGCCAGAAGGGAGTCACAGCATGGCTTTTAGGAAACCAGAAGGAAAATAAGTTGACAAAATACTGATAGAACTACATGTGCTTGAGGAAGAATCAGAAAGAGGGAGGGGTGGCATAAGACCAGAAAAATAGATATTGACCACTGACTACAGTTTCTTTCTTTTTTTATTTGAAAAAGTAAGCCCTGGTGGCTGTTTTGTTTTTTCTTTTGCAGTCATCTTTAACAAACAGTGACATCATCTTTGTGAAGTTGCATGCCCCTTGGGAGGTCCTGGGCAAATATGCTGAACTAATGAACGTAAGAATGCCTTTCAGGTAGGTATAGTTGTATTTTGTCTCAACCTCCACAGTCACACTATGCTGTAAAGCTAATGTAATAACACCACCAAAATGCACTGGGAAAAGCTCTTTTATAAGATACCACACATCTTTAGAAAATATAAATGGAGTACCTTAGATACCATATTCATTGCTGTTTCTTGTTAATGCCTGCAATTTCAGTACAATACTGGTTTGAAATTAAGGTGAGCTGTAGCAGTGCAGCTGTTTTCATGGGGTATTCTATCCTTAGGCCCTTTAACCCCTTCAATGCTGGAGCCCCCTGCATACTTGTGCGCTGCTGTTTTTTAAATGGACATTTCATTGAAATCAATGGGAGGTCAAGAAGATCCAGGTACGTAAGGCAGCACAGAAGGTGCATGTCTGTTGGACGTATCTGGTATGTTCAGCACCTGTAAATTGCTTATATAGTGTGTAATTATGGAAATACAGATTATAAATAAGTATCCCATCTAATAGGAGAACAATTCAGACTATAAATGCTTTTTTCTGTGGAGAAAATAAAGAACTTATATTAAATGCTACTGATAACCAAATTAATTTCACATTGTCATTCAGATTATTTTTATCTTTTATTTAATATTATTTGCATGTTGGGCTATGAAATTTTCTATGTAAAATATTGATTTTACTCTGGTGGTTATCAGAACTGTTAAAATAGCATAAAGGCTTCCACTGGAACTGACCAAAACCAATGAACTGAGAGGTCTTGATTCTTCTTTCAATTAGCAGGGTTTATAGATGCATAACTCCATTGATTTTAATGGAATTACTCCTGAGCAAGAAAAGGATCGCACCCAGAATATGCAAGTAGTGAGTTGGTGTCCTTTGTAGGATTTCTATTCCTGTTTTCTTCTTACTTAAGGATGAAAAATGCCTCTGATATGAGACAAGCTCTAGCAGTACAGAACTTGCTAGGAAAAATGGATATGAATTAAGGACAAAATTGCAGGGTTATTCTGTATGTATTTTGTTTTTCATTTTCACAGCAAATCTTCAACTGTTCTTTCTTGTAATTTTACTGATAAAGAGAAAAATACAAAAGCTATCACAAGTCATTGCAAGATATTCATACTCTTTTAAGAAAGTGTTCTAGCCATAGAAACAATGGGCTTGGCCCATTGCGTACCTCCTTTGACTTCTGTGGCGTTCCTTAAGATGAACCTGCCCCAGTAGGGGGCAGGTCTCATGATTAAGAAATACACCAGGAACTCAGATTTTAGTCACTGTGAGCAGCTTGTTCTTTCCTGATCTGAAGTCCCTTTTTTAAAATCTGTCTTTGGTAGATGCTATACAGATTATATAGAAAGCATCGAAAATACTAAAGGTTTCTTGACCTGCTTCAGGACCACGGCTTCATTCTTTCCACACCCACAGAGAGGGAATTATTACAATATTGTTAAGAGGAAATCATAGTGATTTACTAATGTCTGCTGGGCAGGCTCTTAAATTTTATATTAAGAGCAACACTACTGTTTACCATTTAAAACCAAGGACCAGCATTTTACAAAATGTCCACTAGTCTAGACTGCCTGTTTCCAGGTGCCCTTGTCTGACCCCTTGTTTTACGGGCTGCTGATTGCTTACAGCTCCCAATATTTTAGGTTGGAATTGTCCGAGGTCCACACATCAGAGAACAAAATCCTTGCTGTTTCAAAGCAGGGGTGCCAAAACAGTGGATACCTCTGAATATTTGAAGCAAAATCAAGAAGTGGATGGCTTCTTCAGAAACACTTAGTTTTGACCTTTGTCTGCTCCTGCTGAGTAGAGCAAGATAAATAACATTATCTTGTGGAAGAGTTGGCCAAAGGAGGCTGGCCAACATGAAATTGTTTTGAAAATTTCACCTCACCGGCACAATATGGACACTGATGACAAAAATAATGTCAAAATATCATGTGTTACTTAAATTCTAAGTTCTGAAAATTAACCTGGAATTCTAACCAGTTTTTTTTTCTATAGTTTATAAAACATCAGTGTTATCTTATTTTAGAAAGGTCCCAACCATGCTTGCTTCCAAGGCACTAACAGCATTCCTACAGTACATTTAATATACATATTAATATTATTATAAATAATGTTTAATTATTATAAAATATTCATAATTAAAAGTGTGATGTGAGCCCTTCATTTTCCAGAAGTGGTACAGTTCAGCATTACACCATGGAACCTCTCAGAATATACAGAAACCACCTTGAGTAAACAATGACCTCCAGTGGATGACAAAGTCAGCCTCTGGAGGAGGAATCCGGAGTTCAGGCAGGCACCCAAATCTTCCAGTAAGGAGCATCAGCCTCAAACCTACACCTAAAAGCCCTCAGATTTTCTTAACTCTCATGAACATGTGATCTTTCTGCTGAAGATGATGGATCAAATCCTGACAGCTGTGGTGTTATAGGCACATATGAGGAGAACAAGAGCTGCCAGCAGCACTATGGGACAGGAGGTGGACTCCCCGTTTTGGATCTACACAGGATGGTTAGGGGACTGCTCCGCCTGCCTACTCCAGGTGACGTGAGCCCTACAGGGCTGGTCAGGAAGCAGGCCAAGAGTGTGGTCAACATGTGTCTGCTCCTGTAGCCTTGTCTGCTCACTGGTTCCCCATATGCACTCCCACACAGCTTTTCGCACTGACAACAGAAATCAGCTGTGCCTGTATGAGGGGCAGAGGGAGTGACTGCATACCTGGGGGGGCTGCCGAGCACATGCTCCTTTGCTTGTGTAGCCTATATTCTGTTTCAAGGGATGTTTCACGGCAAGCACTGGTCCCGGCTGGTACTGCATGTGTTGTGGCATATTGCAGCATCAGGTACCACTTTCCTGGCTTTTCTAAGTGATTCTCCTTGTGTCCACCAAATGCCGTTTTAATAATTCACTAGTGGATGTGAGATAATTTATCCATATTTGTATCAGGCCTATAACATTCCTGCAACAGTTTATGGACTTCTTTGAAATAGAAACATCTTTGGGTCACATGACAAGTAGCACATGACGAGCAGCAGAAAGAGAGAAGACAATGGGAAAACAATTACCTTCTTGCAATTCAAACGCCACCAGAGTCTGCGTGGCTTCCTGTGACAGTTCTGTTAATCTCTCTTTTAGTCTCTTCCTCCACCTCTTACAGGCTTCTGTCTTCAATCTCCTTTCCTTCCTTGCTAGTTCATACTGTAACTGACGATGGGTTTTCTTCTCGACTGGCTTCATTTTTGCTGTTCTTCCAGGAGAAAAATCTATTACCTGCACCGCCGATACAAGTTCATGAATAGGTGAGTGCAATTCTTATGCCACTCTAGTTTATGTTCATTTGGACCCAATAACAAAAATAACGGTTAAGGTCAAGCTGGAAGGAAAAGTTTATTAGCTGTGTTTGTAGGAAAGGTGGAGGGAGTGAGTACACACTAAGACATCTGCAAAAACACAGAAGTTACATTTTTAAGGCATCTGCCATGTGAGAGAGGCAATTCATTTTATCACTGTTGCCTTTTTTAGGAATAAGGAAATATTTTTCAATTGATGGAGTCTTTTAAAGAAGAATAAATGTGCTAGTGCAAACACTGTATCTCTTTTTCTTCATGTAGCTCATTAGGGAGTTTCTTGGGGTTAAAATACCACAGTTACGGCTTTTTTTTTCATTTCCATGCACCTTGCTTACTTGTAATAGCGATGGCATTATTTATTTATTGCTTCCTCTGTGGAGATGCTTAGTACTTTGTTGGTAGATAGGAAGGCAATGAACCAAGTTCATCTCTGGTGTAATTTTATTGAACTTGAGAGATGGGTATTTTTCAAGAATCTCTGAAGTGCTTTCACTCGTTATTAAATATCTTTAAGGTTATGTTTCGTGCCTGTTTTATGTCTGGCTTAACGCAATGAAAAACTTCCAATGTTGCAGTTTGCATTTTCTTTTTGATACCTTGGACAATTAAATGAAAATGTCTCCAAAAAGCCTAAAAAATATACAGGCTTGGCAAAGACCAGATCATATGTTGGCATTTAATGCCACAGTGCTGTTGATGGAGTTTTCAGAAGGGTCTAGCATTTCATTTACTGTCTAACTCTGAGGTCAGTGGAAAAGCTCCCATGAACCTCTGAGAGAGAAGAATTAGCTTTGAAAAATCTGCATTTTGGAGTAAACAGCTGTATCGCTCTGCAGCTAATGTCAGTAGATGAACATCCATGGGAAAATAAATCACATATTATCACTCTGCTGTAGGAGCATATTATAAAGCATTTTGTATATTAAATTCCATCATACTGTGCTGGTGGCTTGAGAGTACCAGCATTGATCTCACATTATAGTATTTGCTTCTTTATATTAGTAAGGACCAAATAGGCTCTTTGTGGAGTTCAGACGTTTTACCTAGTTGGCACAGGCTAATAGATGCACACAATTCTTCTAAAGCTTGTTGATGCTCCCCATTTCCCATCGCCACCTTACAATAAATACTATAGCACCTGTTAACTTTGGAGTTTGTCTTGATTTTAATTAAGACATGACTGCTTTGACTAAAGCAGTAGATTAAAAGGAAGGAGTGGATGAAGATTCTAATATTTATATGTGGTGTATGAAATTTTGCTTTACATGCATTTTCTTATGAGTCAGGATGCGATTTGAAGTCAGTATGGGAAGAGGTATGATCTTTTTCTGGTATTTTAGTTCCTGAGTGATGACAACTTGGCTAAATTCAATTTTTATGTTGAGGTATATAAATAGCTACTTGAGGTGGAAAAGCTATAACTGAGTAGTCCCAGTGGGAAAAAAAAATATATTCAGCTTTATTTTCATTCATGTGAAACTCAGATATACAGCTTCAATAAAAGTATTTATTTCCTCTACTCCTAGTTCAGTGAAGATTACAAGTAACTGAAGCCTTGGTCCTTTTTTCTGAGCTAAGCCAAACATTATATTGACATTTGGGCAAAATTTATTTTAAAGAGGACTTTTGTTACAAGGTAAAGCCCAGAGCAGGTCACTTGCAACTTGTCAATCTGACTTGAATTTTCTCTCTGAAAAATTCTAGTGATCCCAAAATTTCAAATAACAAAACTCCCCCCATATATTCTAGAGAAAAGGAGGGGTATCAGGTACCTATACAGTACCTAGAACTCTACCTGCATTGTGGTTAAAAACTAAACTAAGACAATATCTAGCACTACAATATACATTAAGCTTTATCAAAGCTGAGCCAGAGATAAAAACCAGTCTTGATTCAAAACATTTTTTTTTCCTAACTTCTTCTTTCCTTTGAAAAAATGATTCTATCCCTACCCCACTTCCTAGTGAGAAACCAGTTTTTCTGAAATTATTTGAGAAACCCTTTGTGTGAGTTAAGCACAATATGTATCTTCAGAAAGAGGATACTGCATAAAGACTAGACCTGGAGAGCAGGGGCAGGATTGAAGTGGAAAAGACTCTGTCTTTAAGACACTATGTGAGTTAAGACAATGAATTTTTGCCATGTAAGCCTAACAAGTTTTTTTTAAAGAAGGAATTTAAGAAGGATATTATCATCAGATTTTTCACTCTCCTCTCTCATTGTGGCTAATTCTACAGTGCCTCATCACTCCATGCACTCTATTGTTCTTTTGTAGGGTTGCTCTGCTTTCCAAACACTGTTTCCCTATTCAGCTGAGTATATAAGCTTCTCCATAAGGGAAAGTGAGGCATGGGTTAGCCTTGAAGAAGCGCTAAAACATGGTAGATTTTTAACACTGTGTGTCTGTGTTTGTTAGCACCAACACCACTCACTCAGCTTTTTTTTTTGAGAGATGCTCCTGTAAAGTATAAAGCCTGCACTGCTGGCTGATGGCACTGTTGGAGTGGCCTGGAGGAAATTTAAGAATTTGGTCATTTTTCTTTTCCAAGGAGATAATTAGGGTTTTTTTCCTTAGGATGGCTTTGCTGTACTGTATGTTCTAGGCCTTGGAGAAAGGCTTTGCAACCTTTTCAGACCTGTTTGCCAGCAGCGAAGGAGCGGGCTCACTGAGCATGCCAAGTAATCTGAGCCTTGGGAATGGCAAACCAGTCAAATTCTGGGTACACTCAGTAAGAGACCAACATGAATAATGCATTGCTCTTAAGCAGGGAACTCTGTGTATGCTGTGCGTGCATGCATGGTGTGATAAACCTGCGGCACACATATCTCAAATGTGCACATTGACTTGCAGGATGAGTGGGAAAGGATTGCAGGTTAGTAAGGGTGTTAGTAGCTTAGAGAATTGAAACGATTTTAGTCAACAAATAAGCTTGGAATGGGTTATTTAGAAAACCTGCCTGATTCCTCTTCCCTTTTCCATACCCAGAGTCACTAAGCCTGCCAAATATGCAATAATGCAAAGCTTGTGGCCTTTACAGAGGGAAAACCGGAGGCCAAGAGAGAGGGAATCCCCCTGGAGAGAACTTACTTTTCCCTTGTCATTCCTATCAGTGTCTGCACAGACTAGCTCAAGGCTGTCAGGCTGGATGCTGCAACTGGAGAGTTACAGTTGTCAGGCCCTTTACAGCGCTGGGATCTGACATCTCACTTGCACTTGGGCACAGACATTTGCAAACTACCTCCTCCCGCACTCTGAACAGGTGGGCCAGTGCAAACACTGCCCATGAAGAGTTTATGATTAATTTAGAATAAGTCTTATGTTATGTTCACATACACAGTCCAGTTCTTCCAAACAGTCCTGATGGTAAATTTGCCCCCCATGCCCCATGCTATTCCTAGAATGGGAATACACAAATGGTACCAAAACAAGTAGAGCCAATTTGTTTACAATTTTTAAATGTGCCTATGTTTAAAAATTAACATTAGTTTTCTTATCCAAGATAAAAATACCTGATGGAGAAGGTTGAATGTTCCAGGAAATAGCATATGTATTTTAAATGAAAGTATGTAATAATTTCATGCCACTTTCCCACACACTCAGCTGCTTGGGTATGGATTGCCCTCCCTCAAAATGACTGTGCAGAGCTCATAGCATTTGCTGGTCATAGAGTTATTGCACTGACTTCTGTCAAAAGAAAAGAAACAACTACATTTCCAGTCCTTGAACTTCATCCAGAACCGGACTTAAAGTTCAAAGGATGTTGATTCATGCCCTTTAGCTCCAGTCCTGGAAAGATTCATCCACTGACTGAAGTATGTGCATAGTCCATAATTTGTCGTCTATGATTTTTGCAGGCAGGAATCACTGATTAGGACTTGAAGGCATTAGGAACTTCTGACAGGGCTCATTGTGCCAGACATATCTCATCTTTCTTATGTGTTTTTCATTACAACATTTTAGTTTGGATTTGAATCTGGTTTAGATTGTCTTCTCCAATCAGCTCTGATTCTTCCCTTTCATTTCAGTATGCATCTTTGCATGAGTGCACTTGCAGTTAAATCTGCCCTTTCTACAGCTTGATTTTAGTTTGCTTTCACCTTGTAAATGTAAGAATCTGTGTAGCAGTCACCTATTAATCTATACACTGGTTTTTCTGGTTTCATGGAGGTTGTAGTATTGCAAGACACTACAATTAAACAAAATGAGCAAAGTAGCCTAGTTTTTATAGCATCAGTTGTGAGGTAAGAATCCATACGGAGAGCAGTAAAGGGATGCAACTTGCTGGGGTTTAGCTGTCAAAGCTCTTTGCCACAGTCTCTCCTGTTCTAAGGTTTATATTTCCAAAGCATAATGTGTCAATTAAACCTGAAATTTAAACTAACTGAAAAGCTGAGAAATAAAGGTTTAGAGAGTTGCCAAGAGGTTACTGGGCTTAATAAGATTTGTAGCAGTATGTACCATCAGCATTATTTCTCTGTTGAGACAAAATAAGATGCTCCTCTGCTGAAAGCTGGTTATTAATGATCAAGTTCAGCATGTATAATTTGGTCTGCCTCGAAAAAGTCAAAAGACATTGCATCTTTTCTAGTTGTAAGTGGCCTGTTAAGTGGCCTAGTTTGCTAGCATGTGTTCTTTGTAAGTGCTTTGTAATGTAATGAAAAAACATTCTCTCAAATGCTCACACTTTTCATGTGCTGCAGGATCGAGAAACAAATAAGCAGGTTTCGGGGATGGTTACCTAGAAAGCCAATGAAACTGGACAAGGAGACGCTGCCAGATCTGGAGGAGAATGACTGCTATACTGCTCCATTCAGCCAACAAAGGATCCATCAGTGAGTATTTTATTATATCTTAATTACAAGATGAAAACTTTTCCTTTTGGATTCACCCTGGAAAAAATAAATTTCTTAGTTCATGTCTTAAAGACTAGTGCCTTCAAATAAGTTCTTTGTCACAAAAAGGGAGAGATAGAGAGTCCTGAGAGAGCATAAAGTCTGTCTAAATTTCTAATAATTAAAGGTCCAGCTTAAAGCTAAAGGAAATCAATAGAAAAGTTCCTTTTAATTCACTGGAATTTCAATTATATCCCTAAAGTAGTCAGATGTCTAATTCTCTCTCGGGTCAGAATTGCAGTTGTTCTTTGTCACTTAAAGGTGTGATTAAAACTTCTTTTTCAGCGTTCCTGTGTTTTTAGTATAATCAAAATTAGTCCTTCTAACACTGATGGTTGAAATAAACTGATACTGCATTTCATTCCTAGTTACAACTGTAGAACAAACAGAACTCTAAAAAAAGCAGATGTCGTGGTTTAACCTGACAGGCAGCCAAATATCACGCAGCCGCTCTCTCATTCCCCGCCCCCCGCAGTGGGACTGGGAGAGAATCAGAAGGGTAAGAGTGAGAAAAACTCATGGGTTGAGATAAAGACAGTTTAATAGAACAGAAACGGGGAAAAAAAATAATGATAATGATAAAATATACAAAATGAGTGATGCACAATGCAATTGCTCACCACCCGCGCTGACTGATAACCAAGTAGCGATTGCTACTTCCTGGAACACGCCTACCGTTCATATACTGAGCATGATGTCACATGGTATGGAATACCCCCTTGGCCAGCTGGGCTAGCTGTCCTGGCTGTGCTCCCTCCCAACACTTGTTTTATTTTTTAAGCTGAATGACCTTGACTAGCAGGGTACTTAGCAACAACTGAAAACATCTGTGTGTTATCAACATTCTTCTCATATTGAATTCAAAACACAGCAGTAGGAAGAAATTTAACTCTATCCCAGCTGAAACCAGGACAGCAGAGAATGTAATTTTGTTTGTATTTCTCTGTCTTTTACTTTTATGGAAGCAAAACTGCTTGCAAAATGCCAGTGTTAAGACCTATGTCACTTGTCCAAGCATACCAATGGCACCAGTGTTGCACCAATGTCACTAGAGAAATCATTTGACTACCAGAAGCCTTTATTCACTTGCAAAATGCGAAACAGAAAAAGCCCCACGTGACTTTCAGATCCCATGTTGAATTTCAGGGCTGTCAAATTTTGGAGGAAGAGGGTGAATTATGGGTAGTTACAGTGTTTATTACATGGGAAACAATCATGGACTAACTGAGAACAAAATCACAAAGAATAGGCAGCACTGACCAGGGTACTAACAGAAGATACAGAATGAATTACAGGCAGCTCAAAGTCTAAAAATCTGAAATATGTTATTTTATTTAGGGAGAAGCCAAATTGATGTAATGCTCTTAAATGCCTCACTTTGAGTGAACAATTTTTCAGGGATCGGATTTATTAGCTGCAACAGGAATGAATAAAACAGACCTCCTTTGCCATAATGCCCTCTGCCATTGTGGGGAGCAGAATGAAGCCCCATAATCCAGGGGGAAATGCTTAGCAACCGGCTACACCACTTAGACACACACAAGTCTATGGGGCCAGACAAGATCCACCCAAGGGTACTGAGGGAGCTGGCGGAAGTGCTCACCAAGCCACTTTCAATCATTTTTCAGCAGTCCTGGCTAACTGGGGAGGTCCCAGTTGACTAGAGGTTAGCAAATGTGATGCCCATCTACAAGAATGGCCGGAAGGAGGATCCAGGGAACTGCAGGCTTGTCAGTCTGACCTCGTTGCTGGGAAAGGTTATGGAGCAGATAATCTTGAGTGCCATCACACAGCACGTACTGGACAAGTCAGGCCCAGTCAGCATGGGTTTATGAAAGGCAGGTCTTGCTTGACTAACCTGATCTCCTTCTACAACAAGGTGACCTGCTTAGTGCATGAGGGAAAGGCTGTGCATGTTGTTTACCTGGACTTTAGTAAAACCTTTGACACCGTTCCTGACAGCATTCTTCTGGAGAAACTGGCAGCCCATGGCTTGGACAGGTGTGCTCTTCGCTGGGTAGAAAACTGGCTGGATGGCCGGGCCCAAAGAGTTGTGGTGAATGGAGTTAAATCCAGTTGGCGGCCGGTCTCAAGTGGTGTTCCCCAGGGCTCACTATCGGGGCCAGTTCTGTTTAATATCTTTATCAGTGATCTGGACGATGGGGTCGAGTGCACCCTCAGTAAGTTTGCAGATGACACCAATTGGGCGGGAGTGTTGATCTGCTCGAGGGTAGGAAGGCTCTGAAGAGGGATCTGGACAGGCTGGATCGATGGGCCGAGGCCAACTGTATGAGGTTCAACAAGGCCAAGTGCCGGGTCCTGCACTTCGGCCACAACAACTCCATGCAACGCTACAGGCTTGGGGAAGAGTGGCTGGAAAGCTGCCCAGAGGAAAAGGACCTGGGGGTGCTGGTTGACAGGCGCTTAATATGAGCTGGCAGTGTGCCCAGGTAGCCAAGAAGGGCAATAGCATCCGGGCTTGTATCAGACATAGTGTGGCCAGCAGGAGCACGGAGGTGATCGTGCCCCTGTACTCAGCACTAGTGAGGCCGCACCTCGACTACGGTGCTCTGTTTTGGGGCCCTCACTACAAGAAAGACACTGAGGTGCTGGGGCGCATCCAGAGAACAGCAACAAACCTGGTGAAGGGTCTAGAGAAGAAGTTTTATGAAGAGCAGCTGAGGGAACTGGGACTGTTTAGCCTGGAGAAGAGGAGGCTGAGGGGAGACCTTATCGTACTCTACAACTACCTGAAAGGAGGTTGTAGCAAGGTGGGTGTCGGTCTCTTTTCCCAAGTAGCAAGTGATAGGACAAGAGGAAATGGCCTCCAGTTGCGCCAGGGCAGGTTTAGATTGAATATTCGGAAAAATTTCTTTACTGTAAGAGTGGTCAGGCCCTGGAACAGGCTGCCCAGGGAAGTGGTTGACTCACCATCCCTGGAGGTATTTAGAAGACGGGTAGACATGGCGCTTGGCGACACGGTTTAGGGGTGGACTTGGCAGTGTTAGCTTTACAGTTGGACTCAATGATCTTAAGGGTCTTTTCCAATCAAAATGATTCTATGTTTCTATGATTCTATAAGTAGTGTCTTTCCAAACACAACAGAAAAACAAAAACAAGTGCAAATCTCCAGGGAAATTTCAGTAGAAGTCTGCTCCTAGCACCAGTCACCAGCCAGGGTTATTTTCACTAAATGTCTGTGCCCTAAATAGAGATCAGGTTGAGACTACAGCATCTTTCGATACTTGAGCAAAAAGATGGTCATTTATTGTGCCCTGCAAGACGAAGTGTAAATTAGTTCAAGAATAGACCAGTGATAATAAAAATGAAGACATTGGGATGTCTGGGTTGATATTTTTATTAATAGTAATATTAAGTATTAACTTCCCTTAAAACTACAGCACATAAGAAAGTTTTTTTTGTGTCTGGAAGGAGAGTTGGCATATATGAACCCCAATATTTTTTTCATTTTTCTGCCTTGCTCATGTTTGTGTTGGTAAACTGGCAGGGGGTGTTTATTAAATACTGTGTTGGTTTCATTAACATTCCTGCTGTTGTTTGGCACTTCTTTTACGTCATTGCAGACTTCGCAGCTCTACTCCCTAGCAGGCCTGACATTTTCTGTTTTGCTTTCTGTGTAGTCTTCCATTCCTTTTGTGTGGGGACTGGTAACGTGCTGGCTGAGCTGCCCTCCTTCTCCCAAAAGGTGCTGGCTCTGACAGGATGCTTGTGTTCCTGTCATGCCCCAGCCTCTTGGCTGTGTCTGTCTTATTCTGCTTCACTAAAATTTTGAAATATACTGACTTGTTCAATATTCATCTAGTGAGTTGCATGCAGGCATTTTAATTGTTCCAAGAATTTCAGGGTTTGTTGGTAAGCAGAGCATTTCAGGAACATCTTTAGTATGTGCTTTTAATCTTTGATTGTGGAGTGTGGGTACAAAATAATTGGAAATGTAGAGTTAAAAAGAATGATTTTATTAGTATCAATTAACAGTCAAGAAGTGTATTATGTTGGGGTTCGCTTACTTCGTAAAAATTGCTGCTTACTTCGTGCAAATTGCTGCTTCTTCCAAGATATACATAAACATTCTGTTGGAAGAACTGTATATAACAAGCCAGTGGTAAAAATGCCCACCTATTCCCAAACATGGGGAAAGTATGAGTAGAAAGGGATTTTTTAATTTGTGGTTATCCCAACACGTATTAACTGATGTAGCAATTAGTGTGACTGGCACCTTCATTTGTCTGAGTCAGTTGTGCCAGATGAGGGTTTGATCACTAAGAAAATTATTTCTCTTTCACCTCTACCCACTGCTAAGCGTAGTAACCTTCACAAGGGCAGCACTGATAATTGTCACCTACTCAGAACAGTAACAGAAACGCTCTAAAGTTGATAAAATCCTGCCTCCATATTAGATTAAAGCTTCAGTTTTCAGTTGTCACTGTTGCATTACATAAGTTTTTACTTGCTTTTTAAGAAGTAAAAAAGTTACTAATTGAATATAAATTTTTTTTTTAAAACCTGTCAAGGCTTTTATTTATATTTCTAACCCAGAGCCCCACAATACAGTTTTAGGAATGGGAAGATAAATAGTTACTGAAATTCTTGAGCTGCAGAAATGAAGAATTGCCATCTACAGTAATGTCATGATAATTTAGCTTGCAGTTTGTCAGGGGTAAGAAAAGTCCATGCATTTTCATATTTGGCGCAGTTAAGGTTTTGCTAGAGTGCTCTTACTGTACCATACTGCCATTACAATGCAATTATAGTGGAGTCTACATAATTGTCATGGGCAGTTTCTTGTAGAGTTCACATTGTCTTCAGCAAGTACATCATCGTGTAGGCTAGAATAACAGTGACAGTCTCTTCCCTACTCTTGGGCTTTTACATGTGACCCTGCATCCCTTTCCATCACACTTGTGCCAAAACCGATTCAGACAGAACATGCGCAGGACAGGGAGGATCCCAGTACTGCATCGATGCTCTGCTGGTTAACCAGAGACTTTTCATCCAACATAGGGCCATTTTTTGAAGAAGAAAAACGTTAGTAGCATGTTGAGTTCTTGAAGTCCTCAGAGAATGGGGAATAAACGCAAGGCTTTCAGACCTTTTGCACTGTGTTAAGGTGGTAGCTGAAAAACGTCACTAGTGTCTGCTTTTCCTTTTTATCAGATCTTATGTACCGATTTTGAGTTTCGAGCTTATAGTAAAAAAGATAAAATTTTCTTGCAAATCTGGAATCCTAAGTGAGAAAAAGAGATGAGTGGGAATTACATTAAACTGTTCTTTAAGAAATAGCCACAGGAGCCTAAACCATATAATCAGTCTTTTAATTACACTAACGAGGATTTTTCTGGCTATTGTACAAGTATTTCTGGAGAGCAAGATATGTACTTTTGCCAGTTGAAAATATCTAGGATTTCTGTGTTGTCATAAATCGATGTTTATCCAAGACATGCTGAACAGTCGCTTAATGGCCATGTAGTAAAATCATTCACAAATGCAACCATCTTGGAAGTATAAATCTCTATATACTGAGTTTTCAGATAAGATCTCCATGGCTTCACTGTAGGTTTGGCCACATACCATAGCTGGAGGATGCAGAATTCTTCCTTCTCTCCTAGTTTTATGTGCTTTTAATTTGCTAAAATATTATTCCTTAAATATTTATATAAGCTTGTCCATGTTTGATGTTTGTCCAGATATTGCAATATTGCAATTTGGGTTTAGAATTCCTTATTTCTTCCTTTCTTCATAGCTTCAGACATTTTTCACTCAGCAAAGAACAGGCAGTTTATCTTTTTTGATCTAGCCACGTTTTCCACATCAGGGTCTCTAGTGTGATACAGATGATGTTTGAAACACGGTGTGAGTACAGTCTTCATTTGTGGTAGCTGCTTTTAGAAGCATGGAATGACAGATGACTGACAGTACTTACAATGCAGAGTCTGGGAAGGAAAATAGTTACGACCAAAACCAGCAAGGCCTGATCAGATCTTTTTTCAATAGGAGTTAATATTTTTTAAATAAAAAAGGCCAGATGTGGAGAAAGGCTAGCTTTCAGAAAAAACCTAGATTTGTGTTAAGAGACACAGCTAACCATCCGCCCTCCCTCCAAAACAGGCAAAGAAGAAAACTGCAAGAATCACATTTGTAAGACGTGCCTATAACTTTTGCAGTATGGCTTCAGGTTTTCTTTTAAAGGGATTATGGCATACCTTATAGGGTATATCACAAAATTGTCATTACAAAAGACCTAAATTCATCTTAATTCCTAAGTAATAGGAAATCTCTTTTTGGAGGAAGGAAGTTCTGCCTGGCTGAGGCAAGCATTTTTTTGGAAGTGTGTGGAATACAAAATTACAATTTTCAAGATACACTTCTGAGTAGTATTTCTCTTCTGCAGCCACAGCTTGGGAAGGGCTTTGTTTATGTCAAAGCATTTCTTCTGAAAATTATCAGTTACAAGAATGCACAGTTCGAATATGGGAAAAATATTTTCCATTAGACATGATGATAATTAGTTATTTTTCTACTACATCTTAGTTATTTTATGTAGTGAGCTGCTAGTCAGCTGGGAATAGTAACAGTAGTAATTAGCTGCAATTTCTTAGATACTAACTAGGAAAATGCTTTTAATTGCTGTTTAGAGATTTCAAACTTTATATCAGGAACTATTTTCCCCTTTTTTTCATTCCAAATGTGCTAAACTCTCTGGTTAAATATTAATCTAATATATAATTGAATAAACCACTTAAAAATAAATATTTATTACTTCAGTGAAAATTAGATTAAAAATTTACACAGTTAGGAGGACTAGGACAATATCTGGATTAATTAACCAAAAATGGGCCTGTATACCAGAGGTTAATGGAGTTACTCTCATTTGTACTGTGTCCCCTTGTGGTACATGAGGATCTTATCCTGTATCTGTGTCAGATTTCCAAGATATGTGTGTCTGGGGGTGGAGTTACATTTTAAGCTTTCTCTGATGCTCAGATTGGCCCTAATAAATTCCATCCCCACCCAGATGATCTGTGCCCATGTCCCCCTGAGCTGCTTCACCCCAAGGTCATGGATGGGTCAGGGAGTTGCTACCACTGGAGACAAGGCACAGGGCTGCATGGACACTTACTTATTTTGAACCAGGATGGGCATTCCTGTGTTTATATTAATCCTACCGTATAATAACTATACATTTGTAAATGGCTTTTTATAAGCAGGGAATCACAGTTCTGTAAGATTCCTGCTCTTAAACAAATCTTTGTGCAACCAAACTTGGAAAAGTCCTCCTGTGATGGGTTTTTTAAATTCTCTCTTATTTTGGAAGTTTTAATTGCCTGGCAAACTGAATGAGACAGGGCATCCCTGAAAAATACATAGAGCTCATTCTATCGCAGATGAATGTTCCTGAGTAAACCAATTTAAATTAAGAAGTGATTTAGGTGGCAGGGTGATTTGGGGAGAAGGGCAGAGGAAGGTAGGGGAGAGATTCAGCACTTTCACAACTCTATTTTACTTTAGCAGTTTTGAGGCTGTGATGTGCCAAATCTGAAACAGACAAAGCCACTAATACATTCTTCATCCCAAAGTGATCTTGTTTTACACATATGATGTGAAAAATCCAGAATAACCATGAATAAATGTTTTCTTTTAGATAAACAAAAAAGTCAGCTGCAGCCTTAAAAGTCAGGCAAAATGAAAATAAATAGAAAGTGATACTAATATACCCATTTTCAAACAAATAAACTGTGGGGATGTGTGGTAATATTCTCACTGGAATACTGCAGGCTCATCTTGTTGCTACTACAGCTGATGATTTTCTTTCTCTGATGTTAAATGAGGTAAAAACCTCATTTGCTATTGCCTCAGCCAACAACAGCTAGCTACTGCCAGTGGCTTACCTGGGAGTGCAGAGGGTTGGGCATTTTTCCTGCACTAAAGAATACACTTCTCATATAGTGATTACTACTTCAGACAACATCTCTGCTTTTAGTTTGTACTGCTTCCAGCAACAGATATTTGCTTGGAACATACATACCTTTTTGTACGGTGAGTGTCAGACATCGAATGTTTATGTGTCTGGGGATCCTGTGGAGCAAAGATGCACATTGGATACGTGTATGCACAAGTCCTCACTTTGTAGCTTTGTAACCAGACCATAGGTCTGGTTAAGATTGTATATCTTACCAGTAGAGCAGAAAATAGCCTTTCCCTGCCTTTTGCTTCTCCAAAATAAATTGAAAAGTAAAACCATTTTTTTTCAAATGGATGTTAGACAAAGATTCAAGAGCTAAATTTACCCCTAAAGGGTTTGTACAACCTGCAAAATTACCAAAGAGAATGTATGAACAGGAATTCATTGGCAGTTTGTTCATAGTTGAATTCGCATTAATTTGAGGGCCTTCTTTAGACAACAGTTAGTTTTGCTGTGCTTTGTTATCCATGGAAAGATAGTTTGAAATCTCCAGTTCAGAGTCTAATTAAGAAAGCTACAAATATAATTTCAAAGCAATTAACCTTCACTGACTCTTCATGTCGCTTACAGTATGAATATAAGAGCAATATTTCCACAATGACATTTTTAAAAGGGACTTTAATTAAGGATCAACTCTGGAACCTTTCCTGCCAGAAGTGCTGTCATTATCTTCATTGAGATTTTCTTTTTGAGTAAGGGCAGCTCACAGAAATAAGACTGACAGGGCCAGGCTAATGGTTATAAGTGTTGTGGAACTAATCACTAGCTTTATTATCTACCTATACATTAACTTCACAGGTAATAAAAATAATCGTGTATTAATTCTTACTTTTTTTTTATCTTACAAATGAGGTGACAAAGTCATCAAAACCTTCAACTGAACTGTCTCCTAAATAAAGCCTGAACCCTTACTGAGCCTGAAAACAAGCTGTATTGCTCTTATGAATATTCAAGCCCTTGTGCATATTGAAATTCTAACAAGGTCAGCAGAAACGGAACAGCTGAGGAAACTGTTCCATCTGAAAGCAACAAGGGTTAAAAAGCTCTGCAGAAAGCCTCTGCCTTGTGCAGTTTATAGCTCAGTAATGTCTGATGAATGTTGGTCTACACCTAGTTTGGAAATGTCTTCAGCTCTGGCCCCTGTGAACTGAAATTTGAAGGGTGAGCTTCTCCATAGACTGAGAAAGTCTTTCTCCTCTAAATTTCTTCATTGGATGCTGCAGACCATGAAATAGCCTTGATGGCTATTCTGTGAATATGGGTTTACCACCCACACTCAGAAAGAAGACAACCTGGAGCACAAAAAGTTTGGAGGAAGACCTGCCCATAAAGTGTGGGAGAGAAGGGTGGTGGTAGAGAGGGATAAGTCCTGCACTGAACTGCAGGATTCTCACCTGACGAGCAACTCCTGATTTTGGAGATAAATTGAAACTTCCCTGGCATTGTCCTAATTTACATCAACCTCTAACTGGGATGTTGTAACACATCGTTACAACTACTTGAGATATTCTCAACCTTTCAATGCCTCCCACTTGTGTCTGCCTATTTTTGTTTCCTGTGCCAGAGCTCCCTACCCCCTTGGTTATGGTGATACTGCTCTTTCTGGGGCTACTCTACAGACAATTTCACAGAAATGATCTGAGTATTTGAGTTAAACAAAAGAAAAAAATCCTGTGATTTTTGTATTCAAAAATAGGTGAGGATTATTTTTAACCTTTACCACATGGAATTCCATCCCAAAACAATGATATTTTAGGGATAGTACAGGTCATCCAGAGGAGTCATTTTGGCACTCCTTTTTGACCTTTGGTGAACCCTAGCATCTCTTCTGCATCCATGTCTCCATGAGTAATGTTGGAAAACACTGAAGGACATGTTCTTGGCCTATTCTAGTCATGGTGAGTTCTCCCTCTCCTCTGCCCTTCCTGCCCTCAGATGCCTTTTACTGGCACAAGGATGGGCAGGGCAGAACCTCTGCAGCTCTCATAGTCACACATGTTTAGGACTGCTTCAGCTAGATCTGGAATAAGCAGAGTTCGTCATGGCAGTTTATTATACTGAGGTGTTGACATCTGCTTCACAGACACATCTGGTTGTTCCTTCTTGGCCACATGAGATCAAAAGCTACAACAACACAATTGCTAAGTTTACAAATGAATGCAAATGACTAAAGTGTTTGTTTAAACAAGTAGTTCTTATTTCTTTTTAAGATTGCATAATGTTTGCTTTTTGCCTTTTTTTCATTCATGACTCATGAAAATAGAAGGGATTAAATGCAGAAAAACTATTAACCTATTTGTCCAAAAAAGTTGTTGAAATAACTACCTGTAGTTGCAGTATGACATTGTCATGATAACAGATGTGCAAAATAACCTTATATCACAAGGAAAATAGATTAACATTATTGGTGTTACCTGGATTAATGTTGCTAGTTTCCCAGATAAGGTGATTCAATTCTCAATTAAATCGTACAAGAACTCATAACTAAGTCAGAATGAAAATTACTGTGCTGTTTTGATTTCATAAGTTATCTTCACATCTTCACATACGTTATCTTCACATATCTTTAACATTCAGTGCTGTCTGGTAGGTGAGATCTTGGAGAGTAGTCAGACATTAAAAGAAAATGAAACAAAGTGGGAGAAACACTAACTTTTCACTTCTGTTTTACTACTGTCTTTTAATTTGTTTCTGCTGCTACTAAAATGGCCTAATACAGAGCTCCAGCTTCAGCCGGAAATAATGCTGTTCTATCTGCTTCAGAGTTTAGATTGGGTTTTTATCTAATTTCCTTAAGCATTAAGACTTACGTGATGATAGTATTTCCTTTTTGTCGAAGTTCTTCTAATACTTATTATTTTACATACTGATTACTTTCAACTAAATTTGGTACAGGTGTAACTGTCTCAAAAATAAGCACAGTCTTATTTACTTCGTGAGTATCAGCAGCTTGAAACGGAATAGGGGCCCAAAATCTTGCCTATACAGAAAAGGCAGTGGCCAGTGCACACCAATTGTATATGCTGTTTGGTAGCCGGGGGAGAAATCGGCAGCCCAGCTCAAGTGCATCTACACCAATGCATGCAGCATGGGCGGCAAACAGGAGGAGATGGAAGCCATTGTGCAGCAGGGTAGCTATGACTTAGTCGCCATCACGGAAACATGGTGGGATGCGTCCCACGATTGGAGGGCTGCAATGGATGGCTATAAGCTCTTCAGAAGGGACAGGCGAGGAAGGAGAGGCGGTGGGGTAGCCCTGTATGTCAGGGAGTGCTTCGACTGTCTAGAGGTCAATGGTAGTGATGACGAGGTCGAGTGCTTGTGGGTAAGGATGAGGGGGAAGGCCAACAAGGCAGATATCCTGCTGGGGGTCTGTTATAGACCACCTAGCCAGGACGAGGAGGCAGACGAAATATTCTACCAGAGGCTCGTAGAAGTGTCACAGTCGCTAGCCCTTGTTCTCGTGGGGGACTTCAACTTTCCGGACAGGAAATACCACATGGCAGAGAGGAAACAGTCAAGGAGGTTCCTGGAGTGTGTGGAGGATAACTTCCTGACGCAGCTGGTAAGCGAGCCTACCAGGGGAGGTGCCTCGCATGACCTGCTGTTCACAAACAGAGAAGGACTGGTGGCAGATGTGGTGGTCGGAGGCCGGCTTGGGCTTAGCAACCATGAAATGATAGAATTCTCGATACTTGGTGAAGTAAGGAGGGGGGCCAGCAAAACCGCTACCATGGACTTCCGGAGGGTGCACTTTGGCCTGCTCAGGACACTGGTCGAGAGGGTCCCTTGGGAGACAGTCCTGAAGGGCAAAGGGGTCCAGGAAGGCTGGATGTTCTTCAAGAAGGAAGTCTTAAAGGTGCAGGAGCGGGCTGTCCCCATGTGCCATAAGAAGAAAGGGTGGGGAAGATGACCGGCCTGGCTGAATGGGGAGCTCTGGCTGGGACTCAGGAAAAAAAGGAGAGTTTATCACCTTTGGAAGAAGGGGCAGGCAACTCAGGAAGAGTACAGGGATCTCGTTAGGTCGTGCAGAGTGGAAATTAGAAAGGCAAAAGCCCAGCTAGAACGCAACCTGGCCACTGTCATGAGAGACAACAAAAAATGCTTTTATAAGTTTGTTAATGAGAAAAGGAGAGCCAAGGAGAATCTCCATCCTCTATTGGATGCGGGCGGAACGTTGTCACCAAGGATGAGGATAAGGCTGAGGTACTCAATGCCTTCTTTGCCTCAGTCTTTAATAGTCAGAGCAGTTATCCTCAGGGTACTCAGCCCCCTGAGGTGGAAGACAGGGATGGCGAGCAGGATAAACCCCCCATAATCCAAGAGGAAGAAGTTAATGACCTGCTACGCCACCTGGACGCTCACAAGTCTATGGGGCCGGATGGGATCCACCCGAGGGTACTGAGGGAACTGGCGGAGGAGCTTGCCGAGCCGCTCTCCATCATTTACCAGCAGTCCTGGTTAACTGGGGAAGTCCCGGACGACTGGAGGCTCGCCAATGTGACGCCCATCTACAAGAAGGGCCGGAAGGAGAATCCGGGGAACTACAGGCCGGTCAGCCTGACCTCGCTGCCGGGGAAGATCATGGAGCGGTTGGTTTTGAGGGTGCTCACGAGCCATGTCCGGGACAACCAGGGGATCAGGCCCAGCCAGCACGGGTTCATGGAAGGCAGGTCCTGCTTGACCAACCTGATCTCCTTCTATGACCAGGTGACCCGCCTAGTGGATGAGGGAAAGGCAGTGGATGTGGTCTACCTGGACTTCAGTAAAGCCTTTGACACTGTCTCCCACAGCATTCTCCTAGAGAAGCTGGCGGCTCACGGCCTAGACAGGTACACTCTTCCCTGGGTAAAAAACTGGCTGGACAGCCGAGCCCAGAGAGTTGTGGTGAATGGAGTTAAATCCAGTTGGTGGCCGGTCACGAGCGGTGTTCCCCAGGGCTCAGTACTGGGGCCGGTCTTGTTCAATATCTTTATCAACGATTTGGGTGAGGGGATCGAGTGCTCCCTCAGTAAGTTTTCAGACGACACCAAGTTGGGCGGGAGTGTTGATCTGCTGGAGGGTAGGAAGGCTGTGCAGAGGGACCTGGACAGGCTGGATCGATGGGCCGAGGCCAACTGTATGAGGTTCAACAAGGCCAAGTGCCGGGTCCTGCACTTCGGCCACAACAACCCCAGGCAACACTACAGGCTTGGGGAAGAGTGGCTGGAAAGCTGCCCGGAGGAAAAGGACCTGGGGGTGCTCATTGACAGCCGGCTGAACACGAGCCGGCAGTGTGCCCAGGTGGCCAAGAAGGCCAATGGCATCCTGGCCTGTATCAGAAATAGTGTGGCCAGCAGGAGTAGGGAGGTGATCGTGCCCCTGTACTCGGCACTGGTGAGGCCGCACCTCGAATACTGTGTTCAGTTTTGGGCCCATCACTACAAGAAGGACATGGAGGTGCTGGAGCGTGTCCAGAGAAGGGCAACGAAGCTGGTGAAGGGCCTGGAGAAGAAGTTTTACGAGGAGCGGCTGAGGGAACTGGGGTTGTTTAGTCTAGAGAAGAGGAGGCTGAGGGAAGACCTCATCGCGCTCTACAACTACCTGAAAGGAGGTTGTAGTGAGGTGGGTGTTGGTCTCTTCTGCCAAGTCACTAGCGATAGGACGAGAGGAAATGGCCTCAAGTTGTGCCAAGGGAGGTTTAGGCTGGACATCAGGAGAAATTTCTTTACTGTAAGAGTGGTCAGGCCTTGGAACAGGCTGCCCAGGGAAGTGGTGGAGTCACCATCCCTGGAAGTATTTAAAAGACGTGTAGATGAGGCGCTTAGGGACATGGTGTAGTGGGTATGGTGGTGTTGGGTTGACGGTTGGACTCGATGATCTTAGAGGTCTTTTCCAACCTTAATAATTCTATGATTCTATGATTCTAATATGTATTGTGGCTTTTTTTTTTTTTTTAATTTCCTGGACTCATCACAATTCTGTCTAAACTATTGAACCTGCATTCATACATAACTCTGTAAGTAGCTTCTAAAAGCTAATTTTCTACTCTATTTTAGCTTCCAGAACCCAACATAGGAGTATATAACATTTTCTGTTTCATAATAAAGAAGCCTGAAATAGAAATCAAATATGTATTTCTACAGCTGCACTTATAAATCTTATGCTTTTGCAAATTTTTGTGCAAGTATTTTCTAGTTTTCAGTGAATTATCTAGAAGAGATGCTTAAATAAGAGAATAAGCTTAATAAGTGAATGCTTAAATATCTTTGATCTTCCTCCAGACTTCTCCATGTAATTCTTTGTTAGGGAATGAATACTGTTACTGACATCATCTCATCCAGTGAATCATCTCACTTAATCTGGTGTCCTTTAATCTTCCTTGCACTTGCTCACATACTGTATATTTTTAGTGTGCTGTGGAAAGTAATGGAACTCAATATTTGCTTTAAACATGCTACTATATATTCCTGAGATGCCCTTGTTGCATTTTTATACAGCTTCATCATACATAACAAAGATACTTTCTTCAATAACGCTACAAGAAGTAGAATTGTACACCATATCTTACAAAGAGTGAAATACGAAGAAGGGAAAAACAAAATTGGTAAGTGCTGAGCAATATGCTTTTAAAGGCGGGTGCTAAGTCCCACCAAAAAAAGAGGAGAAGTCTGCCTGGGCTCATAACAGACTCTTTTGTTTCCTTTTTAATCACCTCAATTTTGAGCTGTTTACATCTCACCCACTGCTGTTGTAGGGGCTTTGCCTGGAAGACCTGATCATTTCCCAGTAATATCAGGCTGCTTTCACAGGCACATATGGGATTTATCACCTCTGCAAGGGAAGAGACTGACTTAAGCAAGACATATGTATAGATTAAGGACCCTGGAGAAACAGATAGACTCATACAGAAAAGTTTTTACTCCTTCATAAAAATGTATTTGGAAGGATGGCAAGATTTGTGCTGCTGTACGTCTCAGCCTGTAGGGCTTCTGCCTGGATACCTGTCCATCCCTAAGGGAGATGGAAGGTTCTGTATCTCTGCAGCTGCTGTAAATCAAAAGGGAGTTCACCAACGACGTCCTCAGTACAAAGGATGCAATGCATAATTATGGCATCACTTTCAAATAGTGGGTGGAGTGGACCTGTGAGGCGGCACATATGCGGATCCAGGAGAGCAGACAGAGGAGGGCCGAAATACAAAACAGTGGCCCTCTTCTGTCTTGTGATACAGAGCACGTACTGCTTGTGTACCACATAGAGACTGGGGCATCACAAACGGAGAGCCAATCCCCATAAAACTGCAGCCTGTTTCATTTCCCTGCTGTTTAAACCCCGTCCTTCCTCAAGAGGTAGGGAAACATCCCAGAACTTCATTTGTTTCTTCCTCAGCTCCTGGGATGAGGGCAGCAATAGCTCTGAGCAATGACAGTGAGCAGAGGGGAGAGAAGAAAGGGAAGAATTTGTGCGGTGCATGCAGCCATTGTATCTAGCGCACACACTTGCAGTCCCTGCCTGCCTCAAGATCCCAAGCTCCCTCACATATCTACTTGTTTTGTACCTATGATGAACACAACCTTGCATTGATCGCTGGGCAGAGCAAAGCCTGGCTCGGCTGTACAGGTTTTGCTTTTCTGCCAGAGACTTTAGAAGAAAGCATATTCTGCCAAGCAGGTACTAATGCAATCACTGAAAGTGCTATTTATGTTAAATTAATACTTCTCATTGCTGTGTTCTTGCTGCTATCATTCCCCAGTGAATTAGGAAAGGAAACAGGATTCTTTGCCTCTTGATCAATGGCGTTCAAATGCCTTCAGGTTGTTAGTGCCAGTATTTAGTTTTGCATTGCCTAGTAGTTGTTCAGTCCTATTTTGGTGACTTTCCAAGTGAATAGTGCCCACATCTCAGCAATCATTCATTATTTCTCTCGAGGTTCTCACTGAAGAGGGACAAGGCCTGACAAGGCCTGAGGAACAAGGGGTATATGATTACTTTTTTGTGCCAAATAGCAATTCTTTTGGTTCAGGTTCAAGTATATTTTCTGGTCTTGTACTATTACAGCCTGTCTTGTTCCTCTTCTATCTGTTAGTCCAGTGGCTTTCATAAGACATAAACTGAACATACTTTAAAACATTTTTATCATATGGAAATTAAGAGTTTCAGTTGCTTTACTCGCCTGCAGTTAAAAAAATGTAAAAATCTTCCCTGAAGTTTTCAGCTCCCAAGAAATACAGCCTTTCATCTAAATAGCTTCCTTAGATCATAATTTATGGGGTCAAACGTCAATCCTGGTGTGAGGTCCCTGATTTCACTGAAGTTACACTAAAGATGGATTTGGCAAATGAATCTTTAAACCTCCAGCATAATAAATGATAGATTATGATTAATATTTGAACAAGTCTTTGCTTGTATTATATCTTAGTTCATCAAAATCTATAAAATATTAATTTTTCTACATGTATCTTTTACTGTCAATGGACTTCAAACTTCATTTAGCCAGCTTAATATGAAAATATTTTTTGCTTTTTACGTAGCAGTTTTTCTGGTCCTATTGGTAAATAATTGGATACTTTTGATTCTTAGGTCTGAATCGATTGCTCAGTAATGGCTCCTATGAAGCTGCATTTCCTCTTCATGAGGTATTTTTCTTTTTTTTTTTTCTTTTTGAACAGACATTTCCCACAAAATGAATTCTTAATCGTGTAATCATTTATTCTCGATCTTATTAATGTTATTACTCTCTGTTGCATTCTGTGTCTGCCTCTGACATCCCTCCCATTTACTAATGCTTTTTTCTTGTAAAAAAAAATTTTTTTTTTCTTGCAAAAAGAGATGAGTAAGGAGAGTTGTTCTGGATCTGTTCTGTAAAAAGTAATTGGGTTTGATAAATCAGTATGTTTTCAGAGGGGAAAAACATCATGCTGTGGTTTTCTCTTTGAGATTCTCCAGTTTATAGCCTTTGACTTGAACACCATTTATCATAAATTTCTTAGGGAGAATAATCCCAAATCTTACTGAAGTCAGAGGAAATTGTCCTTTTAATGTCATATTTAGCTTTTGGTGCACAAGTATGGAATTTGCATAAATTGTGTGATCCATACCACTAGCGAGAGAGATTTCTTAGATATTCTTTTTTGCTGCTGTTGTTCATTAATGTCCAGATTTGTATTTTAGGGAAGTTACAGAAGTAAGAATTCAATAAGAACCCACGGGGCAGAAAACCACAGACACCTGCTCTATGAGTGCTGGGCTTCCTGGGGAGTGTGGTATAAATACCAACCACTGGACCTCGTGAGGTAAGACTTTCCTGCTTTTAGTATGTCACATTATAGGTGCTTTGAGCATAGGTTATCTCTCTTCTGACAAAACCATGAAAAGCTCGGTTAATTTGTTTTTAAAAACTGATCCTGAGATCATGGGAATCCATTTCATTCATGGTGCCACTACTTTCAAAGAAGTACCTATAGAGGAGCTTGTAGGAGGAGCTGAAAGTGAAGTTTCATTCTAGAGTTTCCTGACACCATAACTTCTAATGAAGGGTTTGCAGAATATTTGAGAGAGAAAAGAAGGAAGAGAGAAATCTGTGAAGGCTAGGTAGACTTGGTTGCACATCTATCCACTGGAGGAATTGTTCTTCCTCCTCAGAGCATGGCTTTGGTGAAAAACAGGCTCTCATCAACTAGATCTTTTTTTTCCAAAAAGCAATCACAGATGGAGCCCTGGGTGAAGTTTAATGATGCTTACAAATTGCATGGAGCAGAGCTCACAGTCACTGAGCATGCTACTGTGTTGAGCAGCACTAGCAGTAGATGGGTGGAAGCCTCTCCTGTACCACCTCCCTTAAACTCAGCCCAGCCACATCACCACAGTCTGGATTTGTATTCATCTTGGAAGTAGCCTGCAAAGAAGAAACACTGAGAAAGCTGAGACATGACTCCAAATTCTTATAGCCCTCTTAAATAATGTTTTCAAATAGGCTTGCATGTACTAATAGAGGGTTACATATTTTTTGTGCATATAGAGAGAGCCAGAGTCTTTACTGATCATGTCGGCAGAACTATTATTGGGCATTAATGGGCTTTTTCTGCTTGAAGAGAGGAATATGAAGCTACAAGGGCCTATTGATAAAGGCTTTAGATGTATTGGGATCACTGAAGATACTGATACATTGGCCATTGGGAAGGGTGATACAGAGCATGCAATTGGTCCAGCGTATTAATTTCCCCTTTTATAAGTCCTGTAACTGATAGAAACCTTTGCTTTTATTGATTCTCAAAATTGGTTCCAGATAGAAAGATTTGTAGAGGGTGGCCCTGGAGACAGATGGTGTTATTGATTAAGGCCATATAAAACCTATCCATTTCATAAAACAGGAGGTGTTCATTTCCATGGAGAAAAAGTTCACCGAGAAATAGAATAAAAAAATTTTACTGAGTCATGTAATTTTTAAAATGCTTTAGAAAACAAAGTAACATATTTGTACCTCATAATTTAATCCTGAAAGCTTTTAATTTCTTTTTTAATATACTGGTCTGGGCAGAAATATGGAATTTTTCTCAAATTTCATTATGGAAATTGCTGATTTACTGAGGAGCCAACAGTTATACTGAAGTTTTTTATTTTTAATTTCCCAGTATACAGTAAGATATTAATGTCACAGTATAAACAACTTATCTCTGTAATGTTTTCTAATCATTTGTCCATGGTGGTCAAGACTACTGTTCTTCATCAACATTTCTTGTTTGTGAAAGTGCTGTTGAGCCAATATCTGGGGTTTGGTTTAATTTGGTTTATGAATATGGACCACTCATGATTGTTCTGGACCTTGGTAGCAGCCTTCTTGTGTAGCCTGCGTTTGATGTTTAAGATTTTGTAAGATGCTTTAGCTTTTTACCAGACAGTGACACCCACAGATTTTTCCACAGCTATTTCACAAAAGAAAAAAAGCAATCAAAATAGCAGACCCCCTAGCTGAGGTCATGGGTGTCCTGTGGTCATTCAGAGTAGGTGTTTACCCAAAGAGAAGGGAGGCAGGGGGAGCTGTCAGGCTCCCTGAGCATTCACAGAGCGTGAGTCTCGGTAGCCATCGAGTTCAGCAGGATTCAAAGCTGTAGCCCCAGCCCAGCTTGCCATTTGCTGCCTGGAGCACACCCCATGGCTGCAATGAATTCACTGAAGGAGGGGTGACAGGAAAGGGGAGGGAATGCCTTTTTCTTCTCACTTCACAGACGCTAGATCCCTCGCATTTCCTTAGCTCCTGCCAAATCTTTCCTGTCTACTGCCATTCTCAGCAGCTCACATGTCTAGTGAGCTGAAGAATTTCTCTTGAAGAGCTGACAACGCCAGCAAGACCTGTTGTTCATTTCACTTGGAAGTATCTCAGCATGCATACTTTAAACAGAAGCTTTTTTAGTACCAGTTCTGCAGCAGGAGCAACTCTTTTATTTGTTTCCCGTACCAACAGCTATGTAGGGTGTGCTTCAAGGGAATAGTGTTGCCATCTGTACAAAAGGAGTGGATGGATATCTGGATATCTTCCACAGATATCTGGCCAGAACTTACTGCTGCTAGCTGACATTCCCCTTTGCTATATGCTTTAGAAAGGCTAAGGAATAAATTAGATGTAGATAATGAATTATCTCATTAATAGATATGGTATTTCCACCTTAAAGTCTAGTTGCCACAATGGTAAGCAAAATTGTTCATACTTTGGTGGTGTTTTATTTTTTCCTTAGCTGTTAAAATGAGGCCTTATATCTCCAGTGCTGTCAATTTGGTGCCTCCCAGATTTCATTTAATCTCATTAGCTGGCTGTTATGGAGATACTAGTCACTAGAAATAAATGAGAAAAAAAGTCATTTGAGGGGAATTGCATGATTCTGCTTTCACTCTGCTTTGAAACACGTGGCAGTATGAAGGCGCAGATTTGGCACAATTGCAAAGGCACTCGTATTAATCAACAGATGTGGTACCATGATTTTAATTACAGTTCTGTTGGAATTTAGGATCCATAGTTACTTTACAAGAATAATTTAAGATCCTTATAATTGATAGCAATTGGAAAGAGGCAGGACTTACTATATTTATATGCTCTGGGATCACGTAAATCAATGCAAACAGTTGCAGTGATTCCTGGGGGGTTTGGATCACCTCCTTCATGCTTCTGTGCAAAACTGCTTTCCTCTAGGTTGTGCACAAATTACTCCTGCTGCTGCTTGAGCATGTTATTTACAGGACAAAGATGGAGGGAGAAAACTGTATTTATAAAGTGATTGTAAAGCTACGTAAATGAACCTGAAAGCAAAAGTAATGCCTGAGTAACTTGAATTTTACTCCATGTTTACATTCAATGACTTGATTGCAAGCTGACAACTCCCTTTCAATCTCCTGTCAAAACCTTCCTCCCCACCTCATTGCTCCTAACAATAACATGAGAGCTTCATGTGTCCAAAACACCTGTTGGAAGGCTCTAGCTCCCTCACAACTTGTTTCTGTGATGTAAAAAGTTCTGTATAGGATTTCACTCTGACCTGAAAAGGATTAATGAAGATAGATAGGTTCTTGGCTTAAGTCCAAACCTGTCTATATTCTAGCTCCGTGACTTCCTTCTAGGCATCCTGAAAGCAAAAGATTATATAATGAAGGTCGTTAAACACAGAGGAATCCAATATCGCATTTTATAGGTCTGAAATCAGACTTTGTAGCTTAATAGTTTTCAAAAATGTGCCATATTGATAAATACTGAGATTGAAATCTTGGCCCAGTTAAGTCAGTGATAGTTCCACCATTGGAATGGGGTGAGGGGAGGGACAGTTCACCGTTAAGGTAGGTGATATTGGAGGGCTAATATACACGCTAGCATAAAATTGAGAAGCTGAAATTATTTTTTTATTATTATTCTAATGGTCCAGCATATTTGAAGATAGGAGAGATGGATTATTCTATTAGGCACTTGGGGTTTTTTTATGTCTCTGCTTTTTAGATTAGTTGTGGAGGAAATTTTCTGTGGGAGAACCATCAAAGACACAAAACATTTTTTTCTATTCTTATTAACAATCTGAAAAATTGGATGGTAATAAGTTAGCAAAGTTAACAAAAATGCAAATGTTATCAAGGCTGGAAAATTTCGAAGAGGCTTGCAATAAGCAGTGATAACAGGTGAAATTTAGGTATAAGTAATGCACAGTGATGCACCCTAGAAAAAAAATCCCTGGAATTCTTCATGTACATTACTGAGTTCTGGCTAAAGTGCCAGCATGCAGGTAAGAGAACTGCCACCACCGTGGAGAGCTATATGAAATTTCTGTTCTATATATAGTGACAGAGAAGAAAGAAAGAGCTTATTCCTCGTATTTGGTGCAACTTGAAGGGAAAGGGTGGCAAAGGTATCTCTAAACCATCTTCATCTCCTGAGGATCATGATGGTCCAGGCTGACCCACTTATGGATTGGAATAAATGTGGAGCTGCTCTGAATATGGCACCTAGGAAGGTCTCCAAAGACCTTGTAACTGCCATAGTTTGTTTCTAAAGCACTCAACCTAGTGGTATCTGAGCAGAGACTTACAGAAAAAATGTGTTAACTACGGGGCCAGAAGAAATTAAATACTAACTTGATCCTGATGTAAATTACAGTAGTACAGCCTGTGGAATACCAGCTGTGAAGCAAAGGGCAATAGTGGAAGATCGAGGCTGTTTGTCCATATTTAAACCAATATGTATCACAGTAATGTCAACGTCCTGCACTTATTTTTAAAACCAGGCTTACGAATGGCCTCAGATGCCTTTTCCTTACATTGCAGAGATTTGGATTGCTCCCCATCAAGTCCATTCTTCTTTATGCACACACTGAACTTTGCTTGGGTCTTCATCTAGGATGAAGCTGTTTGATCTCTAGATCAAAAAAGAGTACTATGATTTGCACCTTTAGATGGAAAGA
This sequence comes from Calonectris borealis, assembly GCF_964195595.1. NCBI lineage: Eukaryota > Metazoa > Chordata > Aves > Procellariiformes > Procellariidae > Calonectris > Calonectris borealis. Next base: position 53,821,219 of record NC_134312.1, read on the forward strand.
CTCAACAGGATAGGAGATGAAGTTTGTCATGAATGTTTGTCAGCTAGGGGATGGAACAAGGAAGCATTCATCCTTGAACGTTGGGAATGAAATAAAAAAATAAATCTTGATGAATGTTGGGTTTACTTCACTACTTTGAACTATGTACATGGAGAAAAATAGGTCATTAATATTCAGTGGAAGTAAGCTCAAAATGTGAGCTTGCTTTTTCAGTGGAGCAGGCACAGCTTGACATTCTAGGTGTCAGGAAAATAATTAGGCCAAAGGGTTTCACTAGCACTCTTAAGTCAGGGTTCAGAAAGTAATTTCCAGTCTTTTTACAAGCAGACCTGCTGCCCTTGTCAGAACTGAGCATGTTATCCTTAGCTTACCACCTCTTTAACCTGTAAATTTGAGTCTCCGTTGAATGACAGAAGAATAAAAACAACATGACAATATTTGGCTTCTCATACAGTGCTGGTAAACTCAAAATGATAATAATCAGTGTAGGTCAGTATCATTCAGCAGAGCATGAGCTCAGCCCAGAAAGATATTGCTTACACTGGAAATTTTTGATATCCGTTTGAAAACTGATGATTTTGTCCACTTCAGACCAAGTGTTTCTTTCTCTTCTCCACTGCCTCCAGCCCTAGAGCACATCTAGTGGCTGGAAAGCTGCCCAGAGGAAAAGGACTTCGGAGTGCTGGTTGACAGCCAGCTGAACATGAGCCAGCAGTGTGCCCAGGTGGCCAAGAAGGCCAACGGCATCCTGGCCTGTATTAGGAATAGTGTGGCCAGCAGGAGTAGGGAGGTGATCGTGCCCCTGTACTCGGCACTGGTGAGGCTGCACCTCGAACACTGTGTTCAGTTTTGGGCCCATCACTACAAGAAAGACATGGAGGTGCTGGAGCGTGTCCAGAGAAGGGCAATGAAGCTGGTGAAGGGCCTGGAGAAGAAGTCTTCTGAGGAGCAGCTGAGGGAACTGGGGTTGTTTAGTCTGGAGAAGAGGAGGCTGAGGGGAGACCTCATCGTGCTCTACAACTACCTGAAAGGAGGTTGTAGTGAGGTGGGTGTTGGTCTCTTCTGCCAAGTCACTAGCGATAGGACGAGAGGAAATGGCCTCAAATTGCGCCAAGGGAGGTTTAGGCTGGACATTAGGAGAAATTTCTTTACTGTAAGAGTGGTCAGGCCTTGGAACAGGCTGCCCAGGGAAGTGGTGGAGTCACCATCCCTGGAAGTATTTAAAAGACGTGTAGATGAGGCCCTTAGGGACATGATGTAGTGGGTATGGTGGTGTTGGGTTGACGGTTGGACTCGATGATCTTAGAGGTCTTTTCCAACCTTAATGATTCTATGATTCTATGATTCTGTGATCATGGGTCTTTTCCTCCTTACTGTGAAAGTTTGACCAAAGATGTTTTCTGATAGCATAAAGGAGCCAGCAGTGCTGACTCACTGCATTTTTGTCTCTGGACAGATCAGAATTTTCATCATTAGTGTAGAAGTGGGTTTTCATCAGCAGCTATTCTCAAATTCAGTTGATATGCAAGTTTAAGTTGTCTGCAAAGTCTCTGAAGTGCAAGAATGTCATCTTGCCTCATTCTTTAAAACTAATCTTGCAAATAATCTCCTAAAATCTTCATTGTAATCATGATAATTGCATATCGATTTGTAAAGCATCCTAATCTGATCATCAGCCTACTGTGCACAAGACCATCAAACACAGGACACGCAGCCTGCTCCTATGCTGATGAGTTCAGCAGGTTTTTTGTGTGCTTGATGTATTCTTTAACACATAAATAAAGATTTGGTTGTGTTTGGGAGGAGGAAAAATGCTAATGAATATGTAGCAAATAGGAGCTTCCTGACCACTTTGCTGTTAGTTTTTAAGCAATATAGCTAACAAATTAGGATTAATTCAGACTACTTTCCTCAAATCAGTGCAAGATGATACATAAAGATATTTGTTGGACCTCACTTGCACTTTACTTTCCACCTGTGGTAGAATCATGAGATTAGTTTTCCAGGAACTGATCTAGGAAAAGAAATAATCAAATGAAAATAAACTGGATTGGAGAATAACCTCTGGTTAATTAATTTCTTCGAAATAATTTGGGCCCAAATCATTTTTGCTGTTATACCAGTTTTAGGGATGAAACTGATTTCAGTGCAATTATTTGGGAACTACAGTTACACAGCCAAAAGGCATCAGTTTCCCAAATACAAAGAACTAGCTTTTTAAAATTAACTCAGTGTTTCCTTTTTGAGGTCTCCACTCCTCTCACTGTAAGTTGTGGTTAGTGAATTTTTAAATTCATTTTTTAAGTTCATTCATAAGGCAAGTCCCTCAGTGTGGATTTAGAAGCCTCGTTGCAGGCTTTTTCTTCAGGAAATTCTGACTCTGCTCTCTAATCTACTCTTCGGATATGATAGAAATATTTATTTTTTATTAACACGCAAGATTAAGCAGATTTATTCTAACTAGCAGGTAACTTCTCTGTGTTGTGTTTTAAAACAGACGGTACTTTGGTGAGAAAATTGGGCTGTACTTTGCCTGGTTAGGCTGGTACACGGGGATGCTCTTCCCAGCTGCCTTCATTGGATTGTTTGTCTTTTTGTATGGAGTCACCACTTTGAACCACTGCCAGGTCAGGTAATGTGGACACTTTTATAAGGGAAATTACAGCTGTGGGCTATTATGAATAATTTAAGAGATCTTCATATGAATTTTTAATTATTTCATTTTGAACCGTTGAATGAATTCTCAGGAAAAGACTGTGCTTGGTTCTCAGAAGGTACCCAGTATCGAGCTTCTCTTCTTTTGGGCTCCTGAGTTGGGATGAGAGGCTATGTTTCTTGCCCAGCTCCAGTTGCTGATGGTGCTAGCAACTCAGCATGAAGTAGGGAAAAAGTAAGGCTCCTTTATTACTGTTGTAACAGGCCAGCAGAGGAGTGGGGAGTTTTTACTCTCTTCAAGGCCTTTCCCAAAGATCCACTACAGGGAGGCATTCTTCAGATGAAGAATGGACCTTCTGCTGGAGTGCTGCATCTCTACATTCTTGCACACTTAAGACAAGTCACAAGAATAAGTCAAACTTAACTTTACCTGCAATCATCCTCACCCTCCTCCTACCAAAGGTCACTTCTGACTCAAGAAGAAGCTGGAAATGGTAAAGAGATACTGCTAGGCTGGCCCTGAAGACCTGTCCTCTGCAGTTATGACTGTAAACTCTGAAGTCTTAGACAGTCAACAAATATTAATTATACACATGCAGTTACGAACACCTGGGCTTCAGTTACAGAACCAGTATTGTTCAATAAGTAACTGAATATTAGTGAAACTTATCAATCCATTTTAAGACTGATTGTTGTGCATCAAACTATTAATTTTTATCTTTTTTGTTTTTCCAGTAAAGAAGTCTGCCAAGCTACAGATATCATAATGTGTCCTATATGTGATAAATACTGTCCCTTCATGAGGTTGTCAGACAGCTGCATTTATGCCAAGGTACATTTTAAACTATGCAATTAGAAATGCTTTCCTGGCAAAAGCATTAATTTTGCCTTTTGCGCTTGTCTTTAGTGAGCTTGCGTAGATAAAATCGTGAAAGGACAGATCAAGTTCAGCCAATATTAACATCCATTGTCTTTTACCAGGACTTAGTTTGGCTTGTAAAACACTTGAATGCAATTTGCACTTAGAGATTCAGCAGTCTCGGAGTGTCCTAGATGCATGTGCTACGGTGTCCTTGGCATCAACCTTCATCTTATGATCCGTCCTTTGTATGTGGCTCCATAAAATGAATGCTTTGCATCTGAAATGATGCTCACACCTGGTCTTGGCAGGGGTCAGCCCCAGGCTAGGCTGGCAAATAGTCCTGACAACTGACAGGTGCATTTCACACGTCAAGGGAAGAAGCCTCAGGATTGTCAGGCCAGCTGCACTCATGATCATATTAATTTTATTAGGTGAAAATAGAAAATAAAGCCTTATTGTCATAAATTGATCACACTATTAATATATCCCTCAGGTAACTCACCTTTTTGACAATGGAGCTACTGTCTTTTTTGCTGTTTTCATGGCGGTGTGGGGTAAGTTTTTCTTTTGATATTGAGTAATTGCACAATCTTTTTCTTAAAGATTGTGATGCAACATAGGCCTTTGTAATTTCCAGCACACTTTTTTCAGACACTGAGAAAAACAATATAGGCTTGATTCTTTTCTCTTTCTGCAAAAGGAAGATGGAAATAGTTTAAATCAGTTTTTTATGTGATAATAATTTTAATTAAAGTAAAAACATGAATGCAGTATGTAGTGTCTGTGTAGATAGTTATATTCTGCAGGTTTTTGTAATTGTTTTTCAATCTATTGGCACTGAGGCCTTTTCTCTGTTACTGTTCAGGGCTTCTCTTAGCTTAGGGCAGCTCAGTTTAGTGTCTGTACTAAAATGAATTAATGTATTGTTTTTCCCACCTTTCAGAAAGGCAGTAAAGCTTACACACATGTAAGCTGGTTGTATTCAAAGCAAAACTCTGATGAAATAAATGGAAGATTTATTTGAATGACAAGTTGATCTGAGAGTGGTCTAACCGTTGCCATGGAGGCTGAATTTTGCCCATAGGACAGTTCTATTTCTGGCTCAACTATTTTTCCTACTGTGGTCTTGTAGGCAGAATTGAAGGCAAGAGGAAACAATAATTTCTGGCGGCACAAAAAGTTTTTCAAACATGCCCTGAGCACGCCCAGGCTCTTAGCTGCTACCATGCCATTCTGAGAGAAGGTTAACTCCTTTAGCAAACGGCTCAATGAGGTGCCTCAAAAATGGCATCCATCTCACAGCTCCAGGTGCTTGAGCTATCCTGATTTAGCCATTGTTCTCCTGTTCTTACTCACACATCTCCCAACTGCTTTGGAAAGGTGTCCAAGTAATTCTTGTAATCTCCATTTTAAACTGCAAATCTCTTTGCTGAGCCACAAGAGATATCCAGGAGGCAACATCAGAGCCATTAGGACAACATAAATTAGCCTATCAGTCTGTCTCAGTTCCTTCCTCCAAAACTATGTTTTGGTCATATACCAATCAAGCCTCTTCATGCCATTTCATGTAATATTGACGATATTAAAATATTACAAATTACATTAAGGAAAAAATCCACAGATCACAGATCATACAGATCTTATGTTTCTCCTTGGTATTTCAGCTTTTTTTTAGAGCTACACCAGAGCTGAGAATCAACAAAAATTTCTAAGTCTTAAAGATTTTTTTAGATGTTTGCTCAGCTTTTTCAACCTCTTTCTCTATGTGCTCACTGAAGTTGAGAATTTCCAAGGCAATTTAGAGGCAAGGACTTCCATCTCAGCAAGGAAAATTGATGGATTAACGTTGTTGAACATTTATGTCACTGTTCCTAACTGCTGGTGAGCATGTCTTTGGAGTGCAGCTTTTTGCAGGAGTGCTTTTGTTCTCCTTAACAGTAACACTGCTTTCAAGAAACAGCTGTGAACTGCTGCCCAGAACCAGGGCTGTAGGAAAAGCAGCTCTAGGTAATGGGAGTCTTCACTCAGGTAACCATGAGGTCCACCTCATGGTCACTGCCTGGGAGAAGGCTAAGCAGGCTAAGCATGCCTGCCTACAAAATGTTGTTGGTCCTCTCTCCTTCCTGTCCCTAGTTGTCAGGAACTGCACCTCGCTTTCGTTAGCCTCTCCTTCCTCCTCCTCCTTCAGCATCACTGCCAGACCCAATTCCCTCTGTGGATATTTCCCCATCAGCCTGTGAGGACTGGGAAATGCACTGCCCATCCATGTATCTCCAGCACCTAAGCCCACAGAGAGATAAGAAAAAATATAACAAATCATAGAATCATAGAATCATAGAATCATTAAGGTTGGAAAAGACCTCTAAGATCATCGTGTCCAACCGTCAACCCAACACACCATGTCCACTAAACCATGTCCCTAAGGGCCTCATCTACACGTCTTTTAAATACTTCCAGGGATGGTGACTCCACTACTTCCCTGGGCAGCCTGTTCCAAGGCCTGACCACTCTTTCAGTAAAGAAATTTCTCCTAATGTCCAATCTAAACCTCCCTTGGCGCAACTTGAGGCCATTTCCTCTCGTCCTATCGCTAGTGACTTGGCAGAAGAGACCAACACCCACCTCACTACAACCTCCTTTCAGGTAGTTGTAGAGCACGATGAGGTCTCCCCTCAGCCTCCTCTTCTCCAGGCTAAACAACCCCAGTTCCCTCAGCCGCTCCTCGTAAGACTTCTTCTCCAGGTCCTTCACCAGCTTCGTTGCCCTCCTCTGGACACGCTCCAGCACCTCCATGTCCTTCTTGTAGTGATGGGCCCAAAACTGAACACAGTATTCGAGGTGCGGCCTCACCAGTGCCGAGTACAGGGGCACGATCACCTCCCTACTCCTGCTGGCCACACTATTCCTAATACAGGCCAGGATGCCGTTGGCCTTCTTGGCTACCTGGGCACACTGCCGGCTCATGTTCAGCCGGCTGTCAATCAGCACCCCCAGGTCCTTTTCCTCTGGGCAGCTTTCCAGCCACTCTTCCCCAAGCCTGTAGCGTTGCCTGGGGTTGTTGTGGCCGAAGTGCAGGACCCGGCACTTGGCCTTGTTGAACCTCATACAGTTGGCCTCGGCCCATCAATCCAGCCTGTCCAGGTCCCTCTGCACAGCCTTCCTACCCTTGAGCAGATCAACACTCCCGCCCAACTTGGTGTCGTCTCCAAACTTACTGAGGGAGCACTCGATCCCCTCGTCCAGATCATTGATAAAGATATTGAACAAGACCGGCCCCAGTACTGAGCCCTGGGGAACACCGCTCGTGACCGGCCGCCAACTGGATTTAACGCCGTTGACCACAATGCTCTGGGCCCGGCCGTCCAGCCAGTTTTTTACCCAGCGAAGAGTGTACCTGTCTAGGCCGTGAGCCGCCAGCTTCTCTAGGAGAATGCTGTGGGAGACAGTGTCAAAGGCTTTACTGAAGTCCAGGTAGACCACATCCACTGCCTTTCCCTCATCCACTAGGCGGGTCACCTGGTCATAGAAGGAGATCAGGTTGGTCAAGCAGGACCTGCCTTCCATGAACCCGTGCTGGCTGGGCCTGATCCCCTGGTCGTCCCGGACATGGCTCGTGAGCACCCTCAAAACCAACCGCTCCATGCTCTTCCCCGGCACCGAGGTCAGGCTTACCGGCCTGTAGTTCCCCGGATCCTCCTTCCGGCCCTTCTTATAGATGGGCGTCACATTGGTGAGCCTCCAGTTGTCCGGGACTTCCCCAGTTAACCAGGACTGCTGGTAAATGATGGAGAGCGGCTCGGCAAGCTCCTCCGCCAGTTCCCTCAGTACCCTCGGGTGGATCCCATCCGGCCCCATAGACTTGTGAGCGTCCAGGTGGCATAGCAGGTCATTAACTTCATCCTCTTGAATTATGCTGCCATATGGATGATTTGGCTAGTGGAGAAGAGACTATAGGACAGCGGCTGGGGTGAGAGCTTTCCCCAGCACTTTTGTGGCTTACACTGTGTTTGTGAGCTTGCTGCCAAGAGGAGTGTAGGGGCAGCAACAGGAAGGAGGCTGTGAGCGTAGGGTAATGGTTTGGGGAATGGGGCAATCCTATGGCTCCACCCAAACTGCAGTTTCTTAAATAAGACTTTGCTGAGACAACAGTGAGATTGTGGAGATATTTTCCATACAGGTAGGGCTAAAGCAGTGTTAGAACAAGGAAAGCCACACTTCCCAGGGATTTTCTGATACTGTGTTTATGAGCTGGCTTACTACCTGTCTTAAACGGATTTTCAGTCTGCAGTAGGCCTATTGGCAGCTGCAGGCATTACCATCATCTCAGTAAATCATAGGGGAAGAGAAGAAACAATGATAGCAGTTTGATTGTGGAAATGTTTTTTCTGTCAGCATGAAACAACTGGCAAGTGCATGACAAATTGGCTGTGAAAAGTTCAGCCTTCTAGATGATCCAGTTTGACAGACACTAGCATATAAAATAATGATGGCGATGCTTTTAAAGAAGGAGAATGAAAGCAAAAAAAGACATCTAGAATTGTGTTACCTCTTTAGCCTGATCTTAGCCACTATCTTATTTTCTAAAGTACCTCTTCACTGTCTTTAGATCCATTAGGGAACTTCCATCTTGAGGGAGAAGCCTCAACTGTTTGCTTGGGGTTTTCAAAACCAGGTGTGGTCAGGTTGGGCTTTCCATGAAGAGGTTATCTGTATGGTGGTTTCCTCCTTTTACTCTAAAGACATCTTTAATTGATGGCAAAGTGGGTTGCTCACTTTTTAAATAGAAATAAAATGCTTCTCCAAATGATGAGCAAACTGCTGTGGCCAGGCTAGGGAGAGGAATTACCACGACAAATATCAGTATGGGCTGCTTGATTTGTGGAGCAGGATTGAGCCTGGCTGTAAGACTCTGAAGCACAGGGACCCATCTTTTGTAATGCTTCATTGTGGGATAAGTGGGTCCCATCAAAGTAAGGTTGGAATTGTCAGTTGCACCAGGAGACATTGGAATAGAAACACACTTTTTTTCAAAAAATGTATTGACCCATCACCTCGCTTATTGTATTTCTGCCCTGTTTAAGCAAAGTTCTATATAAGAAGCAAAAGTAATTGATATAATAGGAAAAAAAAAAAATGATACTTACTAAGGTATACCCAAAAGACATAAGGCTTAAGACAACTTTCATTTTAAGCTGATGTAGCAAAGGACAAAGGATAGTTTCCCTTCAGTACACTGAAGGAATTCACTGCTAGTTTATGTAAGCTTTTCTGTATTGGAGCTTCTGTTGAAAGGAAAAATCCTTTCAAAAGGATTGAAGCTATAAATCTCTGTGGTTTACAGGAAACAGGAAGTCCTTATAAACACTAATCCTTTTTTTAATTGGTGAACAGATTGTCATTGATGCTCACTGAGATGTCGTCATCTCAGAAGCTGGAAAAGAATTTTTCCTTTTGAGAATCTCTAGTCTTGATGATATTTTCCAGATGTTCAAAGCTTTCAAAAAGAGGGAAGGAATAGCATTTTTTTGTGTTTCTGTGCTAGAGGGAAACACCTACACTTTGCCCTTTATGTATGCCTTGAGATATGCTGAGCTTGATGAAAAGGTAGGTCCCATTTCTGGGAAAAACTCCTCTCTTTTTACTGTCTGAATGGGATTCTTACCAAAGACAGAAAATGAGAGAAAGATGTTAATTCTAAATAAATTTTGACATTTGAAGTGCAAAAAAAATGTCATTCTCAGAAAAAAATCTAGGTAAATTTGATAACCAGTTGAGTCCCAGCGTGTTGCTGCAAAGCCAGATGGAATTGTAGCTTTTGCTTTTCCAATTGAAGTACTGGGGAAAGCTAGTGCAAAGATGTCACTGTCTAAATGTCTCCTGAAGCTCAGTAGCAAAGTTCAGTAACTGTCCAACAGGAGAGTCCAGCTATTTATCATTTCTAATGCTTTGATAGAGACAAGGTGAGCTGATGGTAGTTTCTCTGTCTCTCCATATCTTTGGGGCACTAAGGGACAGAAGAAAAGTCCTTTTTGAAATTTCTTATCTACCTAGAAGCATGTTTCCTTTCATAAAGGAAGCAGGTTTAGAACACTTGCTGAAAGGCAAAGTTGGGAGTGGAAGAAGGGCCTGGCATGAAGAATTTAACACCTTTTCCAAGCAATAAGAAATGCCAACATAAAACAGTTTTTCTAAATACATGTTAGTCTAATAAAAGATACTACTTCCCTGCAAACCTTGCCTCTAGCTTAAAACATACACATTGATCTGCTCTCTGAGGAGACAGAATTTAAGGAGGTTCTTCAGCAACATTCCTGCTATATAGAATATATTCCAGAAGTCAGGATGGATATATTAAATGGTGTTCTGAAATACAATAGAGGATTTCTGAGAGAAGGTCAGGATTAAGCTATTTGCTGCGAGAGGCCATTTGCATTACTAGATAAGATCACAACTTGTTTCAAAAGCATCTGAGGAAATTATGTTAAGACACCTGTTTGTACAAGTGGATGTTGAGGACTGAGCTGCAAGGTTGAGCTCTGAAGCAGGGCAAGCATAGTATAGAAAAAGCTAGCAAAAAACCTGGGAGTTAAGGCCAATGAGAAATTCAAAATTCCAAGCAGGATTTTTGGAGAATTCTCAGCATCTGGTTTAAACATACCAATTGGAAAACGGGAGAACAATAAGTACAACTGTGTCCTGTTTGAGCTGTCAAAGTCAGAAAAGAATGCTGAAGTGTGATATAGAGTGTTAGTGATTACTTGACTAGAAAAGTAGCAGAGAAATGTCAAAATGCAGTACTTTTTAGAAGACCTCAGTAGTACGGTGAATCAATCAAAGATCGTTATTTACAGCACATTTTAAAATATCTAGCAAGGGAAAAGTGCATACTGACCTGGATAGAGGGAGAAAAGTGTAGCACAGTAAAACCTAAAACAGCGCTGTGCAGATTTTCCTACTTGCTACTTAATGATTTGAAAATAGCTTTTTAAAGAAGCTTCAGGAACTGCACATACTTACTCTGACAGGTGCTAAATATACTAAATATAATATGTACAGATTCCTCACTCCAGGTGTGTGAAAAACAAGAAAGAAAAGAAGTACAGTTCAGCACAGACATATCTGAAAGGTTCATGCCTATGGACTCATACGCCCACTGGAGTCCTGCTTCCAGCTGCTTTTTGGAATGGAAACAGAGGGGTAGTAATCAATCAGGTTTGTTTCTCCCAGGTCTCCAAAAAGTAGAGGGCTACTTGTTTAGCTTGTACAAAATAATACAATATGAGCTGATAGGAGAGAAGCAACTCCACCAGAAGACAAGTGAAAGAATGAACAATGTGGTGGTTCAGCAGCAGCAGAGCCTCATTAGCACTTACTAGTTTTGCTGATCCCAGACAATCATACTGCAATTATTAGAAAAAGTCATAGAAACATTAGGCTCAGGAGATTGAATTACTTTCTTTCTTAGATTAAATCAAGGCAGCTGGTTACCTGGTGTAACATAACTCCAGCCTTCAGAAAAAGGATGACGTGATATATGAAAATGCCTTCAAACCAAATAGCTGCCTCCTTAAACATGCATTTGATATCTTACCTTATCTGCTTGTAGTGTTTTTTTTCTCAGCATATTTTAGCTGCATTGGCTAATACATTAAAATGTAATAATTCTTACTGGCTAAAAATTCACTTTCACCAACCTGATGCCAGTGCTTAGTATCATGTCACATCATTATCAATATGCTGCAGTAGGGCAGATAGTCCATTAAGGAGATGCTTTTAGGATTGGACGTGGAACATATTGCCAGGCTATTGTGACACTTTTACAGCTGATTCTGTGCTAGCTCATGAACAGAGAGGTTCATGTTCTCTGTGGTTATCAGCCTGATGCTTTTTAGTGAGCAATAAAGTGCATAGCCAAACCTGACTGTGGGAGAGGAAGCCTTTCCATTGATTTGTGTTAGCTTTAGGCAGCTTCTACATTCTTTTAACAAAACAAATTTAAAAAAAAAACTGTAACCATAAACAGGCTTAGTATTAATTTCCAGAATATTAACATATTATTTCATAACTGAGTGCTTCCTTGATTGTTCTTTCCATCACAAAATGGAAGCACAGTCATATACAGGCATATTACACTATCTTGAACTCTGTCAATAAGGGCTGTACAGCATAGAATGTTTAATTGTCAGATGTTAATGCCACATCACATATACACACCCATGTAGTGTAAAAGAAATGGTCTGGATTAGAAAGGTGTAAGACAGAAGTTTCCATTTCCTCAGTAGTACTCTACAGATTTGCACATGCACTGGAATATGCTTCCTCTGGCTTCTGGTTTCTGTGTATTGTAAATGGTCTTCAAAGAAGGAAAGTTAGTGCTTTATCTACAATAGCCCCAAGAAACCTTTAGCTTCATCAGAAATCCACTATATCTAGTAATGATGACTCACAGGAACAATTTTATTCTTTTAGAGTCCTCCCTTGGTTGGTTAGAAATTAAACAGTCTCATTTAACACTAAATGAAATCTTTAAAGCCTCAATCACACTTGAAGCAAGCAAAGTAATCCTTAGAAAGCAATGCTTTTTGAAAGCAGTTTTGATCATTAGCATGATTTGCTGTTCAAAGGAACCCATTTATGCAAATAAATTAAAATATTGTAACAGCTTCATTCAACAGTTCTGTGGTAGTAGTTAACATTTTCTTGATTTAAAAACAATTTTGTATTTTTTTTCTATTTGCTCCAGCAACTGTTTTTCTGGAGTTTTGGAAAAGAAGGCGAGCAGTAATTGCTTATGACTGGGACTTGATAGACTGGGAAGAAGAAGAGGTTTGTATAAAAAAATGTACTTCTTAATCTTTAATACAAAAAGATTTGGTTAAAAATGTAAGCATGTTTTTCTTTTGGATTTAATTTCAATTCATTCTTCAAATCTTCACAAACCAGGAAATAGGCATTTTTCTCTTCAGATGTTTTCTCTGGAATGTGAAGAAACTTTCCCCAGGCCAAACTGTCCTCTCTTTTTACACTTTTGTAAATCTAAATTAATTTCAACATACCAGTGGCTGTCGTTGTGGGAGATTTCAGGAAAAAAATGCACTTTGGGGGAAGCTAACAAATTTTGCTTTTTAATCCAAGGAAATTCTTGACAGGCCAGGGTACCATGAATTTTGGCAAATGAGCTTTTATCTATTATTTTAGATAGCCACTAAAAATATTGATGGAGGGAAAGCCTTGTACCAGCTTCTGAACGTTCAGGTGCTGGTTACCTAAGTATACAGTGCTGCGGAGAGACTGAGGGAGATGAACCAACACAAAGGACTTAATTCATCCTCTGTTGGTAGAGGAAATCCCCTTAGGGAGGAAACTAAACCGCGAAAAATAGCCTTGACTTTTTTCTGTGGTCGTTACCAGAAAGAAACAGCATGCTCTTGGGACTGAGAGCTGAGGTCTAAGTGAAGCTAGAAGGTTTTATTATGCAGGAGAAAAGCAAGATTCAGTGGCTGTGGTAGAAAAAGTGTTCCTCGAGTGGGATTTGGACATACAGGTGTCCACAGAGTCTGCTCTCCTTCCTATCCAGGGATTGTCCTGAAGCACTTGGAGGGACTGTAAGAGGCTGCTGTAGTGGTCTCAATGCAGTTGAACCTCTATATTGCTGCCTCTGTGGAAGAATTTCTTTTTCATTAATCTTGCCAGCAGAGAAACAGACTTCTGTGTTATGGGACTTCTGTCTCTACAAGGCAATGTAGTTCAGTAAGGCCATGAAATGGTACAATTGCTCATTTGCTGGTAGGATTTTTTTTTAAATGCTTAATGACTAAGAAAATAATCCAAGAACATAAAATGAAATAACTTACACAATTGGAAATTGCTTTTTTTATAGCAACAGTAACATCATTATTTGTGCACATATGCTGTCAATTCTTGGTGATACTTCAGGACTATTGTCATATATTTAGAAAATATTCTAATACTGATTTAACTATCCTGAGATTAGCAGCCTGCTCTTGCCAATGCTGACGAGCCATAGAGAGACCATACTGAGATAGTCCTGCCTGAGGTTCAATTATTGGTCAGGATTGACCTGCAGTGATCATGTCCCCTCATGACTAGTTGCAAAAAAGCCACTGCTGCTGCTGATAGCTAAGGCAAACGACAGATGTACCAAATGGCAATTTCCAAGTCAGGATTATAGCTCAGTGCCCCCAGAATGAGAAAGAGTCTTTAAACTAACAAAATACACAAGCAAGTACAGAATGAGGCCCTTTTTATGTTTTTCCCAGGAAACCTGCTCTTACAGATGTTTATAGTTTGGGATGTTATATATCTACATGTTTCACCATTTAACCTACCTGGATTTGGGATTACTCTGATTTATAAAGCCATCCACCTAAATCTTCTATGATCAGTTCATGTACAAATATTGAATTTCCTGGTAAGGTTGTCCTTAAGTGATGCTTTGCCTTTTTTTTTTTCTCTTTCCATGTAATAATACTAAGTGATTTCTGGCTGGTGTGGTAATGCTTGGAGGAGTCTTTTGCTCAGGTGTGAGCACAACAGCTCCAAGCCCATTCAGGACCACTCCCCATTCTGTTTCCCTCTCCTCTTTATGCACGTGCCCAAACTCCGCTTACGACCTTGCTGCTGCTACTACTGAAAGTGCATGTCCTCTTGCAGAGCCTTGAGGAAAGCATTCCCATGGAAGATTCACTCCCCGCTATCTAAGCTTTCTTGGAAGAGCATCACCATGCCTCTGCAACTAAGCCTTTGGCTGGAATAAACACTGAAAAGACAGAAGAGAGTAGAGTTGCTAGATTTTTCCTCTTCCAGTCAGAAAGCCTGAAAGAGCTCCTGGTAGTTAAAACTATTCTCATAGAAATACGTTGTGTTTATTTTATGATGTCTATCAAATAACATTATTTTTTATAAGAGATGCTTATGTTCCACTGGCAGATTATTTCAGTTTGGCCTGCAGGATGACGTATGCATGTTGGTAATTTTCAGAAGATACCTGCTCCCTGCTGATGGTCAGCTGGTCTTTTATTCTCACACCAGCCTTTTTCCAATAAGCCTTGGCAGCAAGACTTCAGTCAGATACCCTGGAGCAGTGGTGAGTGTACCTGCTCCGGAGCTATTCATTGCATCTTCTTACAGTTCTAGAGGGAGTTTTGTAAGTTCTTACAGCAGGATGTAGCAGTCTTTTCAGAAGCAGTGTGCCAGATGGTACCTTTCTCTCTCAAATCAGCAGTTAAAGATGCCAATAGGAACTCAACTGGCTGCTTCTCAAAGATTTATATGACCAGTCATCAGAGCATCAGTATCTCATTGGCATTTGAGGCATCAGTTCCTCCTTTGTTCAGCGTTCAGTGGGATCCCAAGAGTGGGAGCTGATTGCCTCCCAGAGGTGTCTTCTCTGAAGATGCTACAGCTGCCAGCGCCCATACCCACTGCACAACTCAAGCATGTCCTTGCTTTAAGGCAGGTCTACGGACCACTGCCTCCTCTTCTTGAGTATTAAATGCTGCACTTTTCCTTTGGCACTGGGGTCTTTGCAGGACTTTGCCATCACAGTTTGGAAGCAGGTATCCTGGGTGAAAAAGTGTTGAGATAATTTCCCTGTTCTGTCGCTCAAAGTCCACCTCTTCACTTTGCCATTACCTTCAGCTGCAAGCAGGATGACCTGCAAACCACAGGCTTTGCAAGGAGACTTAACTTCTGGGGGTGCAATCATTGTCCCAGTGATCAAGACTCAGATTTTCAATCTTTTACAAATCCCTTTTTTACATCTGGGCTATAGAGGACAATATATCCTTGGACTAGGAAGGATAGGATTCCTGCAAGAATTCACGTGTTGAAGGACTCAGAAACCTTCTGAAAGAAAAGGATGTATTTCACAAAGAAATTCTGCTCTTCTAGTGCAGAAAGATCTGGCCTAAGACACTGCACAAAGATCTGGCCTAAGGCAGTGCACATTAATCCATATTTGATACTCCAGAAATCAGTATGGTTTCTTCTGTGAGTAAAGAATTGGAATGATCCATGTTTGAGAAGCAGGAAGGAAGGAGAACAGTCTGTTTTATATAGATTGAAAAAGACACATCCTGTGGAGTTTGATCTTGAAGTTGTACATGTCAGTGAGATGTCAGTGAGAATTTTGTCTCCATAAGGTGAAAATTTTACTCCTAAATCTGCTGCTTTGTAGTAAAATTGCTGCTAATTAAATTTCCTCTCTACATTCCATTCAGTTATCACTGGACAAAATCAGCCAATTTCTTTTATTAGCTATTTCAAAGAAATCAATTAAAGAGTTCTAATTACCATTTTAAGTCACAAGCTTTTGTTAATGAAGATTGTTATTTTTATTAACATTATCTGCCATGTCTAGCTTTTGCTTGCTTTAATTTTCATTGTCAAATTGAAAAATAAGGTTTTGCTACAGAGGGAAATTTATTAATTCCAACCAACAATAGAATGAAAAAAAAGAAACATTTATAAGGCTTCCTATCACTTTGTTATCACTTTTCTGTTCTAAATGAAGAGACAAAGAAATGAAACAATGAAGATGATGGGAAGGAGAATTAAATTTGTTCAGATATGCAACCTTGTGAATTCCTCACCACTTTAGATTTTCACCCAAGGAAGGCATGCAGCAACTCTTGCAGTGTCCGGGTCCCCCAGCCTGGGGGCATGGGCTGAATGTGTTCTGGCTCTTTCAGCCCGCATATCTGGATTTCCTTTTCTTGTAAATGAGGTGCAAGGTGGGAGACATGAAAAGTAACTGGGTCTTGGCTGGGTGTGCAACAAGAAACCAACTGCTCAGAGTTCCCGGCACTCCCACCTGAAATATGGCTTCTGTTGCTATTTACAGCATACATTTTTCTTTTTCTTCAGTGTCACTTTCTTTATATAATTAACCTCAGCCAGATACAGTACTGTTCACTTCCTGCCCCAAGCTGTGCTCAGCACTGCTGAGTGTCATTAAACAGGTACGAAGGTTCATGCCAGAGTTTCAGTTTTGTGTGGAGAGGCATCTGTAAAAATAGCACTTGCATTATCTGAATTGACTGGAGATCATAGGAGACGCCTAAGTTCATGGACAGGTGGATATGATAAGGACTTCCCTATAAGTGCAGATTGTAGAAGATAATCAAACCTTGGCTTAGAGAGAGCTGCAGAGAAGAAAGAGTTTCTTGTATATGACTTGATAAGTCAGCTGTCAGAACCCTTGCACCATCCACAGGGTGCAATTCTCAAGTGGCCTTCTTCAATGTTATCACACTCTGTCCTTTTGCATGTCCCTGGGCACACGGGAATGCTACTTTCATTGTTTCTCTTGCTAGATTATGGTATGCTCAGCAGCTTTCAGCCCTTGATATGGCAGGAACACCTTGAGCAAGGTAGAATAAGAGTGAGGTGTTACCCTGCCTCCACAGAAACATGCTTAGCTTTTGTATATAGCCAATGTAGGGCTGGTTCCCTCAAGCACGTAGTTACACAGACATTGCAGCTGAGCATACATGTCTCAACCTTTTTTAATACCATGTTACCAGGTTGCTGCTTGAATTTGGGAATTAACTGTATTGAGAAAGTGCCTTCAAAATTTGAGAGGATGAGAATGAGACATGACTTTTTTTTTCCCCTATGGGAATTCTATAAAAAGGATGTAAGATTCTAGGATATCTTATTGTTATTCACATTCTGAAGACTTGTATGAGAAGTTAACATTCCCCTATTTCAATGCAGTCATTTAAGGTCTGGTCATTTACAACTGTCAGTCGGTCAAAGTTCAATTAAATGCAATTGAAGAGTTGGAAGTGACTGAAATTGGTAAGCGGGTTCTTGGCTGTTACAAAGAAATGCACAGCAGAGGCCTGGTGGAAAAGCTGCAAAGAGAGTCCGTACCTGCCTTTGTGCTCCCTTGTAGCCAGCTGTACCATGGGCCAGTTCCCCAGTATGAGTCAGGGCATTGTAAAACTTGATCTAGTGTATATGAACTGCCAGCAGCTGTGAGAGTCCGTCTTCACAGCCTGGTGCTTTCTCTCATCTCTGACAGCATCCCCGATGTCAGACTTGGGTGAGGTGGCACAGGACACGTGGCTGTTGGTGAATCTTGCGGATGGCAGGGCAGTAGGGTAGCCCTAGTGCAGCTGAAAACCCTTACCTGAACTAAGGGTGAACCCTGTCTTCTGATAAGTCTGTAAACAGATGTAACCAAGTCTCTCCCCAGGTTTCATTTCAGAAAAGAGTTTTTATGGCAAAGCAGGACTTGACATTTCTGCTGCTGAAAGCTGTTCCTGATAATAATGTTGTCCAAGTTAGGAAGGAATTGAGCAATATTAGATGGCATAGCTCCTTCTTCAAATGCTGAGAAACTTTTGCTGATAATGGGAATGTAACCAATTACCTAGCAAACTGCAATTGGGTTTGGAAAAAGGAGTTTCTTCCTTTTTTTTTTTCTTTTTGCGTTATTGTAGAATTCCAATAGCAATAGGATAATACCAGGCTGGAAAACTCTGTGGTATCAACCTTAAAATGATTTGGCTTACAGCCATATAGTTTGAAAGAACATTGTTTCGATAAGTACCTAATTGGGGAGTTTACTTAATACTTCCAATATGGTTTTATGGGTACAGTGATTTATTCTAGTTCTCGTGAAGAAGACCTGATTTCCCAGTTCAGCTTTTATAGTAGCTGTGCCAGCTGCTGAATTAAAAAATGTAATTCCCAATAACAGTGATCTGATAAATGATCTGAAGTTTCCTACGAATCTTTCCTAGCTGTGCTGTATGTGAACATTGTCTGTCTGTTCTTTAGGAGGAAATACGTCCGCAGTTTGAAGCCAAGTACTCCAAGAAAGAACGAATGAACCCCATATCTGGGAAGCCAGAGCCTTATCAAGCATTTGCAGATAAATGCAGCAGACTCATTGTTTCTGCATCTGGAATATTTTTTATGGTTTGAGAACTTTTATTTATTTACCAGTTGAAAAAATACAAAATAACATTATCTCTGCTGAGAGAGTATGGAGA
Organism: Calonectris borealis; assembly: GCF_964195595.1. Taxonomy (NCBI): domain Eukaryota; kingdom Metazoa; phylum Chordata; class Aves; order Procellariiformes; family Procellariidae; genus Calonectris; species Calonectris borealis. The sequence goes on from NC_134312.1 coordinate 53,839,762, forward strand.
TATTAGATATGACTGCTTGAAAGTGAAATGAGCTCTAGCATGTTTACTGCAGGCTGAAAATCTGTACACAGCAAATAGCCTGAGTTTCTGTAAAGCACCTCACTAGTTTACTCTGCACCAAGTCCCACAGATAGTTAGGTCCTTCCTTCAAGGCTATACACATAAGGCTATGTATAGCGACACATGTACCAGAATAGTGACACTACCACATTTAGGCACCAACTTCAGCTGACTGAGTTAGTTCACTGATTTCCTTGCCTTCCCTGTGTAGACAGTGCAAAGTGATAGGGAGACATTTCATGGAAGAGGCAGTTGTTCTTTGTAAACTCTACAGAGAACCTAACTAAGGTGCCTAGAGTGCTTAATGATGTTAATACGTCCTAGTTTTTCAGTGTATTGAGGAGGTAGGGAAAGAGGATTCATATTCCTAATGCAATTGAAATGGAGAAACTGATGTTCCTTGCCTAAAATGAGGCATCTCTCCCACTTCCAAAGTGCAAAACTAAATGCAGCAGCAAAATCTCTGCTAACAGAGCTGCATGCATTTCTGCTGAAATGCCTCCATCCTCTAACTTCACTGAATCTGTTATTCACTATTATTCACATGATAACAGCAGTGGTAGGATTGATCTTGAAAACACAGGTAGCATCAACTCAGACCGTCATGGAATTTACTAGGGCTTTTCCCAGAGGCTAGAAAATGATATATGTGTATAACTTCAGGAGCTGTGGAGAGCCAGGTGGGTGAGCTAGCCCAGCAACTTTGTGCTTGAATGAGACAGGAGGGAATAGGGCAGTGGGTTTGTCAGAAACTGATGGCTTCAAAATTGTCCAAAGCAATCTTGGACAAGAAAGGCAAGAGCATTATTGAGATGAACCGTGCTCTGGTATGTCAGGTGGATGGACAGAGACACACAGAGAAACACTGGGCACAAGGAGCCAACATACTGTCTGACTCAGCCCTTGAAGACACTTAGATCTGCTCAGGACTGCAGTCTCTGCTCAGAATTGATTGTACACCTGCAACATTTTGCATTTTCCCTACATTTTTTTCTTAAAGGGGGGACAGTTTTCACTCCCTACCCTTTGCAAAGGCAGTCATTAATCTTCTTAGCCTAGTGATAGATCTTGCTCAAAGTGTCAGAGTGAATTGCTCTGAATTGTGTGCACCACAAATTGTCCCCATAACAGTCCTTGAAAGAGGACAAGGAGTATTTTCACTGAAGATATTTTTTATTGCTGGCATAGCATGAGCTTCCAATGAGTTAGAAAAACTCTGAATTTTTCCCCATTTAGGTAAAAATATTCCGTAAAAATGATAGCTTTAAGCACAGGAGATACATGCTTATCAAAACGTTGAGTTAGAACAGTTCTCAAAATTTCACAGCATTGACTTTTACAGTACAGTTACTAATTCAGCTTGAACCAGGTTAGTAATTCCCTGTTAAAAAACGAAAGTGGTCCTTCTTCCCTCAACACTATGCAGGGAATCCAGAGGCAATCCTCTAGCTCAGTAACTTTGTAATGTTTCTATGTGCTGCCAACGTGGTAGCAGAGAATCTAATAAACTAGCCCTTCACATTCACACACACTTAACTTTTCTTTTTCATCTGCAGTGGGATTATGTCAATCAATTCAGTAACTAATAAAATATGAAAACAGCTTGATTAGCATTCAGTGTTTTCAAAATCATTTTGCCCATTCAATTAGCTTAGGTCTACTTCAATTTTGATAGGTTTAAGTTGTCTATGGATAACCTTGGAATACACCTATCTTTTGCAAATAATCATCTATCCTCTACTGAAGAAACTCCCTCCTTATCTAATAAGGTAGCTAACGGGTACTGTGTCAGAGTTTCTATGAGATGAGTCACCCATGCTAATTCCCAACTATTTCTCCTTTAGGTGGCTTGCTAAACTGTGACATAAATTGGTCACGATGGAAAACAGTTGTCATTTAGTGCTCAACTGTTGCATATGGCCCATCAAGTGATTTAGCAGCCTGGCTCAGCTGCATGGCTTTCCCATTATAACTGTTACATTTGCTGAAAGTCTCATTAGAGAAGAAATTACAAGGGCAATTGAATTTGTTACCTTCCCGAGATAGAATCTTTCCAGAACTGTAGCAAGAAACCGCTTGCTAGGGTGGCTTGCCAGGGTTGTTGTTGAGGCAGTGCTTACAAAAGGAGACGTTTTTTCCTGTAAGTGTAAAGTCCATCAAAGCACAAAATCCATCCCAAATATGACACCATCAAACTGGGACATCAGCTTGAGACTAGCCTTTGCACATCGCAGAACATGCATGTAAGGAAAATTTCTGATTCCCAGAGCTGGCAACGTTGTTGCCCGCATTAATGCTAAGGAAGAGATACATTTTCAAGAGAATGTTTAAAACTAAAAATTATTTTAATATTATTTCAAAGGTATTTTACATTATGGAAAATAAAAAGGACTTCACAATAAGAAGAATATTCATGTTGAAACCTTTCTCTGGAATCAAAATGGATGCATTTTTCAAGTCTTTCATTGTTTTAGTTTTCAGGGTTTCGGAGAGAAGTTAACTCCTGTTCTATTGAAAGTTTTCAGGTTCTTCTCTCTGATTTTGTCTTCCTTTAGATCTGTGTGGTGATTGCTGCTGTTTTTGGCATTGTTATTTACCGTGTTGTGACTGTCAGCACTTTTGCTGCCTTTAAGTGGGCTTTAATCAGGAATAACTCTCAGGTTGCAACTACAGGGACTGCAGTGTGCATCAACTTTTGCATCATCATGCTACTGAATGTGGTGAGTAAAACTAACATATCCAAAGTTATACCCACGCCATCAGATCAGTAGATATCTCAGCCTGCAGACCACCAAATGCCTTTGGTTCCCTTTTCAGCAGGAATGGAATGTCTTGCTAAGCCAGACATGGCTTTATTGTTTTTGGACATCATTCACTATTTATGTAAAGTACAATTCCAAACCCAAAATATTATGTAAAGCGTGTTTGAATGTTCTAAAAAATATTTTAGGGAGACATGTTTATACTCCTATTTTATCCTCTGCCTCTTTTTTTCCTTTCATATGTTTGCAGGTTTCAGTCCATTTCATTAATATTCTTCTTTTTAATTAGTGTTTTGATGTTATTTTTTAAATACAGTCGCCAAGCTTAATTCTTATTTATACTAGTTTCAGTAATTCCAGCTTCAGTTTTCACAGTAGTTTACCAGTGAGGATGTGCATATACAGAAACAATGTTCATATGCAGGAGAACTCCCTTGGGCTGAAAACTTCACGAGGCTTGAGCAGACATGACTTGTTCCGTGAGCTGCCTATGGCCTTTGCCAGGGTACACCAGAGACATGGTTTGGGTGCATTGCAGGGGGGCTGGCTGAGGTCAGGTTATTGTTGTGAACTGGTTTGGAACCAGACTTGGGACAAACACAAAAAAGGAATTTCTGTGTGGTAACAGCCCCCATAAGACTAAGTATAGCATAGATTAGATGGGGAATGAGTTTCATCCTTCCATCGAGATGCAGGTACTTCTGTATATTGCTCTGATAACAATGTGTCTTCTGTTAGTTGCTCTTGGCAAGAGGTGTCTTTTACTATCAGGTTTTTGTCAACTGACATTATAAGAATGCATTTTAAGGGGGAGGAGGGATCAACCTACAAACTATCCAGATTCTGGAGCCAGGGTGGAGTATCTCTACCCACTCAGTAGCAAGCATCTTCTACAAAAAGCATGTTAGGCTTTGCTCCAGGAGATATGCTGACTTAATTCCTAGGGGAAGTATAAGATGTTATTTCAGGCCTGCACGTTTCCAAGTGCTGGCTTGGAGACTACTTCCTTTCCTGTGCAATACCCAAGCATTTCCATCATCTGAAAATTAATTTTAACAGCCCCTTGTTTATATAGCAGGAAATTCCAAGAGGCTTTGCTGCAGGACTTCACTTCTCCCTTTGGCAGAGGCACGACTGGATTGGTGACTAGGACAGTCTATCAAGAACTGTTGACTTTCCTATGTTTTCCCTAAGGTCGGACTACGGGCTGAGAAAGGGCAGAAAGAAGAGGTGGAAGCTGTTATTCTCTCTGAATTTGTCCTGAAGGCTCTCTTATGTTATTTTTGATTTATTGTTTGTTGTCTGCAGTTTTGGGGGGTTTTCTTTAATCTACCTAGAGCACACAATAAGCACAGAAGAAATAAAAAGAAAATATATATCTATGTCAGCACAAGATCCATTTCCGAGCTCTCAGTATAAGTCATTGTATATGCAGTGAAGCAGCAACAAAGAAATACTGCACAAAAAAATCATTTGGTTCTCGAAGAGTTTTACAGCTTAGAGAAATTTTTTAAATAATGGAAGATGGCTTGAAGGTGCCTTTTGAGAAACTTTGTTTTATTTCCTAAAATACATCAAATAAATAGAGCACTGCAAAGATGGATTTCTTAAGCCTTATACTCATTACCATGCAATAAACACCACAGCCTTAGATATAGCTTATGGAAACAAAAGATCCCCAAAATATGAAACTGCATAAGCTTTTCAAAAGAAAGACTTAAGAACATAATCCCTCACTTCCCATGAGGTATTAATGTAGTTTACTGAAGGACAGTAGTGGGATTTCTTTTGAAAAAAATTTTTTTTCTCCTCAGGAGCAATTCAGGTAGTTGAATCCTCTACAAACTGTGACTCAAGAAAAGTAACAGGAGAGCAAGCAAAGATATAGTAATAAAACCAGAGTGGACCAAGATGTATATAACAGTAAGGAATTCACTGCCAGGAAGCCTGGAAAACCGCCAGTGATTCTGATACGAGTTGACAACTCTCTAAGCATCAGGGGAAAGGTCTAGACCACAAGTAACTTCTAGATTGGGTGCTGTGAGAGCTAGGTACATGCACTGACACATCCATCATGACAGAATGAAATTACCTTCAAGCATAATGTCTCCCAGATAATCCTGCAGCCTGACCTGGGAACAATCATTAGCTTTACCTAGGTTAATAAAACCTGTCAATTCCAGTGATATCGCCCATAGAAAAGATGAACGCAGAACAGAATATGATCCTAAACAAGGCCCCTTGGGACTAGTAGTGATAACTGCGGTAGCAGATAATTAGATCCAAACATTGTTAACAGAATCTCTAACACAGTCTTACTGTTCCAGGAGGAACAGCAACAAAATAGTTTTGATACCCCCTTCTGCAGAGCAATGTACATTTATAAAATAGCACACTCCCTGCTGGGATCAGGATATAAACCACCCAGACATTTAGCACTTTTACAGTTGCCCTTAAGAGATGCTTTTAAACCTGGAAGAAACCACCTTTTTCATTACTTGAAACAAAACTGTTTACTCCAAAGGCAAAGGCAGCAAACAGCTATTCTAAGCAAGAAGTGGTTGTTAACATGGATGAGATAATTCAGGATGACTTCAGTTCTTAAGCAGGCAGTTTGGTCTGTAAATTGTACATAACTCAATTTAAGCAAGAGTTTGTAAGGATAACTGCAAATGAAAAGAAACATTGCTGATATGCACTTTAGGAATAAGTAAGTACTTGAGCCTGAAATATGAGGAGCTTTGTATCCCTGTAGACATCAGTGAGAGTTAAGGACATTTAGCATTTTGTGGAAATAGGCTCCAGACTAATTTAAAGCAAATAGAAATCGTTGTTAGTTTTTGTAAGCTTTATGAAGTTAGCAGTCTCCCAGAGAGTTTGAGAGCGTGGTATCTGCTAAGTGCAGAAAGTACCACTTAGTATTTAGAACAATGTCACTGACTCAGAGCAAGAAATATGTCTGGTCGTGGGGATTACTAAAGACTTTATCTGAAGCAACCCTGTCTCCCCAGTGTCTTTCCTTTCAGCACCAAAAAAATCCCAAACAAAATACCCAACATGACAGAGCATGCTCTTACTAGGGTGATTTTTTTGTGAGATACATGTTCCATAAGAAACTAAAACAACAATCCCAGTTGTGCTAATGTTCTGCTTTGTGTGTTTGGAAAACTTATCTGATGCTTTTTCACTGTGTATGTAAAATAGGGACAGCGACAGCATTTTTTCTGCATATATTGTGGATGAAAAGAGCTGAGTGTAAGCTTTAAAAATATTATTGTTCCTTGTTTGATTATATCATTATTATATTATTACTATATAGTTTTATTATTATCATTATCAGAACATCACAGAGACCACTTGGATGTCAGATTTAACATGTAAGAACGGTTATTCTACTTAGAAAGCAGTTCTATATTTTTGAGCTGGTCACATATCTAAAAGGCTGTTTCTTCTCTGTTACAGCTGTATGAAAAGGTTGCTCTTTTCCTGACTAATTTAGGTAAGCAATGTTAAATACAAAATTGAATGATATTGTACTGATTTTTTTGGTCCCTATACTCTGATAGCGTTCAAACTCGCTGTATAAATATGAAAAATCCTGATTAATTTGCAATCTATAGGAATTAATGTTTTTCTTAACTTTATAATAAAGGAGTGTATAAACTAAGCTATAGTGCCATTCAATCAGTGGTGACAACAATCACCCACCTGCCATGCTTCGTTCTTGTTCCAACTCCTTATCTTGTAAGAAATTAAACAAACTGTTACCTTGGGGGGAAAAAGCATGAGTTTTCAGAAAGACTGAGCACTCACACCCCCAGGTTTTGTGAAGACCTGAAAATGAGGGAATCACTTCTGGAAGCTGAATTTATAGCTTGAAACTGAGGTGCTTATTGACTATCAAACATATGCCTTTAAGAGGGGCAGTAATTTGGAGGGAAAATAACTAGGTGACTCATCAACTCTACCACACCTAAACTCTAATGGTGTTCTAAGTTTCTGTAATCTTTTCAGCTCACCCATAAAGGTGATCTTTATGCTAGAGTAAGGACAACATGTACTGTCACTGGGGTAGCAATAGGCTATCACTCATATATCCGTGGCTCAGGCAGAGTCTCTGGAGATCCTGATCATGCTGGAAGACTGCACTAGTTGATGGCAATTGGCAAGGGCTCCTTAGTGTCAAGAAGTGTGAAAGGAGGCTCTTGCTGAAGGCCTATTAAGCGAACCATATTATGGCGTGTGTAGAAGTGGTTTGAGGAGATTATTTTGAGCTTCTGCATACCTTTGTACATTGATGATGTTCAGTAAGGTATTTTGAACCAGGTGGACAGATTTTGGTGTCTGCTCAAAGAAAACACACAGCTGATTTTGGCTTTTCTACAGCTGGGAAGTCATAGGTGATGTGTTTAAAGCACATCTGTGTAAGATAGCATTTTATTCTGTTGTTTCTTATTAGACTGAGAGTCCTCATTTGTATGCTATAAATTTAAAATATTTTTTTGCCATCCTGCATCCATGGAAAAGATACCTGCTAGTTACAGTGGAGAAATACGACTTTCAAGTATGTGATTTGCACAGGCTATGCCCTTTTACTGCCTGTGACACCCTGGGGACAGTAAGATATGGTCTAGAGATCTTGAAGCTTGATTACTTTCTGCCAGGTTGTCATCAAGGTAGGTCTGCTTCTTGTAGCCTGTACAGAAAGCACTTGTATGAAAACTCAGCGGGTCAAGCTGTTCTGACAGTGTTCAGACTGTTTTGTGGTTTTTACTCTGATGGTCTAAGTAGCTGATTTGGTTTGAATGATCTTTATCAGTGTAATAAGCTCAGAGTGGGATTGGCAGCAAAACTACATTCAGGGTGTCCTTCTTTAGCCTTTACATGACCTTTTTCAGAGCTCGCATCCGTGCTCCTCCAGAGCATTGTGATTGTCTCTGATGGGCATAGGAGCAAAGCTTCAGCTGCAGCAGCCTTGTTAAAGTCAAACTTGTACTTCCCACAGGCTGGCATCAGAAATCCACAATGTTTTATTTCTTTCTGCTTAGCTAAATATGTACGTACTGGCATACACAAAAACTTGGGTTTCTTGGCAGGCATTTCCAAATCACTAACACAGTTGTTAATTTATCGTCTGTTTTATGGTTTTGTTGATGCATCTATTTGAAATTTCCTCATGGGTAGGGCAGCTCTCATTAAAGAGAATATAGTTTATCGTTGTTGTTTCTGTACTTCCAATACTATATTGGAGGCTCCTTTGGAAGTAATATGTGAGTACTGCCATTATGATCCTCAGAATCACCATTAGTACCTCCACTTCTCCTATGATTACTCCTGTTCACAGCAATGGTTGACTAATAACAAGCTCCTGACAACTGGAAAGTAGTTCCAGGACATAGTACTGGTGTGTTGGCATAGAAGTTGTTTTGTTAACTTCTATCTTGGTATCTCTTTAGATGGAGATTAAGAGCCTACCTGAAGGGAAGAATATATCTTCCCCTTTCCCATTTGCCTTACCCCATCCGTTGCAAAATATTTTTTCTGAGTCTTCTGTCATGAGCTCCCTGGGTCAAGGAAAGGGAGTCATGCAGTGGCACTCCGCTGATACCTGTATAGAGTCCTTAGGTGCCAGCATGGTGGGCAAATCCATGAAACAGAATTACAAGGAAGAATTGCTCCAGTTCAGTGTGACATCTCTAAAAAAAAGGCACTTGTCACTTGTAGTGGGGTGCTTTCTGGTAATGTCATTATGGTAGGTTGCAGAAAAGGAAACAAGACAAGAGCCTGAGCCTGTAAAGCACACAGGAATCCGGAGGGATTTTATTATGCACATTATCTCGACCACTTTCTTACAGTCTCCTGGGAATATACATATCCAGATATCAGAAGAGATTTCAAAGCCTTTACAAGCTCACATGCTGTGTGCTGCTTTTGGATACAATTTCTTCTGTCAGCTTGTATTTTGAAATCAGCAGGCTAATTTACAAATACATTGCCAGCTCTGATAGGTGTGTGCAGCCTTTGTGCCAAGGGAAATTGTTAATCTGATTAAACCTCTGAAACTCTGCTCTCTTTCTTCACAGAGCAGCCTCGTACCGAATCCGAGTGGGAGAACAGCTTCACTCTGAAAATGTTTCTTTTTCAGTTTGTCAATCTGAACAGCTCTACCTTTTATATAGCATTCTTCCTTGGAAGGTAGGATTGATTTCTGCACCCTTATATGTGCAAAATGAAATAGAGAGAAGAAATAAAATTGTCTGTAATGAAACAAAATGGGACCATATTATCACACATCTCAAAATGCAAATTCCATAATAGCAAAGCAGGACAGATTGCAGTTTTATTTTCCTTTCAAAAGCCCAGAAACAGATGTAGTTTTCTTTTCCTAGCACCACATTGGCTCAATGCTAACTTTTAAGAATTTCACTACTGGAACTAATGCGTCCCAATTACTATACATGCAGGTCATTTCACTCTGTCTTTATGTGTGTAATTTGTACAAGTAAGTAAATAACACTGTGTCTTTTTCTTTCAGAATAGACTAGAATAGAATAGAATAGAAGAGTTCAGTTGGAAGGGACCTACAACGATCATCTAGTCCAATTGCCTGAATACTTTGTTTCTTCTGTTATATGATTTGGACTGTTAAGAGTGAATTATGAGTGATCAGCTGTTTTTTCCCACAGAAAATGAAATATATATATATATTTGTACGTCTCTTTCTGCAAGTCCCCTAAAAGCAAAAGAAGAGCCTTTGGGTAGAGAAGGCTTGAGTAGAAGAATCCATCAGTATGGATTACTCGCATGTGGGAAGTTATGGGAATCATTTTGGGAGAAAACACGGGAGAATAGGAAGAAAATCATGTTTTCCTAATGAAAACTAACATTTTCACTGATTTCATAGAAAAGCAGATATCACAGCCCACATTATGGTGTAAGGAAATGGCCTGGCGGTTGAAAGCTATTTTCCAAACTGACATGAACAGTTTTATTCAGATTTTCTCTCTTCTCTGCATATGCTGAATATCCAACAGCAGAGTATTTGGTATTGAAATAAAACCGGAAGTGAAAATATACTTAGCACTTCACAGAAATTATTCCAGGAATCCCCCAAAACTTTTCGCAGTGTAACATCTTTTATAGTTGTATCAATCACGCTAAGATGACATTAAATAAAACAACAGTGTGAGCTTTCTTCTACTACTGTGACCAGACTGCTTACACAACAAAGTTGATGTATATTCCTGTGTTAAAGATTTACAGGACACCCTGGTGCCTACTTAAGGCTGATAAACCGGTGGAGACTGGAAGAGGTGAGTGTTCGCTAACTACACACCGATTTATCTGCTGCCCACAGATGCAGTGAATGCAAGCAGAGGCAGACACATAACTCTGTCTAGGTATTTTTGAGTGTTTTACTGGGTTTTCAGTTGCTATCTAACTCCATGCTGCTGACACTACCATCTTCTACAAAAACATCTACAGATTGATATATATATATGCCCTTTTCAATGCTAGCAGTTTTAGTGTTTGCATCACATTTGGATAGTGGTTTAAACATTACTCACATTTTTACATTGGAAATATTTCATCCTTGAAATGAATCAAAGTCAGATATGAATCTGACAACTCTTTGCTTCTAAAAAAATCCTTTCTTCTCAGCTTTTCTAGCCTTGCTGACCAGGGAGCTAAAATAATAAAATAATAACTTAAAAATCCACACACATAAAATGCACTTGAAAATTGACAAAAACAACTGAACAAACTTCCCAAAAGAGGTACTGGCATAATGTTCCATGTCTGTAAAACCAAATGGACTTGGAGAGCAATGAGAGGTTGGCTTTGCAAGTCACTCAAGGGCCAATCCCATTTTTTTTGGCAAATACATTCAGAACTCACAACCCATTTGCGAGTTATTGGAGGTGAACAGCAACAGTTTCTGGATCAGTCATGTAGCTTCCAGTGCTGCTATTTGCACACTCAAATCCCATGGTTTCTTCCCTGCTTCACAGCTGAATAACTGGAACAACTTTGCAAATACATGACAAATGGCAAGTGGAAAATGCAGGTCTTACACTGCCAACATGAATTTACAAACACTTCCAGATATCTAAATATTTTGGTTAATAGAGGTCATCCGAACACTAGCAAAAAAAGGAATAATTTGAAAAAGCCATCTTAATTTTGAAGTAGTGAATTCTGTACATTCAAGGAAAGAAAAATTGATAAACAGGCAGACAGAAATTCACTGAACATCCCTCCAAAGTCTGAGGGGGCCAAGCTGACCTAGAAGCTTGCTGCTGCCAAAAGAGGACAGTTCTGCTCTTCCTTTGACTTCCCACAGAAGTTTGCTCCTTCCTCTTCCTCTGCACTGGCTCTGGCTTGTCCAACCCTGTGAGGAGTCTATTCAGTTCCCTGTATCAGCAGGAAACATTTCCTTTTTCTGGCTGTATTAGTTTTCTCATGAGTTACTGGACTGAATCATCTCAGAGAGGCATCAGGGAGTAGGGAAAGAACCTCACTTGCAGGAGCAGAGATGGGAGGAGCAAAGGTTTGGGAGGGAAGTGCAGCAGCGAGGTGTTACAGGCTGGGTCAGTTGGTGGTGGAAGCTGCTATTAGTAGTGCCTACTATTTTGCCTTTCTCAGAGAAAAAAAAAAGTCTGATAATAAAAGAAATGTCTAATAAAAAAGTCTCAACTTTATTGACCATATCTGGTTTAGGTCTTATTAGAAACATAATGTAGAATATAATGCCCAGATATCCCTCCAATAGCCCTCTCTTCACCTCTTGAAGCCAACTGTAAGACACTTAATAACATGATATCGTCTGGTCCAGTGTCCATGGGCATATTCAGACCTCAATGTACAAAGTGCATTAGTGATGTTATGGTTGTAACATCACTGCTATTTCATTAACACTGCCCCTACGTCTCTTAGGTTATATTGGCTCCTGTGACTGATTTCTAAAAACAGAAGGATGATGATTTAATAATATGCTAGAAAAGTTAATTTAAAAAAGAAATCATCTGCCACCCTATTAATGTAAAGAGAAGCTGAATGAGGTCAAGAGAAACCTCAGCAGGGACCCTGGTTCTGAGCACTGTATAATGTATGTATAAGAAATTAATATCACATTTTGTTACTAATGTCAAATTTTTTCTCCCTAAAAGTTAAAGCAAAGTAGTTCCAGTTCTATGACAATGATCTGTTCAACTTATCCATAATACCAAGGATCTAACAAGACAGCTTGGACCTCCACTGTTCGGATCTGCAAAGTCAATTGTGAAAAATGCTGTTTGAGAGCAGAAAGTTTTTGGCCCTTTTCTGTTTCTTCCAAAACTAGATGAAAAATTGTGGAATTACTTAAATTTGTACTAGCTGAGCATCTCTCCCAAAAGCAGCACCACTTCTTTAAGGGCCTGGAGCCACTACTAAAGCAAGCAAGCACTCAGCAAGAGACACTGAGAACTGTTGTTTGACAGTTAGAGATTTTTAGTTCTTCGAGAAGATAATAAACTTTGCATAGTCCACTCAGTCATATGCATTAAATAGTACTCAGTAAACAGTATTAGGTCTATCCTTTAGGAGTCAACTCTTTGCCTGTGCAGCCAGGAGGAATTTTCTCTTCATTCTTTGACTTGAGGCACAGTCACCCTCCCCAAAATCTATTAAAATCATTGAAGAAACTTGTTAGCCTTTGCCTCTGTCCCACACACAGTTGCACAACATATTAGCATCACATTAGCATAATGTGAAAACTGCATTGGTTTCAACTGATTCTGACCTCTGCAGAGAATTAGATTATAGGCTTAAAAGGCTCAATACAGTCTCATATGCTCCCATGAGTTTATTTTTTTAAAAAAATTAAAGAGGACAGCATTTAATTTCCTTTAAGTAAATTATGTAATATCCATTTACAGTCTTTAAGAAATGCTTAAAAACTCAGCATCATTTCTGTTTAACCTTTTGTTTCTTTTTTTCTGTAGTGCCACCCTAGTGGTTGCCTTATTGATCTCTGTATGCAAATGGGTATTATAATGGTGCTAAAGCAGATCTGGAATAACTTCATGGAACTGGGCTACCCGTAAGTAAATATAATGCCTATGCTTCCATGGGTCACAGCACAATACTAAGTTTATGCTTTCCTTATGGCCAGTTACATAAAAGCAAGATACAGTAGTCATTACAATAGAAAATCCCCCCTAGGATACAAAACTCTTAATATAGATTTTCAGATGTATAGAGATACATGGTGTTTGGGTTTTTTTTTCATATTGAACATAGTTTGTAAAAGTGAAAGTGTAATATAAATATTAACAAATAAAGAATATATGGGAAGTACTTGATTTCATTAAATTGTATTCCCTGTTTTAAAACTCCTTAAAAATAACTGTAGGACTGCTGTATTCCTTACACAAGAAATATCATATGTATAATTTTTTAGCTATGCCAGTAAGTTCTAAATTGGATTTCTCCTTGCTGGGTGATAAAAGATGCCTGAAAAGGCAGGTAAGAGCTGGAAAAAATGCACTGCTGGCATATACACTCTCAGAAATAGAAAAATGTACTGACTGGTATATAGGCAAGTTCCCTAGTGATCTTTAGGGTATTATGGAGCTGTCCCCTAGCTAAAAAGGTTGACGATTATTCATTTCCTATGGGTTCATTTCTTATTGATTAGTATTTAATGGGCATGTTTAATATGATTAATATAGACAGTTGATGCTAGAGATAGTGTGGCAGGTCATCAAGGGAAATTAGCAAGTGTGAAAACATAAGAGAGCATTGACATTGTCAGAAAGTTTGCCCTTGCAAAGTTCAGAGGGTTTTGCTTTGCTGCAGGATCCACAGCAGAGCTAGTGCAGAGTTTGGTCCCTAAACTGCAGAAACATGTTGCAGAAGCGATTTCAGGCAGCCTCAGTGCTGATCACATCTAGCTGTAATGAGAACGGAGTAAATGATTTAAATGCACAGAGTAATTGGCAATCAAGGTACTCAAAGCTCACTATCTCTCTATCTTCCCGGGTTTGTGCCTTGTGCTGCTTGCTAGGATTTTGCAGCTGTTAGGGCTGCAGGAATTAGCCAGGGTGAGGAGGAGGTAACAGCAGCAGCAGTATTGATCCTTCTCTTTCCACTCCCTGCCTCTTTTGTCAGTTTTCATTAGATCTTTCTGCTACCTATTAATAGGGATTTCGAAACCTAATAAAGCATACAGAAGGGAATTAAAGAAGGTGACTGAAGGAGATAGGAGGAGATTATTTAAGAACAAGTGATTTAGTAGGAATAAACTGCTTCAGGTGAAGTCAGGCTCTTCACTTTAGTGTCACAATGAAAATGACAAACAAAACACACAGTCACAACAATGTGAGATGCTTCAATTTATTCTGATGAGAGACGTATTTGCTTTCCAGACCTTTCAGTCCACCTTCTAGCCCTGAAATGCTGCAGGCAAGTGCATTTCCTTTTTGTGTGAAAAAAAGGTGATCATTTCTGCTAAAAGCATGATTGGAGCCAACACCATGTGGATGGCCAAAGGATTTGGAGGCAATCCTATAGTCTGTAGCAGAACATCACTGCACCTCCACCCATGTGCCAGCTACTGCCTGCCGAGACCCAGGCAGAGCCAGCACTGCGCAGTGCCAAAGATGATAGCAGAGAATACTTCCCCATAAGACAGCCCCAGGAGAGGAGCACCAGCAGCCTGTTTTGGAGAGTGGTTTTTTGCACCATTTCAGGGTGGCAGCCCAGCTCTGGTGCAGGCATGTGCTCTCACAGGGACCACAGAGACACACAGGGCAATTCAGAAATGCCACCGGGTGTTCCTTGGTGACAGGAACCCCAGCGCCTGCCATCACATTTCTCACTGATACATTGGCATTGGCTTCTCTTCCGAAATTTCTGCCTGAGAGTTAAAAACTAGGTTTCAGACATATCAAAGAGAGGCCCTAAGGTGTATGCTAGAGCATTGATTGTTTAGTGGTTACATTTTTAATACAGGTACTGGCATGTCAGAGTGGTGCTTCTGCTTCATACAAACACCACCTCGAAACCTCTGAAAGTGTGCATCAGTTCTCCTCTCCTGCAAGATACATTTGCAATAACTAAGAAACAAAGTATAAATTATTGCTTCATTTGGAGGTGGAAAACTGCAATTTCAAGTTGGTGTTTTTCTTGAAAGAAGAACATACGTCCATATTAAAACGACATTACATCGCATTGCTCGCATTTTGCTCACACATAAATCAGAAAATGACATCTCTCTGAATTTTACTAGGAGTCTTAGATATTTAGTAACATTGGTTATGGGTTGCCACTTTCACAAAGTAGGAAGTTAACTGGGATCTGTCTCACCGTATTGGTCCCACCTCAACCCCTCAATTTGCTGCCTTTGCAGGAATTCAGTTTCTCAGCCCTCTCACTTTCTCACGGGCAGGACACAAGAGGCAAAGACCCAAAGGGTGCTGTGGACTGCAAAGATGTGACCTTAACTGTTCTACAGTTCATCAATCACAATCATGGTCATTCACAGGAAAGGCCTTTTTAGGCTTTTTACACATTACAGACTGGCTGCAAGCTGCTAAAACCAAATATTTTAATAATTTCTTGTACTTCCAAATTTTGACTTGAAGTCCATGCTTGTACTTCTAAATTTTTTTCTTGTGCTTCTAAACTCTAGATTTTAATGCCCTGCACTCAGTTGCACCTACACTTCTTTAAGGAAGACAAGAAAAGCTATAACCTCTCTGGTAAATGGCCTGCATGGAAAAGTAATCTCTAATCTTTAACAAAACAGGCAGTTGGCCAAACCCTTATCCAAATCCACTGCCTACCATTCACAGAGCAGACCAGGCCACTGTGAAGGCAAGAAGCAAGGCACAGTCAGGATAAGGTTTGAATTATTTGGGTGAGCCATCACCTTCTATCTTGCTGAGATGAAGGAGCCAACTGAAACTTTGGAGAAAATCTGTGTCGTGGGGTTTTTTTGCTCTCTATACTAACTGTAACTCGTGCCCTTTGTTGGCCAAACCAGTGCAATTCCCTGACCTGGAGAGGCAAAGGTGTTTATTTCAGATGTGAGCACTCATTTCTCTTCTGGCTCAGTGTCACCCATGGTGCCCCTACACATGCGTTTCTTCAGGAACAATATCTTCCCCCTGACGTCCAGTACAGCTCCCCCACTTCTTGAGAGGGAGATAGCTCTCATGTCAGCCATCCGACTTTTGGCCACCGCATGTTGTCAGTAGTCCACACACTTCTTTCTGCCTTTTGTTGCTCTGAATGTTTGGCTGAAGACACTATTCAAGGTTGCATTTTCCCTTCCAGGATTGCCCGGGGACTGTTACCCTGCACACTATAGAGCCGTGTAGAGGTCCGGCTCGCACACAGGAAGGGATCAAGCAGCATTAGCACTCTATTTACTGATTTCTGATTTAAAGCTCAACTATCTCTACACAGCATTGCATTCTGTCATATAAACAGACCCTGAAGTGATTTGCTATTCTGTGTAGAGAAAAAGAAGGTAAATAAATAATGAAAATATGTCAAAATCCCTCCACCATTTTAACAACATCTAGGCCTGGATTACAATGCATCAGCCGTATCTGTTTTCATACCTATTACGCCATATCATCAGCCACATGTGTTACTAACACTCTATTTTCCTGTGCATTGGGAAAATAATTTTGCAAGCTATGTTGTGCACACTTAGCCTCTTCCAATTTTGTGATAAATAGCCACTAATATTATTTACCTTGTTTCTTTAATTTATTTGAAAATGTAGGCTAATTCAAAACTGGTGGACGAGGAGAAAACTACGACAAGAGTATGGCACACAGAGAAAAACAAGCTTCCCACAGTGGGAGAAGGACTACAATCTGCAACCTATGAATGCTTATGGACTCTTTGATGAATATCTAGAAATGAGTATGGCACTGACCTTCGTTCTCTCTCTTTCACTGGATTTTAATATTGTTGCTTTTTTCTTGATGTGGGCTGGTGTATTCTTTTAATTATCACTGCATGAGGCTAAAGAGGCGGCAAAATGGCTTTCATTCTCACAGGTCAGGTGAGGAATGGGAGAGAGTTTGTAAGAACCAAACCAAATCAATGTAGCTAACTGCACTGCTGCTCGTTTGCTAACCTTCTGTCTATGAAACACTTCTCATTCTGGCTTTGTGTGGGGAAGGTCATTTTCCAAACCAGAACCCACCTCTTCACCTGCATACATTTCTGAAGAACTTTGCTGTTATTTACTAAAGGAAATTCCCTTGGCCTTTTATTTTTAAATTGCATGGTACAGACCTGCATGCTTGTTTATGTTTAAAATTCACCATCATTTACTACCTCACGTTTACAAAGTAGCTTGCTGCCAAAAGGCATTGCTCTATCCAGAGCAGAGGGGAGGATAACTGCCCAAAAAAATGTTAAAGAATAAGAACTTTTGCCCTGTGTGACTGAACTGCGTATGTTGTGATTGTTTTTTTCTTTTCTCCCTCACACAATTCTTTTCAAATTAATAGGAAATTTGGCAGTCTGAAAACCTGCCTCTAGAAACTTACACAAATTTTCAAACTTCTGCCCATCTGTACTATAAAAAGGAATGTATCCAGCCCTAATCTTTGCAGGTATTGAGAGATCCTAGTTGATGCTGGAGTAAAAATGTCTCTTTCTAAAAGCACAGTTTGTCCACCTCCAAACTTCGCTCCAAATTACAAAATTTAGATGTTACTGTCCATCCCGGGGACAGATGTGCATTTGTTCTTGTCATCCTTGCTCTGAACTTTTAGCAAGGAGTTGCTGTACAGATATCACTAGACTATTGTATGGTATGGCATAATAAGAAATGTTTGTATATTTATACATAATGTTTGTATGCATATATTATTTGGTATCTTAGACCTTGGCATTAGATCTTAACAGTTATACTGTGATCTTTCCTTTTCTTTCCTAGTTCTTCAGTTTGGGTTCACAACTATTTTTGTGGCAGCTTTTCCACTGGCACCGCTTCTGGCCTTAGTTAACAATATTATTGAAATTCGGCTTGATGCATACAAATTTGTTACCCAGTGGAGAAGACCTTTAGCTTCAAGAGCCAAAGATATAGGTGAGCTCTTTGTATGTGTCTTTGTTATGTGTGTGTGTTATTTTTAAGGCAAAGCACTGACCACTTCAAGTAAGAGCAATTAAGGTATTTTCAGTCATCTTCCCCATTAACAACACACAATTTGATTGTTCCAAAAAACTTCAAGTATCTGATGCCAATCTACTTATGTGATTAATAGTTTATATTGGAAAATGTCTTTTAATGATTTTCTGGGTGACTTAGCAGCCAAGATGTTTTAATGAAGTGATCAGTGTTCTCTGCAGGTTTTTCCTTGTGGCAGACACACTGTGTGAATATGTGCTGCTGCTCAGTTTGAATATAATAACCAGACAGAGCAGCCGAAACCTGAAAGTCAAGTTAAAGCAGTCACCATCCTGTAAGGGACCTGTGTGTTTTATATTTACCTGGCCAAAACCAAGCTCCCCTGTGACTCAGGGGCTATGCCCAATAGGTCCCTGGTGGGTCAGACAGGGTGGGTCTAGATCCCAAGAGACAACTTACTTTCAGTGAGGCACACCTACATTGCTAAACATAGGGTTCACATAACTTTGAGGTCACCCAGCCACACACTACTGCAAGGGCTCTCTGAACATATTTTGACTATAAATCTCTTCTGTCCTTGCAGTGTGCAAAAGCAGAACACCTTTAGGAAGGACTCTGTAAAACAAAGTCATCTGCCCAATGCTGCATCCCTGGTCTCTTTGGAGGGTAACTAGGATACCTCGCTGACCATCTGCATTGCAAAAACTAGTAGCCCACACCATGAAATAGCAGAAGCCCAGGCTTTGTGCTCTCAGAATGGTCTACCATGTACCTGAAGTCTGTGTCTGAGTAAAGCTTTGTATGTGAACAGAGTGGATCTATGA